>NW_017263617.1:27537-404459 GCF_001500285.1 Mollisia scopiformis
ATTTTTATAATTATTAAATAAAATACGAAAATATTTAATTTTAAAAAAATTTATTATATTAATATTAAATTAAATAATTAAAAAATAATATTTAATTATAAATTAAAAGTCGGTAATAAAATGTTACGAGTTGAATGCAATGAGTCAAAGCAAGAACTTAATTGTATTACAAAAAGAATTAATTAAAGAGAGAAGAGTTCTATTTTGTACGAGGAGCTCTTTTAAAAGGAGCTCTCGCTGGTTCGTAGAATGGCCCGCGCGCTTTAGCGTCGCGCAGTTATGTGCAGGCCCGCGTAGTCACGTGCAGGCTGCACTACGTAGTAGTGCAGCCAAATATCGGGTTCAACCCGTCACATAAAAGCTCGAAATTGCGCGCGAAAAAATAAAGAAAAAATAGTCGACGTAGCGCGAAAAGTAAAAAAAAGTTTAATTCTAGTATTATTAATAATAATTATAGCTTTAGCAAGTACTTTTACGATAAGCTTTTTTACGTCGTTTTAAATGAAAAATCGGGGTGCTTTAACGAGCGCGGTGTTATTATCGCTAAATATATTAACGATTACTTTTAGCGGTGCGGAAACAACTAGCTGTTCGACAAAGAGTAAAAAAACGTCGAAATTATTGAAAAGGAAAATAAGAGAAATATCAAAGAAATGGTCGTCGCTTAAATCGGAGTCGTTTAATAGCTTTTTTTCTTTAATTATATTTTCGGGGAAAAAAATAGTGGCAACTATGGCAATAGTTGCTTTGAAGCCGAGTTTTAACGGCGGTTGGGAAGTTCTTGAGCTGCGTCGTGGAGCAGGCTGTATTCAGGAATCGGTGTGTGTATGGTGAGGGCGGATCAAAGGGACCGATCGAAAGGACCGATCGAAGGGACCGATCGAAGGGACCGATCGAAGGGACCGATCAAAGGGACCGATCGAAAGGACGGATGAAAATTCGAGTTGCAAAAGCAAGTCGAATCGAGGGTTTTCTAGCTTTCTCTGGGACTATAGTCAATAGTAGTATTAATTGAGGCAGGGGATTGAGTTGCAAAAGCAGGTCGATTTAATAAATTCGTCGCGTTCTTCGAATTGCGAAAGTAGGTCGAAAAAAGTGAAAACTACAAATATAAAGCTTTTTAGCGAAATAAAAGTTAGTTTTTCTTTATATTACGACTTACTTTAAAGAAGATATAAGAAAAAATAATTTATTAAATTTAAAGCCACGCGTCGTAAATAAAAAAAAAGACAAAAAAAGAAAAAAGTCGAAAAACGAGCTACTAAAATATATTCGAAAGCAATAGTCCGAGTTTTTTTTTTTCTTTTCTTTTAAGACTAGCTACGGCTAGCACGTAACTAGAACGCGGTTAGTTATTAGCCCGGGAAAGTAGCGCTCTTTAATTTTAAGCTTAATAAAGCTTAGCTTCCTACGTAATCTTTAATTATAGTATAAAAAGGCAGCGAACAAAGAAATAAAAAATAAAAAAACAAGATCGTAGTAATTTTTACGTTTTTTAATTTTTATAAAATTTAAAATAATTTATAATTAAAGTTTAATATAAATTAAAAACAATAAATAATATTTTTTAAATATTGCTTATTTATTGTCACGGTTATGGAGTCACGTGCCCGCTACGAAATGCTCACGTGCCCGCTCGCCTGTATATATGCCCTGCCTTCCGGCGCTTCCTTCCTTTCTTTCCTCTTTACCTTTAGATTCTAAGAGATAGCCTAATCGATTCCTCGTCTACGTACTTGAGTCCAACCGTGCTGTCACATTTATCGCTTTTTATATCCCTCAGATCTTTAATAAAAAGAAATATAGAAACTTGCAGGCCAAAGCCTAAGCTTAATAGCTAGCGGAGATTTATAAAGAATAAAGTAAAAGCTAAACATTATAGCCATCCTTCGAGATATCTTCCCGTTTAAGCATACCGTCATGCTTAATGGGGAAATAAGCCGATCGCCAACATAATTGTCCGTCTCAATATGCCCTCTTGCGGATGGCCAGGGGTACATTAGTGGCCAATGTTTGCAGCTAGTATGCCGGGTAACTGAGAGGGTCCGTCCCCGTCCCCACAGGACTTCAAGGCAGAATCACCTTAGCGGCAGGGTGACGTGGGAGTGGGCCTGAATGACTGGTGCCTGCTGGCTAAGTTCATGCAGCGGCGAGATTGCATTGAAGAAGTGATTGTACTGAGGTTCAATTACCCCTCACTTTGATGGAAAGCGAGGGTAGGCTTAGTGGGCGGGTCTGCGCCCTTGCACCATCTGGGATTCTCTCCCTTTGTATGAATACCCTAGCAGCACAAATCATATTGAGAACTTCGCCATGTAGTAATACTGCTACTAATGTGGTCCAGCCTTACTAGTATTTACGTACATCTCCTATCCACTAGGCCTTGGGATGTGCCTGCTTCTGAGTGCGGCATTAACGATGGTCCTACAGCATGTGAACTTCCATGCCCCCTCTTAGTTGGAAGTCCGTCATCTGAGCCGCCCGAGCCTTCCACCCTTCCTGAGTATCTGAGAGGTTGTGTGATTGCTTCCATTTCGTACGCCAGTTGATCGAGATTTTGGTACCGTCTTATGCAGTTGGTGAAGTCGTTTTGGGTTGCTGCAAGCTCGCGATAACTTGGAACCAGACTGCCCTAAAAAGAAGGAGACGATGAGAAAATAGCGAATTGGCTGAATTGATTGCATTGACTAAATTCATTGACTGACTGCACATGCCGCATCTATCTATCCATTCACCCAGCTAGCCACCAATGCAATCGATGCTCAGAATTCCAAACGCCATACCATGCTTTGTCTTGTCTTGTTTTACCTTGCCTCTACCCGATATGATCTTTAATACCACCGTCGAAAGGACCGGCAACGTTGTATCGAGGGACGAAGTCACGAACCTGGATAGACTTGTTAATACTGACTGCTTTCGAAATTGAGAACGTGAATGGGCGCGTACTTGACAGGTTTAATAACGGTATCCAACATATCCCCAGCCCAGAAGGAAGAGTACAAGCAAGACGATGAAAAAGAACAGCAAGAAGATGAAGAAGAATAGCGCAACGATGCGAAAGAACCATCGCTCTTGCTCTCGCTCTTGCTCTCGCTCTCGCTCCATGAAAGCGTCCATCACTTGTTTTGCGTTTATTTCGTCTTCGGCGTTATCGTCGAAAGCGAAGTCGGTGAAAGAATTGTTTGGTAAAACACAAGCTAAGACTAAAAGTTAATAGTTGTAGTAGATAGATCGCAAATCAATCTTACTTGTGTGATGCTCAAATTGGTTGTTATTTCCAAAGTGCTCGAGTTCGTGGTTGTTGGTTTCAAGGAATTCGGGCTCCTCGGAACCAAAGCTTGGATTATTATCGGCTTCCGCTTCGGCTTCAGCTTCGGCTCTAGCACGTGAAGACTTTGTTTGCTTGCCTTGCGACGACAATATGGTTGGTTGTTGGTTATTGCGTGCGTCGTTGCGTTGTTATTTATTGTTATTTAAAACTACAAAAGATATTTAATAGATACTATATTTTTTGGCATTATAAGCGAGCGCACGTGATCTTTTTGTACACCGCCTGAAAACTTGCGTTCCATATTGCCCCAGAGCATCGGTGGATCTATTTCTATTCAAAAATCTGCAAAGTCCTTTCACCGCTAAAGCTTTCTCATTTTTTCTGCCACCTGCCAGCCCACCAATCAATAAATAAATCGGGAGTGCGGTTGCGGCTGCGCTCGACGACCGACATCACGCCATGCATGTACATATGCATGCATGCAAGGGGATCGACGGGATCGACGGAATCGACGGGAACCGATCGACCGGAAGGAACCGAGATGAAATGACGGCACGAATCAGGTGGTGGGTCAAGGGTTGAGTGATTGATTGATTGAATTGAGACTAAATTGACGACTGACTGCACATGCCGCATTTATCTATCCATTCACCCAGCTAGTCACCAATTCAAAACGCCATACCATGCTTTGCCTTGCCTCTACCACCCGATATTATCTTTAATACTACCGTCGAAGGACCGGCAGCGTTGTATCGGAAGATAAAGTGACCCTGGATAGACTTGTTAATATTACTTTCGAAATTGAGAACGTGAATAGGCGCGTAATTGACAAGTTTAATAACGGTATCCAATATATCTCTCCCAGCCCAGAAGTAAGAGCAGAAGAAGAAAGCCCAGCGTAGTGATGAAGAAGAATCGGCTTCGCTCTCGCTCTCGCTCTTCACGTCCTTGCTTTTGCTCTCGCTCTCGCTCTTCACGTCCTTGCTCTCGCTCTCGCTCTCGCTCTTTACGTCCTTGCTTTAGCTCTTCTTGGAGAACCTTCATCACTTCGTCTGCTCGTAGTTCGTCTTCACGCTCTTGCTCTCGCTCTTTACGTCCTTGCTTTAACTCTTCTTGGAGAAACTTCATCGCTTCGTTTGCGCGCATTTCGTCTTCGGTGTTGTCGTTAGTGGGGTCGGTGAAAGAATTATTTGGTGGGAGACGAGCTAAAACTAAAAATTAATAGTTGTAATAGACGGATCGCAAATCAATCTTACTTGCGTGGTGCTCAAATTGGTTGTTATTTCCAAAGTGCTCGACCAAGTTGTTGCTTCCAAGGAATTTAGGCTCGGAACCGGAGCTTAAATTATCGGCTTCGACTTCGGCTTCAGCTTCGGCTCTAGCTCGTGGAGACTTTGTTTGCTTCTCTTGCGACGACAACATGGTTGGTTATTGCGTCGTTATTATCTTTGCGTCGTTGCGTTGTTATTTATTGTTATTTAAAACTACAAAAGATAATTTAATATACTATATTTTTCTGCACTATAAGCGAGAGCGCACGAGATCTTTTTGTACACCGCCTTGAAAACTTGGCATCCATATTACCCCGGACTCTCCCCGATTTATTTATTGATTGGTGGGTGGCGCGAAGCTTCGCGCCACTTAACTCAATTTCTGCCTCAATCTTTTGCCATTCAGCAAGTAGCTTGAGTTGCTTCAAGTTTTCGCTGCCAGAACCCCAATCTTCCCTTTTCTGTCTAACTCGATCGAATTCTCGGTCGGTTCTTTCGAAAATGCAATGGATCGCTTTTTTTTGAGCTTCTCATGCCCGTTGTGAACCGCCTGCACTTTTCTCAAAAGTTCGTAAAGCCGCTCGAAAGGGCGTTTAGATCGATGTTCCGTATATGCTCTTCTTTTATTGGCAAACCACATCTTTTGAGCTATTGATAGTTCCTGCAGACGTTTGTGAACCTGTAATCGGAGACGCAGAACGGTGCTGAATTTGTTTATAATGTATTGGATAACCATGGCTTGGATAGTATCGAGAACTTAAATAATTTGGAATGAATAAAAATATGCTGGAAACTGGCTTCAGGACCGGACAATATATAAAAATGCTTATGCCCTGCCTTCTTTTATCTTCACTCAAGACAAAGCATGTTCTTCTACAGGCGCTTGATGGCTGGGCCAATCATCAGTATTCCTTCACCAACGAGGTGCTTGGGAGTGGGTAAGGCTGCGACAAAACATCTGTTCTAGTCCATACGCCAACAATTGCTGTTTATGAACGGGGCCCCCGCCATTCATGAATGGCAGGGCTAGTTGACAAACAGGGGGTGCCATACATAAACACCCCGCCATTCATGAATGGCGGGGGGTCAGTTCATAAACAGCAGGTGTTCACGTATGGACTAGAACACATCTACAAGCAAAGTGCTTCTGCATAGGTAAAACACGCCACTGTGACGATTCTGCAAGTCAATAACGCTTTAATTGGTTATTTCCCTCAAATCCCGATTACTAGCCCTATTTTCTACGACACCGTTTCTTACCGGCATAGATGGATCATTACAAGACCACCTGCCAAACACCTGCGCAAGAACGAGCGATTAACACCTGGTGTGATCTTTGTAATCAAGGCAACAATTCAAGAAACAAGGCTTTTAATGGTTGGACTATTCCACTGCCCCTCTCAGATACGAATTGTGGTATTCTTCGGGCTGGTTTGTTAAGTGGTGAGATCCAGATTGCAGAGAAAGGAACCCCGGAGAAAGTCAGTCAGCGGCGAGAGAGAAGAGCCAGGGCTATGGATCAGTTGACACAAAGTTTCGCAGGGGATAGTGGATAGTGGTGGCGCATTGAGGCAAGGAAGTTCGCATCGCTTGTTGATGTAGGAGTGTTAAGGAAAAATAGTGATGAGAGGGCGAAATATCGGTAAGTGGTTTGCGGGAAACATCGTTCATCGTTGCTCGTTCGTGGATTCAGGCCCACCGATTTTTGGATTCATTTCACAAGTTTTGCGAGAACGAAGCCAGGCAATACACGGGTTTCGAGATGCGTCGGTGCCTGGCAGTGTATTGATCATACGACCCTTCTCTGGCCCAAATCATTGATTTCGGATCTGCAACAGCCAAAAAGACGATTCTATACGATCGGCCGGGAACGATACCTTATTTAGCGCCTGAGCAGCGAGACAGGGAATATCATGGACGCTACGTTGACTACTGGGCTTGTGCCTTGTTTGGCCTGGAAATCCTCGGATATAAACTGCCCAACATGCCCAGCAGGCAAGTAGATGAGAAGGAATTCGACAAGATTCATAAGTGGCTCGGCGAGAAGCCCGTTCAACCTATACTGGTCTGTTGTAAAGCCATGCTCGAATGGAAACCGGAAGATCGAATGACGGCCGAGGAAGCTTTGCAGAACCCCCTTGCTCAATACCGAGAACAGTGCGCTACCAATAAACGGATGCTTATTGAATAGAACCAACTCTATCAATAGTCACATTGCCTGCTCCTACTTGTTTCAAGTAACGGTATGCGATGAATTCAAGAGGATGGAGTTCTCCACTAATAGCTGGCGAAGGTTCCGATATCAGTGGCTGAGGGAGAGGGCTTGGCTGGGCTTAGACAAGTCTAATTTAAGTAATACGTTCTAATTTTGCCAAACGAATACTGCTAGACTACGAATCCGGAGTTCTCGCTTCTCTGAACGAGACTCTCGACCTTCCAAACCGAAAAGATACGCTGTGTATGCCGATGCTGCATCACGGTCGTGATTCTAGACGGGATCATGTCTTTGCAGGATACAATACCAACATATACTTTCACTGACGGCACCATCTCTTTCTGAGCTTCGTTCGAAGTCTGCACATTGTGGCATGAACAACTGATTCTCATAATATCATCATTCATAATCGTTAGTCATATTTCGCATACCCGCATAATATACCTATTCCTCCATCTCCATCTCCATCTCCACCTCCACCAAAACTTGAAACTCATCCTGGTCCTTTTCCACCTTTTGTGCATTCTTGAACAGCACCAAAATAATATTCTTCGTCTTCTTCCACAATTGCTCATCTTTAACAAGATCCCCAGTCCTCTGCACAGAAAAATTCTGTCGCTTCCCAAAAGCCAAAGTCAAGGTCAGACTTTTCAGCCTGAAAATGGGTACCTGTGAGACAGTCGAACAGAAGTCGAAGAACTCTTCCAATTTGTGGTTCTCGGCATGCTGAAACGGGAAGGCATTATCAAAGTTGATAGATCCATCCTCAAGCGCAATGACCAGTTCCAACGTTTTGAAATTGGGGTCACGGAGTGTGATTGGATTGAACGGACTTCGTTCAAGATTGGGCTTCGTGTCGGGGATTGTAGGTTGGTCGGAGGGGGAGGGCTTCGTTGAGGACGGTGTTGGAGTTGGGACGATAGCGTAGGGACTCTTGTATACCTTGGGCATTGCTGTATCATCCGCGGCAGACACCGTTGCTGGGAGTTTGGGCCATAAAGTAGGGGGTTCGATCTTCGGCTGAGGAGTTTGGGCCTGTGGAGGAAGCGCCGGAGTGTTGCGTGTTCGTGTCTCCACACTTGTATTGACTGCAACACTGGTCGACGGAGAATGGGACTTCAAGACGGCCTCTACTAGTGGAATATTTGATTTTGATCCTAGCGGCGGAGGTGCTGTATCTGGCTGTGCAACCAAAGATGTCGAGACTCCTGAATTGATAGAAGGAGAAGAGGTATCATGGTAAGGTTCTTTGAGCGCAGAGCCTGGTGGAGTTTCACTCTTAACAGGCTCTTTCGCAAATGGTGGATCTGGCATCGTTTTTCTTATCCAGATGAAGGACCCTGAGCGCAATGGAGGCGGCGGTGAAGACACAGACGCCTGTGGCGTTTGCTCTGTATTAGGAGCCTGGATGGCTCTGTCCGGTGAAGATGGAGTGTGGAATGTGGGACTAGAGGGAGCCGAAGATAGCTTTTGCTTCAATTCAAGAAGTTTTTCTTGGTAAGACTTTGGCTGTCCTTCAGTCTCAACTTTAGCCTGCACAACATTGCTTGCAATATCATCTGGTCGATGTTTCATCTTTTCCGTTTGCGGCGATTTGGCACAAGCTGGGTCGGGATCAGTCTGAAAACTCTTCTGACCAATTCCACTAGACACCGAGACGTCAAAATTGCCCAGCGTTCGTGGTCTAGAGGTCTGACCATAAGTTGGGGATGCTGTTGACGCAGTCGTCTCTCCAAGTACATTCGGCCCGTTCTGCAGTATTGTATCTAGTGTCTGGGTGCTTTTGACGGATGGCAAGCCATCCGAATCTGCAGCGAAGATTCCTAAAACTTGCTCCCTGACTCTTTTCACGGAATCATGCGGCGAAGAAGGGCGTCGGGATAGATGCTCTTCAGTGTGTTTATCAGAGCCTCTCTCGACAGTCTTGCCAACAGGTTCTTTGGATGTCGATTCGATATTACTGGTATGTATCGTGCCTGGGCCAGGGTTTCCAATAACTTTCTTGCTGCCCAGGGACGGGATCGATACCGGAGCCGACGCTGTTGAACGAGTGGAAGCAATGTGCGGCATCTCTAATTGAGCAGGAGGTGCAGAAGTATTTGAAGGAGTAGATGTCACGATTTTCGATTGTCTGGGCGGGACAGTACCATTCGTAGAACCGTCATTCTCGATATTGACCTCAGGCGTGGCGATGCGAGAGAGGGACTTAGCACGATGGCGATCACGGTCCTCATTCCACTTTCGAACCATCTCTTTCACAATTTTTGCAGCCCTCGCTTGTTCACCATTGCCTTGGTCCATATCCTGGTCTCCTGAATCGTCGCCTATGCGAGAATCTAGGGTATGCAAGGTTTCTGATTCTTCTTCGTCTCCCAACACAATCAGTGTTTCCTTGCTCCCTCCCTGCAATCGATATGGTGGACCGGAGATATGTCCTCCTGGAGATTCGGTTTTGACGCGAGGAGATCGATGATTCGGACTCGTTAGTGACGTGGTGGTTAAAGGGGTGCGGGCGCAAGCTCCGAGTTTCAAGATGAGAGACTGTTTTCTTGTATTGGAACTGCTTAGATTGTAGAGCATAAGCATATGCTCAGATATTTGACAACAACAAGATTGCTGAAATTATCTCGACGTTTCACAGACATAGCTTCGGAAGGGGAAATGCCGCTTACCTCATACTTGATCCGTCCATGTCAGGTCGTGTCCTGCCAAGTGTATTCTTTCTTCTCGATTCTGATGGCTGAGGTGTCGGTGATGTAGCTGACGCACCACAAGAGCTTCCCCCTGCTTCCAGATCGAATGAGACGCTTGAGTTGTGATCACAATAAGACGTTGATGATAAACTTGGCCGGTCGACCATTGTTACATCTTCGTTGTTATACATCGGCAATCCGCTCTGCAGATGAAGGTCAGCAAGCCCATTCAGAATAAGAGCCCATATATTTACCTTTCCGTGTTCTATTGCTGGAGGAATTGTACATTCAGGAAGGTCTGGCAAGGTCCCTTCGAGCGCCAGAGCACATGCGGCTTTGCGCGCGAGATCTGACTGCTGAATCCGTTCCACATTCTCCGGGTCTCCACGGATGCAAGTATCGGACTGAAGTGGTTTCGACCTGCGGCGCTTTTTAGACGGTTCCAAATCCTCGTCGTCAAATTCTTCCGTCGGAGGGCCGATACTCCAATACTCATACCTCCTTTCCCACATACGCTCGAATTTATCTGTCTTCCGTAGTATACCTTGATGTCGGTCGAAATGGAGAAGGAAGTGTGGTCCTCCGACCAAGCTAAAGGACAGCGCCTTGACTTGTTCGAAAAACCTTCTGGAGTAAACGGCAACATCTTGCTGGTCTATTGTCTGTATTTCCGTTCCTAGTCGAAGTTGGGTGGCAAATGCGATAGTTCCAGGAGTTTCATATGTTCCTTGATCAACAGAGGAGATGTAGACGTTGTTTGTGTGCATGAATCGCTCGAGACAGGTGTTAGCGCACGTGGGCCAAGCAGCATCAGCCTGAGGAGTAAGCCTTGATCTTAGCTGTATTGATGGAACATAGAATCTTACCTTGGCCAACCACTGTCTTGTGAAACCTCGTAACTCTTCGTCGTGGATTTGATCAATACTTGCGATGTATTCCTTGCATGCCTTCGCATTCGGTTCGTTGGGGAGTTCCAGCCAAGGTTTAAAAGTTGTCTCTTCCAGAACTTCCTTCATCAAATTCTCGCTTCTCGATACCTTAACCTTGTTAGACATATGTGAGTGTTCGATAGCCGGAGGAGATTCACACTTGCCTTGTTGTCGTTAGTTTTCCTGCTCCTCTTCCGTTTGGACTTCGTCTGATCTTCCTTTGGGAGCAAGCGAGATCCTTGCGCCCTTACCTTCCGCATATATTCCCCGACTGAGGCGCTGCGAGCCTTACGACGAAAAGTGTGAGCAACTGCATTGATGATGCTAATATTTCAGTCGGTATGGTGCGATGAGTGGATTGACACAAGTTCCGAACATGTCTTTCCCAAAGGAATCATCCACGATTCGGGTTTTACAACTCACCACTTGCGATCAGTTGGCCAAGAAACAACATTTCTGAAAGTTGCCGGCCAATACTTCTCGGCGCGTTGTCCTTCATGTAGGAATGACGAGGCACAATCCACGGCTTCAGTCGATAGGTCTTGAGTCCAAGGAATTGGATTGCCTGAGGCCTGGTAGTTCAGGAGGAATTTTTGGAGGTCTTTCTCTAAGTCCTCTTTACGTGGCCCCGGGTGGTACCCAAGAATTCTGTTGACTAGTTAGCAAGAGTCTCACTAGAAGATCGAATTGAAGGAGCTGATGTCTCCCGAAACATTGTCTCGAGAGCTCTGGTACTTTGAAGCGAAATCACAATTTGACATACTCAAAGAGAGCTGTTATCAACATCGTCTTGTCTGGCTCCATGGCTGTATGCATTGAACGTGTGTCGTAGTGGTACAGATTCGCGAAGAGAGGAAAAGAATGGAAGACGGAATGGAAGCAAACAAAACAGATGAGGCTCCGGCGTGGTTCGGTGCGGTCCGCAAATGTTAGGCAGCGAAAGCAGAGCGGGGTGAAAAAAAGGTGAGACAAGATAGTGGCAGGCAGGCATCCGGGGTAAGACACTTCAAGCACATTATGTGATAAGTGACAAGGGAGCCGCAACGCTAGAGAAAGCCATGGAGGAAAAGAGAATATCTTCCTGTGACAATATTTACCGAAGCACTGCCATGGACAGTATTATCGATAATTGATTCCGGATTTTGCATCAAATCAAGCTTTTGGCTTCATATCAGTAACAAAAATTGATGTTTTTCCAACAGCTGGAAGCCGTTTGTTTCCTCGTTCCAAAGGCTCCTGCAGAAGTGGCGGAAGCGCGGTCCAGTCGTCTCAAGAAACACACGAATGGCGCTTTTTTCCTCAGGCTAGGAGAAGTTGCTTTTGATGTTTGCCTGCTGAAAATGTTGGAGAGGGTGCCACAAGTTTTGCTGTTGACCAAGCATTCTCCTGTAATGGAGTGCCGCCCGAAACGCGGATGTTCCGGTCCACCAGTGATCTTTGCACAGTTCTCGTCGATCTTCCTGAACCCGTGCTCACGGGAACATCACACGAGCAACCGGTGGCTGGGAGAAGGAACCAATCGAATATCTTATCACAATCTAGCTAAGCAAGACTCTCAAACCTCTCTTTTGCCTTGTCTTTTGCCTTGCTGACAAAATCGGCATAGCTTCCTCTGGTCTGACGATGAGCTTCTTCTGCTGCATCTCCCACCTTTCCGCCCTGAGCTCCCAAACCGACCCCTTGGGTGTACAACTCGGTGACAATTGCATCAATCCTCCCTGTTCCCTGTGCTCCTAGCCCTTCCCCAGCCGTCCAGCCCATCTTCCCCAGTAGAGCTGCACCCTTTGATTGAGTTGGTGGCGCGTTCTCCTCATCTTGTCTCTTAGGTGATGACCCGCCATTCGAATCCTTTGAGGCCCTATTGTGCTGCGCAGCAGGTTGCTTTGGTTGATTAAAAGCCTGCCGACGTTCCTTGGCTCTGTCCCGGTAAGCAGAATTTTCAGTGGCGGGCCCCTTTGATTTGTTGAGCTTCGCCAAAGCCTTGGAGACGAGATCTTCATTCTTCATATTGTCGCGATGAAGTTGACTTATTCGTTCGTGTTTATTTACTTCGGCCTCAGTCTTGAACTGTCTTGAACAGAGGAGACAGCATTTGCGATCTAAGTCAGCGAAGGTCTGACTGGGCGTCGCGTCTGCAGTCGTAGGCACTTTCTGATGAGAGAGGCCAAGGTCGGGTTCCAGCCTATCCTTCTCTGACTCCTTTTTTGCTACATCATGAAGCTCGGCGTGTCGATTAGTCCAAAATTGCAGGTGGGGTGCGACAATCTTTGGATCTTTGTCCACTTTTCTCTTCTTCAATCGCGGTTCTCGGTCTTTCCCACTTCCTATGAGGCCCTCATTAGCAGCAGCTGCTGCAAGTTTTGCATGCTCGGATTCTTTGGTCTTGATGGTTGAAGGAGCGTCAGCGGACGCAGCCACAAGCTCACTTGTGTAAGCTGCTTCATCCCAATACATCAATTTAATCGCTGTGTTTGACAACGGACTGAAGGTGAATTGAGCATCCTCCTCGCTCAATGGATGGAGGACCGGCACGAAGACCCCGGCATGGATGTATGATAACATGACCGGCTTCGAAGATATGGTAAACTTGTCAGAAGATTTGTATTTAGCCATCGCGGCTTGTGCGTCTTCGACCGTGGTAAACTCCGCGAAGCCATACCGCCAGCTATCGTTCGTCTTTCTGTCGCGAACTAGTAAGACTCGTCGTAGAGAGCCATCTTTAGCACCAAGACTAACATCGGTTGTAGTCGATGCAATCTGCCTCTTTTTGGAACCTTGAATATCAGATGGAGGAGTGCTGGCTTTAGTTTTGCACAGCTTGGCAACACCTTTCGCCAGCAGTTCTTCCGTCACACCAGGCTCAAGACCACGCAACAGGAGGAATTGGGATGCAGTGCCATCAGGAGAGACGTCACTGTCGCCTGTAGTAGCGAAGCCAGAAAATGCCGACATAGTTTGCGCAACAAGGATGCCGTGTGCAGTTGCTCCTACACTCGTTAGTGCTACTTAATAGTATGTTCGAGGTGAAGCGTACGAGTTCTTGGAGCGTTACATCGGAAACACAATGTTCGGTGAGAGAAATTAGGAAGGTAGCACTGTATCTGTAAGCATTGGTAGCATGAGGAGAAAACTGTAACCTACAACTTCACACTTCCAATCGTCTTCCCCTTTGCCGGCTTTATCTCGATCATCTCTATCTCGACTATAGGCGATCCTAACCTTGCTAGGATCATTTGTTGCTGCCAAGTCACTATGGGCAGGCCCATAAAGTTGGACGGTAGGATAGAATCGATCGAGGAATCGTCTGGCTTCGCTGATGCCGATAAATTGTGCAAAAGCAAACCCGCGGGATTGTCCTAGCAGATCAATAAGCCAGATGCTTGAAAGAGGTAAGCGTACAGTCTTACCAGTGCGTTTATCCTTGATCAATCTGATCTCTTCCAAGCCCTCGAGTCGAAGACCATGCTGAAGTTCTTGGAGAATCTGTAAATCCGAGAGACCGGCCACAATGGCCAACTCTTGCTTAGCCAGAGTTCAAAGTTTTGCTTAACAAACACATAGGGTAGAAGCAGGTTGGGATGGTGGAAGATCCGTAAGAAGGGGAAATGGGGCGGCCAACGTCTTCCTGTGTCCATTCAACAGGTATTCCCTCGAGTATAACATTGCGATTTGGAGGACCACCAAAGTATGGGGAACGGCTGCGACTTCGGTCCCGCGTTGGTGACTGATAGTCTTCTCTATCTCGATCGGTATAGCGACCTCTGCCTTCTCTTCGCGGGGATCGCGAGCGCTTCCGATCATAATGGCTCTGTCGCTCTCCATACGCTTGCCTCTCGCCTGCTGGTGCCCGTGGTGGTGATCTTGGATAATCTTGAGACATCGAATATCAGCATAATTCAGGGTAGATTCCATCTCCATTCTATCGTTTACCCTGCCTCGAATTATGGTAGCCTTGGGAGGATGAAGCGCCACGGTAATAGTCTTCTGTGCGCGGCTCGTCGTACATGGTAGAATCGTTGCCTGAAGAAGGCCGTACTGGTCGATTGTGGTTCATCTTGCTTTACGACAAAGAGTCTTTGCAAAGTAGGTGTGTTGAGACTTTGGATGTCGTATGCCAGGAATGTGACGGAGGGAGTTTGCCCTTGGAGCAGTGTCCCCAAAATGGTAAGGTGAAGCTTTCGGGTCGGCACAACTTAGCGCCGATATTTCACGTGCCCCTCTTCTCTTTGATTGCAGGTCTGCTCATAATTTGCTCCAAAAGCTGTACATAATCAAATTCATCCATCATGGTGAATGAGCTACAGGAAAACAACTGTTATGTTGCGTTGACCCATGACTACCTCGATGCAAAATCGATGATGGATCGTGTCCGGAGTCCTAAAGCTGGTGCTATCGTGCTCTTTGCTGGCAAGATATAACTGCTTCTGTCTAGAAAGCCACCTTGCTAACTTGCTTTAGGCACTACACGGGATAACTTTGCTGGAAAGCCAGTCAAAGAACTCCAATATACCTCGTATGAGCCTCGAGCTCTCCAGACTATGCTTACGATTTGCAAGAGTGTACGAGAAAAACATTCTCTGACATCAATTGCAATGATTCATCGCCTTGGTGTGGTTCCCATAGGAGAGGAAAGCATTCTGATCACCATATCATCACCTCATCGCCAGGCTGCTTGGAGGGCGGGGGAAGAAGCTTTAGAAGAATGCAAAGAGAAAGTTGAGGTATGGAAGAAAGAGGAGTTCGGTGGCGAGGACGGGGGTGCATGGAGGGCCAACCGGGATGGTGCTGTCGGTAAGAGAATCGATCAAGACCAAAGCGGGCCACCTCAAGGTCCTCATGGGCCAATCCTCCGAGCAGCGAGACCAGGAGAAAGAGGCCACGGACCAGTAGTTCGGGGAGACCACCTTGGACATTGATATCCTCCAAAAAGTTACCGACTCGGGACCTTTGCTACATATGGTAGACTTTGCTGCTTATGTTGTCTCGTTCTCTACGCCGTCCTGGCCATAAGCGCACAATAGATGAGCTTTAGTGGTACTTTCTACTGCAAATGGGGCTACATTTGAACTCTTGTACCTCAATTCCCCGACTCAGATGTATGCCGGAGCTGTGAAATAGAAAGCGGACAGCCAGACTGAAATGGAATAAAGAGCAGCGAGACTGCGCTCGAGACGACGTAGCTTGTGCCTCGTCTCGAGGGCTCAGAAACACCCAGAGCACTTTCATTGGTCTACAACGGTCAGGTGATTGTCAAGCTACAGTGTGTTCACGATACGAAGGGCAATATCTCCAGCCAAAAAAGCGCATCTATTTCTGGCCTTAACGTAGCTATTACAAGACAAGAGATCAACACATGAGTGCTTATATCCCATGTCTTTGCGCCACACTTTCCTCTCAAAAATCCATATACCACGTGATAAGCTAAATCTGCAAGGCTTGAAATACGTAGCTAGATATGGTTGAGATTACGAATTCCTCACTTCTCTTCCACAAAACACAGCTTCAAATAGGTCTGATAATAGACGGCTTCGCACAAACGGCTTAAAAGCTCCGGCCGTCGCAGACAATTATACGATAGACTTAGCTTTGCAAGACAAAACTATTATTTCCGTCTCCGTCAATTCCGTCCCCTGTCCCGCTGCTGCTCTTTTGTCTCACGCAAGACTCAAATCCCGACCAATCTCACGATGATTGTCCCCTTTTCCCCCTCACTTGACGAGTGTCACTGGTGACGTGGGGAAGGTGCAGCGAGGCGATACTGCTTGCTCTATTACTGAAAACTAACGCCCAGCAATTAATCAGATATATATAGCCACGGTCCTCTCGCTCTTCGTCGCCCTCTCCGACAGCCTTGTCAATCATGTCGAAGGCTCTGCTACCACTCGCTCGCCGTAGCCTTGCTCGCAATGCTGTTCGCAGATCTGCAGTAAATGCGCACGGAGGTCGAACCCTTATGGTAAGTCGAAATCTCCCTTAGTGTCAAGGACAACTTGGAGCCGACTTCTTGGGACACTCTTCGACCGTCATCCTGTCTAGTACTCTTCGATGCTCTGGCAAAACGCGTACTGATCTATCAAACAGACACTCCCCGCATTCTCGTTAGAAGGCAAGACCTGCGTTGTGACTGGAGCCGCTCGGGGACTTGGTAAAGAGTCCTCACAGCTTTTGCGAAGAGTGGTGCTCGCGGAGCTTGCATAGACCTTTCTCTAGAAGGAGGAAAGGCTTCCATCGAGCACATCACTGAGCACATCTCATCCCAACCCACAACTCGAGACTACAAACCCGAACTACGAGCCTATGCCTGCGATGTAACCTCCGAGCAACAGGTGCAAGATACGTGGAAGGCAGTTGTACAAGACTTTGGTAGGGTAGATGTTGTGGTCACAGCTGCCGGCATCGTGGAGAACTTTGAGGCTGAGAACTATGCCTACGATCGTTGGAAGAAAATGATGGATATCAATCTGAACGGGAGCTTTCTCTTTGCAAAAGAAGCTGGAAGGCACTGGATAGAACAGAGTATTAAGGGCAACCTGATACTAGTCTCCAGCATGAGCGCCAGCATCTGTGTCCGGCCACAGAAGCAAGCGGCCTATAATGCCGTAAGTCGTAGATCTTCCGTGATCTCAAATGATGGGCACTGCGTGTAACATGCATACGGTGATCACATTTGCTAACTCGATATAGTCGAAAGGCGCTGTTTCATTACTTGGAAGAAGTCTTGCAACAGAGGTAAGCCCTGATCTACGTCTATCAAACAAGCTCAGCCGCTGAGCATTGCAGTGGGGTCCAAAAGGCATTCGAGTGAACAATCTCTGCCCTGGATACATGAAGACTGATTTGATCATCGATCTTCTGGAGAAAGAAGGAAAGCATATCGAAGAAGGTTGGGTCAAAGACGTCCCCATGGGTCGTCTTGCGCATCCAAGCGAACTGCAAGGCACGATCGTATGGATGGCATCGGACGCAAGTTCTTATCTCCACGGCAGCGATATTGTAAGTTTCAGACATGTCTTCATGCTAAAGCCAGATTCCATTCTTCCTCTTCAGCAACTGACATGTTCAAGGTCGTGGACGGTGGGTATTGTTGCTGGTAAAATTCTCGTGATCGCGATCATGAACGAAGTTCTCGGCAACGAAACCCGACATAATTATCCAAGGCTATTTTACCCCTTCGACCAATGAACATGTATTCTTGCTAAACTCAAATCATCTCCCCCTTCTTCACGTTCGGTTTCCTGAACGCCAAGCCTTCCTCCCGTTTGGACCCCTTCTCGGTTATTCTCATCTTTAAGCCCCTGATACATGTTCTGTTTCAGAAAGGTCTCTTTTCACTGCTTATCGTTCCTTCTTGCATGCAAGTGCATCTGTCAATCGCGGTCTGATGATTATCAGATCGTCGCATGGACGTCGTTTACAAGCAGGCACCTGGTTAAACTACTCCGCCCCGTGGAACAAGAAGCTTAAGATGTTTGACACATATGGAGGGGTCCTTCACTTTGATGAATGAGAAGGCACGAGCTGAGAAGTTTATATCAAGTGAACTCCCAACTGTCACGAAGCTCATTCTCCAAGCTTCACACAAATTTTCAAACATACTTTCACCTCTCGAGATCAATTCATTACCTCATTAAGTCTGTTTGTCTTGCATATATCCCCGCAAACAATATTCAACATGCGTCCAACAATCTTGCTCGCTCTCCTCTCCGCAAGCACCATCTCAGCACGAGTGATCCCAGCATGGATGCTTTCTCCTCCTGCCTCGTCCAACATCGGACGCAACCTCGATGACTCGACTATCATCCGTGATACAGATGAACCAACCATCATCCGAAGTGGGGGCAAATCCATTGGGATTCGCAGTCTGGACGAGTCGAATGTCATCAGAAGTGAGGACGACACCATCATTCGTAGCCTGGACGACTCAAATATCATCAGAAGTGAAGACGACACCATCATTCGCAGTCTGGATGAGTCGAATGTTATCAGAAGTAAGGACGACACCATCATCCGAAGTGTAGACGACTCTCCCATCATCAGAAGTGAAGGGCAGGGGAAAATCATCCGAAGAGACGACGTCGAGATCGTTGAGATTAGATAGTGGGAAAATCCTATGCACTCGCACAGAGCATTGAAACTGAAGAAGGAATGGGAAGGAATATTAGGACTTTCCTACTTTTGTAATATATCTATGTTGGCGATGATTTCACGATTGGCAATGTGTTTTGGGATTGAGGACGAAAGCGCAAGCGCTGAAGTCAGGATGGTGTTTTAGGGTTCCTTCAATGTTCTTATGCGTGTACTGGATACCAATTTTCATTTTCTTTGCTTGCTGAGGAGTTATCAAGCGAATGTACAAATACTCCTCCCAGTTTCCAAATGTGAATTTCTTGATTCTCCAATGCTAAAGGGATAAATGCCCAATGTCTGTTCTCCTGCAAACCACTGTACCCCTCCATCCATTACCCTCACAATCGCGGGGCAATCATCAAAAGAATCTTCGACCTAATGCCCGACCTAGTGCCTGACCCCACCCATCCCTCTCGACTCTTGCTTTGACCTCTCAATATAATTGCGACATGCAACTGTCCTTCTGAGGTTCGCATGACCGTACTTTTCCCTCTCGAGGCGATGGCATGTACGATCAGACGAACCTCGCTTGCGTCACTGAACGACATGCAACAAGGAACCCTTTTCTCCAATGGCAACTATCGGCTTCTAAGCTCCCTGACGGTTCGTCATATGCGATGTGCAACGAAAGCTCATGCGATATGTAAGTGGATTGAACTGTGCCTTTTAGTAATAAGGTGGTGACAGTCTGACAAGCCCCTTGATCCAAGCTCGCTTATGTGTATCGTCACTGAAGACGTGCAACAGAAGTCTGAGATACATCGTCATTTTTCAAATGAAGCTATGTTTTCATCATTGTACGACATGCAACAAAGTGTCTACAAGCATGCTACTAGATCTTGAGAGACGCAGATTTAAACATATTTGATTTGAGTTAGAATACTCGATCTATTGATACTTACTTGCTCCCCGGTCCCACGCTTGTCAAAAACAGAAAGTCTTCATAATTCGTTCAATGAGTGTCCGCCTCGCCAGCGAGGGCTCGTCGTGCTCAATCTAAGAGTAGTGCTTCAGCCAAACCTTCCTCTCGCATCTCAGCTCGTTCTCGGAACCGCTTTTGCATTTTCGGTAGGACGGTTACTGTCGATGTGAGTACTGTTGTTGATTGATATGTCGTTGTCCTGCAGCATTATGTTAGCTTGCTACCCTTTCATCGTCTGAGGAGTTTACTCACGGCTGTGACCCTATCGGAGAGACATTCAACGTCATAGTGACCGTTGACGGTGGTCCCGTTATTGTTATTGTGGTGGTTGACATTGTAGTTGAGGTTGGAGTTTCAGATGTTGGGATTTGCGAGCTTGTATTGCTACTTGTCAAAGTAGAGACGATTGTTGTGGCATTGACGACCATGGAAGAATACAAAATCTGTGTCGACAAAGTAAAGTTTCCTGCTGTTGCTGTAACACCTTGAGAAGGTGCGAGTAGGAATACAGCATCCTGGATTTATTAGCAGCGATCTTACTAGAAAGGATAGAGAGGGTGAGAACTTACAGATGATAGAGATGTTGAGATCGTTAGCGTACTTGTGGTACTCACAAGCACGTACTCGGTGTGCACAATCCATACTTCTTGAACGGATGTGCAATTCTCTGCTCCAAAATAGTCGATTTTGCAAACCAGAAGAGTAATATCTTGAGGATTGTTTGCCGCAAGTGATTGCCAGGGGGCATACCAATATGAAACAACGCTTTGCACATATGCTATGGTTGTAGGTGTAGGTGAAGGAAGCGAAGACGGACTTGAAGAGATAGTGGGGGGAATCTGTTGACGCTTTTGGGCGGGAGTGACAGATGGAGGTAAAGTCGTTGTGGCAAGAGCAAAGCTACTCTGTGTTGAGAAGGTGACATTCGCTGCGCAATCAGTGATCGTCGTTTGAGAAAATGCATAAGTGAGCACAGTTGAGCATGTTGTAGTTGTGATAGTCTCGAAAACCGTCGAGCAAGAAGTAGTATTCGAGCCTGGTGTATTGCAGACTTCGTAGATGGGCACAATGGATGTGACAGCCATTCCTTGAGATGTCAAAGTAGGCGCTATTATGCTTGCATTTGGGACAGAGAATGTGTATGATTCTGATGCAGTTGTGGAAGCGATTGAGGAAGTAAGACCAGCTGGATACCACGATTCCTGCTCTTGTTCGGCTCCGATGTTGCGTCCCTGGCCGATATGAAATTTTGCATGACGAAACCAAGCTGCATCTGTTTGGACGGCCAGCGTCGAGACGAGTAAGGAAAACGAAAGGAGTGTATAAGAGATCATAATGATGCTTGCTGTAAAGTGAGTGTGGGGGATGTTGTTATTGCTGCTGTTGCTGATGCTGATAGACTGACAATGAGCGAATATCAAAGAATGGCAGCATCCCTGATGCTGAAGTATATATCATAGATCTATCATAACACAAAACAGGGTGGTTGTGGCCGGTATGGGATTTGCTCGCGTTGCATGCTGGGCTGAGGAATGCGGAGGTTGCTGGCACACCCCTCAGCCCCCGTGCCACTCTGAGGACTTCTCGAAGAGAGGCTGGCCCCATTCACGCGGAGGCTTGCGTTTCACTCGAAGCTACCTCATTGTGCCACTTGTGTCGTCGAAGTTGATGAGAAGAAAGCTGTTCGATTTGAGAACAGACATCCTCCCGACAACATGCACAAGGCATCCATTTTCGGCCACCGTACCAGATGAAATGCTTCTTCTGCCTACTCTAGACTTCAACAATAAACACGAACAACATCCATAAGAGTATCGAATTCTTTCCTCCTTTCAGACATCTTGAAACTCGCCAACCATTCCCCTCAACGTGACTCTGACCATGGGTCCCAAAAAACCACATTCCACAACCAAACCCCCTTCAAAATCCTCAACCCCGCCGACCCCACCAACGAATTGGCCAATATTCAAGCCCCTCCTTCCAGTCTCCGACCTCTCTCTTCAAACCTTAGTCCCATCACAGATTATCACCATCCCATATTTCTGGACTTCGACTCTGTGCAAGAATTACGTCAATTTTTTGAAGACGTTGCCGTTGACGACGACGCCGGTGAAGCCGAAGAAAGGTGATGCGCTGAGGTTCAATGATCGGTTTCAGGTTATTGATGAGAGGTTTGCGAATAGACTTTGGGAAGAAAGTGGATTGAGAGAACTTGTCTGTGGGAGTGGCGATGAAAATGAGGGTGATGAAGAGAGAATGTCCGACAACGAGAGGAGAGAGTTGTGGTGAGTTTGCTATGCTTGAGAGATATGGTCCTACGAGCTGATAATAGTAGGGGTGGCGAAGTGGTAGGCTTGAACCCTTCCATCAGGGTATATCGATATAGCAAAGGGCAGTTCTTTGATCAACACTGTGAGTGTCTTGCAGTCCCTTCTCATGTCACATGAGACTCATGTACAAGCAGATGATGAGTCCAATGTCCTCACACTCAACACCAAACCTTCTCCTACTCCAGTAAGGACAACATGGACCCTACTCCTGTATCTTACATCTCCAGCAACAGGATGTCAAGGCGGTGAGACAGTCTTCTATCCCGGTGATCTTCAAATCCCTGGAAGGAAGACTGTGGTTGAGAAGGAGATCGTGGTAGGACTGGAGACCGGGATGGTATTGCTACATAAGCATGGGAATGATTGTATGCTGGTAAGATTCCACAGCTATTCGTAACAATTTTATAGAGACTGATTACCGCATAGCATGAAGGAAGGGCAGTCACGGATGGAGAAAAGTGGATCATCAGGACAGACTTATGTGTGAAGAGAGAAAAGTCCAGGTTTGCAGAGTGAGTGACTACACATTCAGTAGTTTGTACATTGATATCTGACAAATGGAATACAATTTCCTCCACTTCCTGAATTGGGACAGGCATCGACGAAAAAGAGTGAGAGTCCTCTTCGACAAAAATTCTTCGTCGAAGCAAAGGGCAGTTGGTCTGAATGCTGCTGTTACATTGTCAGCTCTGCTCCATACAGCATACTTCCTTCAAACTTACCTTTTCCAATCTCGAGAATGCGTGGAAGATCAGGCGATGCTTGAGTACCCATAGCTGTACAAACACAAAGCATTCTGCTAATTCCCTGTCCGCTATCAGAGAGCTGTGATGTTCTCTTCGTCCCCTCCAGGTACTCCCACACATGTCCAACATCAATCCACAAGCAAGTCATCCAGAACTGCGGAAGCCGTTTGGGTCATTTCATTGTATGAAGTCAGCAAGTAGACACAGTTCTGGTCGGTGTTGAAACTGCTGAGCACTGCCATTTTGAGAGGCTGAGATGATAAGGTACAATGTGGAGCTCGCTGGATATTGTTATGACTGCACTCCGTGTTATGACTGTACTCGGTGGAAGGCCACCGAGTATAATAAGTGCGTCCACAGAGTCAAAAAGATTTTAAGTCCGCAACACGCGCACAAAGGTCTTGTTAGTTTACTTCATCCTTGCTCGTTCTTCGAGTCTGTGTACTTCGTTGTTAGTGTTATAATAAGTGCGTCCACAGCTAGCTTGTGGCTAGGAATTGGCATTGTTCAATCTGGTGATGGAAGAAATAGTGGAGAGGGCCTAGCGTAAGTGAAAGCCCCAGGGTCTGGCTGCAGATTTAAAGTTGAGTTATAGCAACTCTATCTGTAAGTATCCTTCTTGCCATCATCTGGCTCGGATAATTCTTAGGTGTTCGGTTCGAACGGGATGGTGGGGGGGAAATCCACGCTTCAGCATTTCTGGAGATCTTTGTTGGTGTTGGAGCAAATCCGTTGTAGTGGTAAATGGGTTTGCCTGACCCCACAATCCGCCTGACTAGGTGGATGAGGTGTTTTGTTGGAGGCACAATAGAGTCGTTTGAGTGCTAGATGTTCTGATAATTCTGATGAGTGTTGTTCTTGGTCCGTATTGCTTCACAGTTGTGATGCAATTTTGCATCTGAGTAGGTGTATAAGGTATCGAAGACGTCTTTCTGATGATGTTGTCGGGTGTCTCCGATTCGTTGGAATGACAGCATGGTGCTAGGTTGATGAAAACTGTCGAGATCAGTTCTTTCTTGTGAAGAACATGATGCTTGCGTGTAGAATGATGAACAAACTAGGAAGTAGTGTAATATAAGTACCAATGGAATGAAAGCAGATTGTCGACAGAATGGTAAGGGGAAAGAGCGCCGTATGGAAAATGAATGAACGTCGGTGAGACAAGGAAAACTAGGTTCATTCAGGCTATTCGTAAGGTGGCGTCCACCCAAGTTGAGTGGTGCTCCATGAGGACATGTCCGGCACTTCGTATAAGCCGAAAGAGCTATCGGGACCAGGAATGGTGCTCCATGAGGGCATGTCCGGCACTTCGTCTAAGCCGAAAGAGCTATCGGGACCAGGTATGGTGCACCATGAGGGCATGTCCGGCACTTCATCCGGGCCGAAAGAGCTATCGGGACCAGATCCTGCCTGTGTTTGAGGGAAATTATCTAGTCGCTGAGGTTAGTAACATCAATAGTGTCCAGAATCTAGAATACTGACTGGGCGTCCAGAGATTCCTCAGGATTGTGCTCCCATACCTCTCAGGATTCCGGCACAGTACTGGCGCTTGCGGGTACTTGGGTAGGCAAGTCTCAGGAACTGCTCGGAAACCATCGATTACTCCACTGAGGGTTGGGTCGAGCGCCTTCGGGTAATCACTCCAGCGATCGAAATGGAAGTCCCGAAGCTTTGTCTCTAGCAAGTAATTTGCCTCTTCGGTCAGCCAGCTATTCGTGCTGCCAGAAGGATAAAGTAACCAGCTGATAGCAATCATGAAGGCGTAAGTCTTCTTGAGATATTTCAGCACCACTTCTCTGTTCTGCGGGGTTTCAAGGCTCTTATCCGTTCTGACAACGGAGAAAAGTTTGAAAGCAGCTGTGATGTATTGCAGAGAAGATATCACGATGTGACGATCTGTCCGAAATTCTTCGTGAATGAAGGTATCTCCAGCGTTATACAGCCGGAGCTTTTCTAAATGCTTGGTTGCTTGAATGAGAGAAGTGAATACGTCGTTACGCAATCGTCCCAAGACAGGGCTGTAACTGCCTCCAGAAAGCTGTGCTGTGACCGAGCCGTGCCAGTCAAGTGTTGAACGGGATGTTGGGCATTTCTGGAGATGCTCTGAGAGTTCCCCTTTGGACCACTCGAGGGGACGATTTATCTCATCTGATGGGTAAACAAGGTTACTGATTTGGCTAATGACATTCGTGAGGGACGACATTCTTTTTATCGTTAGCGTTGTCTGGTATCTCCACGACGATTCTACTTACCTCAAGGTGATCGTGGTGGATAAAAGCTCGAAAACAGTAGTGTTACATAAATCAGACCAGCAGCAGATGAACGAATGAGCCTAAATTCTCTTGCCCTTCGCGTGGTCGAAGACGTCAAATATGTACTCATCCAGTGACGAGCAATCTGAGTTGTTTTGGAGAATTATCACTATGGCTATGAGCTAGTAGAGTTGACGATGCGGATCGCCAAGTACCAAATCCCGGGGTAGAGGAAGAAAGATGTCAAATGATGCTCTTCAGGTATGGGCAGCACTTTGGAATGTCACAGGAAATGAGGAAAGGGGTACCAGAACTTGAAGAAACTTTTGGCGCTTTGACTTCGTAACCGGGTTGGAGGATTCAAGTGATGGAAAATCACTTGCAGTGGCTGATCAACAACACTCACTTGTCTACTTGCCGACGTGCAAATCTGGAAGACACCTGGTCTCAGCCGTCTCCTTCGGACGCCATCGTTGGACAAATTCCTTCGGAAGAATGCAACTCCTTTCCCCGGCTCCAGGATCATACTGTATGTCGGCGCTCGAATCCAGCAATGTCAATGTGGAGTAGAAAAGGAAGTCGCAAAAAGTGGGGTCCGTGGCAACGTATCCCGTCTGGCATGCGCCGGTGAGAGGATTGGTTGTTGGGCTGAAGTTTTGTGCTACCCTGGCTGAGACACGGGCGTAATCTTTTCTTTTTGTGATCGATCCGATGTTTCTTAGACAAGGATTTGGTGTGAAACATACCAGACCCTTGATTCGCCTATCTGAAAGGTCACTAATCAACTCAAATGGATGCAGGCGTATTTCGGCAAGAGCCGATTAATAAGCCGTGAGTTGCTGCTAAGGACGTCGAGCTTGCAGGCAGTGTCACGTAGTGGTCGCATGAAGTGAACGCCATGTAATATTCTGTTGTGTACCGAGATTCGGTCTCTGAGGCTGAGACAAAAATCAAGTGGAAAATATGAGTTTGAATTGGCTGTGCTGGTGAGTGAGCTGTCGGAGAGATGCGTGAATCCCAATTACATCCTCAGATCGAGGAACATGAACAGATCGGCGTAGGACCATGGCCTAATGCTTTGCAATGAGACAAATACAGTCGTCTGGAAGCAATAAGATTGATTGCTGGAGTTTGTCTAAAGCCGAGCAATGCAGATATTGAAGTTGTTATTGGAGGAAGCTCGCGATTGACGTTGAAGATTCTAGATGGTAGACCAATCTTAGATCTCATTTCTGCACCAAATTGTTGGAGCTAGAGGCATACCGATCTGCACAGCTAAAACATTTAAAGCCGCCTGCTCCAGCTCGTATGCAGCTCCTGGCGATACCGTTCAAAACAAAACTTCATGGAAGTATAGAAACTGGGTCCGTGATGGTGATGGGAGGTAAACTCATTCGAGGAACAAGCAAGTATTGGCTACCATCTCATAATCATGTGAAGAGGTGTTGAGGGGACAAAGGGAATTTTTATCATATGCATTCATGTGTGGATTGCATTGAAATACGACTAGACTAGCAGGTAAACGCTCTACAGTCTATGCTGCGCCAATCAGATTTCGTAGAGGCTCATGTGAATTTCGAATAACCTTTCCATGCACATCTATCTGGACGCCATTAGACACCACTAGTCTTCATTTCCCGAAGACTACCAAAAGGCAGCCCAGCTCGACCTTGTCACACAAGCATGACACAAGAGCCTCGCCCTCTATCGCCACAAAGGCCGACGCTTCGTTCCGTGCCGGCAAACGCTGTGTACCCTCACGATAGTAAGAATTATGCAAAGTCTTGCTTTTTGTCTGCAGGACTATCTGATCGAGGAGTGAAATCGTTGGTGACTCAGAGACGTCCTCAATGCCATTGGCCCATTGAGATTTCTGGAGATAACTTTCTGCCGTCATGGTATAAGCATCTAGATTGTGCAACCCGAGGTGTTCGAGGGCTTCACCGACTATCCAATCTGGAAGTCAAATATCAACGAATAGCATTGCAAAGCCGCGAGGTACAGAGAACTCAACCAGCATTAGCAATTTGCATCATAAATTCAAGCACACCGCTTCGACGAGAAACAGCACGGAGAAAGTCTGCATGCTGCTCGTACGACCGACAGAAAGTCCCAGAAAATGGCAAATTGACGGGGTCCAGAGCCAATGGATACGGCCTCCGCATCTTCTTGCGCATTATATTCACGCAATATGTAACCTAATCGCTCGACGGAATGGCACCAGATGTGGCTGAGATATAAAAAACATGGTCAAGCCTGGTCATCTGTCCAAACTTGAAAAGAAGCGAAAAAATTTCATGCTTTAAGGGCCATCACAAAACTCACGTGTTTCAGCTCTTGAGGAACACATGAAAATTTGACCATACCTAGGTACCTAGGTATGCTTAAATGGTTCCAGATCTTGTAATACTTCTAGTCTAACTTCAATAAACGTGTTCTCTCTTAAACGGTGCGATGTCGCCTGGCCGCTCCGGTCCGGCTCGTAGCTCAGTGGAATATTCCTCTGGACCGAGGAAAAGAGACCGTTCAAACACGAGTTGAGCAAGAACGAACGTCATGAGAGGTCGGAGATATGATTTGGGGCAACTCGGGTTACCCCGCATCACTTGATAGATGAAATACTCCTCGGTGACATTGCTCTCCATACCTTGAATCACATCAACTCAAGATGCCTCACGAATTGACATACGGTACCGAGAGCGCGGCGAACAAAGCCATTGGAGGAGTTCCTGTTATCCACTATTTTGACTTCCAGTCTCGCGGCCGTGGTCAAGTCGTTCGCCTTCTGCTTATTGTATGTCGTAAATCTACCAGAAGTGGTAAAACAATGTTGACTTTGTTTGCAGGATGCAGGCGCTGTGTATAAGGATATCCGATATACCTTCGAAGAATGGCCGAAACACAAGCGTAGTGTTCCCGTCGCAGAGATGAACCCAACAGGAAACATCCCAATTATTGAAATGCCAGGCGGGAAGATTCTTACTCAAAGCTATGCCATCCTTCGACATTGGGGAAGACAATTGGGGGCATATGATGGCAAGACAGAAGATGAGAAGTACTGGGCTGATGCAATCTGTGACATTGTCATTGACTGTAAGCTCAATTTCGTCTGGAGCATCTCATTGTTACTGACCCAGCTTAGGGAGAACGCTATTTATTTCAGCTTTCTTCTCTGACAATCAGAAGGAGGACTATCCCAAGCATCAACAAGGAGACCGAGCCAAGTATCTCAAAGCTATCGAGACACATTTGAAGGGCTCTGATCTCTCACGCCGGGGACAATA
This sequence comes from Mollisia scopiformis, assembly GCF_001500285.1. Classification (NCBI taxonomy): domain Eukaryota; kingdom Fungi; phylum Ascomycota; class Leotiomycetes; order Helotiales; family Mollisiaceae; genus Mollisia; species Mollisia scopiformis. Next base: position 55,578 of record NW_017263617.1, read on the forward strand.
CATCATTGGGAATGAGATCACCTATGCGGATCTGGTGCTCTTCCAATTATTGCATGACGAGAATCTCATTCAAGACGGAAGAAAAGACCTTCGAGGGTATCCCAGACTGGTACAGCTGGTAGACGCTGTGCAGAGCAGACCAAACATCAAGAAGTTCTTCAGCGGTGAGGCCTACTTGGGCTGAACTCATTGTCAGTACAGATGGCAACTAAAGAGACAAAATGGTACATACTTGCCAGCATAGCACGTAGTCTAACACAGCTCGTACTCATCAATAATTTGAGAAAAGGGTTCGATTGAGAGAGGTGAATGTAATTGATGTGCTCATCATGCGACCCCTGTCTTCTCGTGCAGGCAAGCGATCGCGCTAAAAAAATGTTCAATTGAGAGCTTGAGCTTCGTGTTTTCGACGCAAGGTGAGATTACCAACGCTACCTTTCATCTGTCTGCCACCGGTTCTACTCGTGTCCTCTCGGCATACTCTGCATCTTAATCTCATGCGGATGGACAATTCACCCTCATTATAAGCCTACCCTCGATGGCCTTCGCGCAGCATCCCACAATGGCCGAACCCCAACCCGAGCGCACCCGCACCTCACAAACATCCTCAGCATCCGATGTACAATCTGCATTCTTCTCTCAGCGGGCACGGCGGCAATTAGGTCTGTTCGCTGCAGGTGCGGGCTTCTTTGCGATTGCTTCAGTCATTACTCGTAGAAGCCTGGTGCGCCGGTACAAGCAATCGATCCCCAAATTCTTCCAGCCAAGCAACAGATTGAACTACGAAGTCAATGGTGCGATGGAGGCTCTGGAAGCGTTGAACCTTGCCACAATAAACGTGATAAGTGTTGGGATGATGGCTACTGGAGGACTACTTTGGGCTTTCGACATCTCGTCGTTGGACGACATGAGGAAAAAGGTCCGGACGAATCTAGGTGTAGATCCTATTAGAACGGACGAAGATGCCGAACAGGAAATTGAGGAGTGGTTCGCTACAGTGCTTGCCAGGAAAGAATTCAAGGCGCTTCGCGCGGAGAAGGGGATAAAGGACAAGGAGGATAATGACCAAGAAAAGGAATCATGATCCTGGAGCGTGGGAACGATGTCTCCCTCAAAGGCCAGTCCCCTTCTCGGGATTCTCCTCCAAAGACTACAGGTTCCAGTGCCACCAAGGCAGCGTGGATGGATATTTGAGGACGATCCTACAAACAATCAAAACTCCATCAGATTCGCATTCAGGTGCCACAAACCCTTGTTGTTCGAGTCAAGAATCTTCCAAGGTCTTGAGCATTCTGGCCGTCTTCCCAAAACAGTTTTTCGTGCATGAGTGGCTGACAGATCCTGGCATCTTGGAGAAGGCATCGATTTGGGCGTCCACACTTTTCCAATGAACCTAGCGGCACGGTCTCAGTCAATTCGCAAAAGTAGTGGGAAGTATCCATGCGCCCCGGTTTTGTGCTTGAACAGTGCAGCGTGCTGGCAAGGGCTCGAAGGCTTTTTTCGATTGATTTCGTCGATGCATTCTGCAAGGGAGGAAACATTTTCCACCTGCAAATACTACGACTTGATCCAATTCTTATTTTTTCCACTTGCTTGGAGGACTGATTCCTCACCTTATGACACCATGGACTGTAAAGTTTCCGTCCGAAGGTATGTCCTAATTAAACAACCGTCAAGATGGCACCGGAGGGGCGACCGAGTTGTGGTCCAGTCGCCTATGCTTGAATTGTCCAACAATGTCTCAGAAGTTTTGGTTAAACGCTTCAATGGACTAGAGCAGAACGAGGTTTGCCTCATCCCGAAGACAGACATCGAGAAAGATTCAACAGACATCTATGAAAAGTCGCAAGTCAGTAGAGCAACTTTCTCCGTCAACGCTCACGGTGTTGCCCTGTTCCAAAGCACTTCTCACGACGACTTCCAGTACAAAGTTGGACACAGATTCTGGATCGCTATAGATGCCACCTACCGTTGCGAAGACACCGTACCTGTCATCAATCTACATACGTACCAAAGCGGAGTCGTCCGGATAGATCAGGTATGCTGGTATCCCAAGATTCGCGGGCCTGATGGGGAATTGTGGACGCTGGGAGGAGTCGCCCGACACCTACGGCTCGGAGGTCGTACTAAACTCTCTACTTGGTCTTTGGTGATTTGCCAGCACTTGGATGGCTCACAATCAATGATTAAGAATGTTGTGATTCCCACGAAAGATGTTGCAATGGCGGACCGGTCGTTACTTACGCTACAAGAGTCGCAGGCCCTGTTTGAGCGACGATATCGTTGTATGCTTGATGGCTTTGAAAATATCGATACAGGTGGCTCTGGCATGCCGCCAAGTCCGCCAGCCTCTCCAGATGTCCAGCATGCTCAGAAAGCACTCGAAGAGACACTAAAGATAGCTTCAAGCCCGACGTCTGTTTCGACATCGATTAATCTGCCTGTATGGCAAAGAATTCTCGCCTACGCCATTCAAGGGCAAAAGAGGACAAGAGCACCTTATGTTCTGAGAAACAGTACAATCCATACACATAGACCTCAACATCAGATTGACAGAACCTCAGCAATTCCAGTGGACGTCGTTGATAGCGTAGACGACGATTCGAGTGAGGATTTGATATCGCTCTCCGACACAAGAAGCTTCACGCCTTCGCTAGCTGCTGTCGAAGACGAGCAGTTGTCCAGCAAAGACGCTGAGATATTTGATGTTGATGCGGTATGAGGCGCACCCTTCCTGCATAGTTACGGAGATAAGCCAGTTATTTCTCTCACCAATTCGAAGACGATGATGAATGCCACACCTGATATCAGCAAGTGGCATAAGGACAACCTGTCTCGACACAATCATTTACTAGACAACCTCTGCGACGCAAAGGTTCCGAATTGCCCATACATCACGATATCTACATCAAAACACTTCCACCCGCCTCCGGAGAAGTGCCGAACTCGTGTACCGACTGTTATGTGGGATTACAGCTTCCCAGACTCAGATCCCGAACCCCGACCTCCTACTCACGAACATTGTGTCACAAGGCTAGGACCTTATCCCGCTACGGGAGGCGACTGTCTTCTAGCCAACTCGCTCAAGACTCCATCTCACACATGCTGCGTATGGCACTCCAGGGATCTCGTGGGTATATCTATTGCTCCAGACCATGGATTTAACAATGTCAAACTTGATGAAGCAAGAAGGAAGAGACTCAAGATCTATGACACCAGTTCGAGAGTCAAGCTCCAGATTACGGCTGGATTCGATGTCGAAGATGATGAAGGAGAATATTTGACCGAGGAAGCCAAAGCCATGTTTCGGGACGGGATTTTCCTGATGGGATAGTTGGCTAATGTTGGGATTTTCAGAGAGGATCAAACGTGATGATAAGGATGGCGTTTGGGTAGGGAGCTCAGGCCAGGACAAAGATTCTGGGAGCTTCAGATGCGAGGCGAATACGCGAAGTTGTAGGGAGTAAGTGTGTTTTTTCAATCATGGTTTACATTTCCAATTGGTTATAGATACTATCAGCTTAGAGCGTAATGGGCAGCATTCTGGTTTGCCTGCAGTCAAGGTTGGCCATGGGCTTGGAGATGGATTTCCTTGCTTGTACCCCATTTCATTGTTCGGGTCTCTCCTGGATCATTGTGATATCATCTTGATCAGGTCGAGATATATGTATATATGAGAGGCTCTTCTAGGAGCTCTCATTATTGTGGTAATCATCCATGAAACAAGTCTGTTCAAACCAATTTTGCGGTTCAATTCAATGTTGATATCCTACGCCTCTATGATTGATAAGCCCAATATGTCCAACCACTTTTGACTGATCATCTTAGATTCAAGGCTGCATCAAATGACCTTCTCTAGGTCCAAAGCGAATGTCCAGAAGATCAATGGACTTGTAGTCCTTGTCAGCCTCAACGCCAAATACGAAGATCCTCTTCCACTAGAGCTAGATCACGCAGTAGGATAATCCATCGTCATCCTAACACTCTCCCTCGCTTCAGTGCCCAGTGGTCTCCCACCCACACCATCTTCAAAACTTCCTCTCCTTCCCCAATTCCTCGGCTGTCTCTTTAAGAACGCGCCTACGGCACCAAGATACCCTTCATGTCTCAGAAAATAAGCTTTCTTTTCCCCATTACTCCAGAACTTGATTGCGTAACTCAGCGTATTCATCGTTTGTCTATGTCCTCTGATGAAAGAGCCTCCAAAATAGATCGTTGACAACGAGTGTTTCTCGGATTGTAGGTAAGCAATCTGACCGATATTATTCGAAATAGCGTAAAGCAGCGAACGCGAGATGTCAGACGCAGAGAAAGGAGGATCTTGGTCCCGGGTATCATGATGTCCAGCATCGCCGTTCGTCAACCCACCCGAATCCTCTGCCTCCCGTTCCGCTTCCCGTTTCATCTTAAATACCTTCCCGAAACTGCTCGCGATCGTGCTACTCTTCAAACCGATCTTGCCGTAGTCCGTGCCGTAGATGTCGCCGACTAGCATGTCGACTTTGGCGTTGTCACCTGCTTCGGCCATGCCTAGCATTTCGTCGAAGGTGCGAGAGCCGGTCAAGAGGGAGAGGAGACCCCAGAGTGTTCCGCCGCCCAGAGAGGTGCCGCCTACTCGTTGGTAGGCTCGTGGGCCGGAAACTTTGATCATAGACACGCCGGAGCCGATATTGACGAGGAGGTAGGGATAGATGTCCGAGTGAGGAAGCTCGAAATGCATTGGGTCTGTTTCGCTGTAGGTGAATACTTCGCGGGGTATCTCGGTAATGAAGAAATCGAGGCCTGGTGTTTTGAATGTCAGTCTTGGTTTGAGAACTTATGAAGAGGAGGAAGACGGACCTATTATCAAACACTCCATTTCGTCTTCTCGGAGAACATCGACTCCTAGGGCATCCCGTATTTTGTCGTAGTATTTGTATGCCCCTCCTCCAGTAGCCATGATGCACAATTCTCCCGGTCTGGAGCCATTGAGCTTCTGCTGCTTAACCTTCAATTGCTTCATGAACTCCACACAATCATCTATCCTATCCGTCTCAAAATTCATGAAATTTAAGCGTCCGCCAGGTTCCCTCGAGTGGGGTTCTCTTGAGAAGAAAACTAATTTCGCCAACGAACCTCCAATCTGACATGTAAATCAGCAATTGTTGCTCCAAAGTCAAACAGCCTTTATGTCCAAACCAAATAGCAGGAGAGGAAAGCTTACATCGACAGCAATATGACTGACTACGGCAGTATGATTCGGCAACCTGATATCTTTGGTATCGTGACTCCCTCCATTCACAGAAGCAGTAATAGGCGCATTCCCATTCGGGCTCCCATTCTCCTGATCCACGATAAAAGCACCCTTCACATTGATCTTAACGGATCCAGGGTGCGTGATCGTGCTGTCTATCTCTGCGGTATTCGTGCGCATGCAGAGGGGCAGTGAGGACGAGGATGGCGGGGTCGTCGCATCTTCCTCTTCTTCTTGGGCCACCGCCTGCGTCTGCTGCGAATCCGCAGACATTGTTGCTGGCGATTATGCCAGCGGAGGAGGCGTTCAAGAAGGCATTAATGGGATCGGGAGTTGAGGATTGGGCCAGAGTGAGATTTTGGCAGCGGCGCGGTGATTATTTCGAGTCCTCTGTGCATCCTGCCCTGCTGCTGTTTGCCGAAACCCTTATCGATTACGAAGGAATATGGGGAAGCTCTTTTTAGCTGGACTGGACTGGGGAGACCGGAAAAGGGGTCCTTTGGCCCGAGGCATCTTTTCTGTGACATGCTCTACCGTTCAAGCGATCACAATTGAATGATAGAGGAGAAATTATGGTATGTTTGTGGTATGTTGTACGGATGAATGATGGTGATTCGATTGCGAGCACTTTGCATGCAGAACTGACGCCTATGCCGAGTCCAAATTACTCAGTTGTACCTTTCATATTACCCGAAGCTGATGTGATCAGATACAATGACAGTACGAGAATAGAACATCGATCAAACATCTAGTCGAAGCTCTTTGACAGTTGAGTCTATAGCAGCCGGAGAAGATGTCACTGTTCTTCTCTGATACCGCCACAAAGTTCATCCCGTCCGCCATCCGAATGTACTGTGCCGGTCTGTTACAGATCTTCAAACAACAATCTCGACTTCCCAGCGGACGGAGAATCTCATCACCAAACACCTGTCATCCCAAGAAGTTCAAGTGGTGCCAAGAATAAATCTTCTACTCCCCCACGCTTCGTCTAAATTACTTACTCCACAGCACTCATCTCATCTTGTCGCCATCTCACAAGCATTAGGCCAAGTAGTGAACCATGCGTCCTCTCGCTATCTACTTCGTCCTTGTAGCACACCCACTTGATACGTTTCAAGTCGCAATCAAGCTTTGCTTTCCGCGTGGTCATTACGATGCGTGTTTCGGGCCTGGGTAGGCCTGGTGTAGATCCCGGATCGAGGTGTGCGTGAACCAGATAAAGGGAAATATTGGATGAGAGATTTGATACTGAATCCTTGGTATCGGGAGATTCTTAAAGTATGAAAGGGTCGCCCGTCCCGTGGAGGAGGCTCTTCAGGACTTCTGGAAAGTCTGCTGGTTGTGTCGCTCATTTATCTCTCACTTCTTGACGCTCCTTTATTTCGCTCTTTGAAAGTCCAATAGCAGACCATACTATTCATTTCACATGAAGCCTTGAGATTGCCGGAAATTGAGATATTGTAGCGTTGGTCGTTTATATACCACCATGTTGTTGAAAGATCATGAGCAAAAGCCAACATGGTCTGCCAAAAGAGCTCAAAGGTGTCTTAGCATCGCAGTTATCTTCGTGTAAGTCTCATGTTACAAGAAGTCAATCTATTTCTCTAATAGTACCTCAGCATCATCCTGTTCCTCGGCCTCACATCCCAAAACTCCTGGCCGAGAAAAGCCGAACTCAAACTCTCAAAAATAAGGCCCTATACGTACGGCTCTACTCCCGAAGCCGGCCGACCAACCATTCCATTCGTAGACAATCCGGTCCGTAAATCGACCGAAGATCCCTTCTTCGACGTTCCCTACATCGAAGACGATTATGACTACGACGACGTCGCTCAAGAACCAATCCAACCCCGGGATCTCGAAACAAAAGAACTGTTATCGCGAGAAGAACTCGAGGCCAGAGAAGGGAAGCTCATTGGTCTCCATTGAGCCAGATTTCAGGGCTTAACTTTGTGGCGTTGTTCTGGGCCGGCTATTTGGAATTTCAATTCTTGGTGTGGCTTTTTAGAGCGGATCAAAAAATCCGGAATTCTGGGAGTTGAGACATGCATGAATTTTTGAGACAGTTTTTGAAGAAAAGGAATTTTCCCGATGGAGTGGTGGAGAAATGTGATATATGATATGTGAGCTGTAGGAATGAGGAGATCTGCATATGGCATGTGCAGAGAGACACTTTCGTAAGTGGCTGGATAGATGAAGAGTCACCTTTTTGTTATGGAGATCTCATGACAGGAATGTTGAAAAAGGAAAAGGTGAGGCTTCTCAGAGCTGTCTCCTGTTGAAAGTTATTGGTCTGCTTTACGAAGAAAAGGCTCATGACGGTTCTACATTCCAGACTTTCAACTCTGATGCCCAAAATCTAAGGCCGAAAGGCCGTTGCGCGGACACGCAATGTAACCTCCTCAGCTTCAGAACATAGAGGAACTTTTAGTACGTGTGCTTCAAGGGACGTAGCTACCGGACATTCAATCATTCGTATCTCGACCAGACATTGTGCTTCCTATGCACTTTCACAATTTGCCAGACATCGAGCTCGACTAAATCAGCAAAGTTTCACTTGTAGACAAAACCATGAAGGATATGATGACAGGAATAAAGGTATCAATATAACAGAAGTTCAGACCTGCGAGTTTTGAAGGCAACCATTATCCCATACTCCTCAGGCTTATCCCTTAACTTAAAACCGTTCTGGTTCCATGTTGGACGTCGAAGTCAGAATTGTGTATACGACAACACTTTTATTCAAGAAGAATGAAACATTACGTTAAAAACCTAAACGAAGATATGAAAAGAGTAATTCAATTTGCCTCATTTCCCTCACACATGGATATGGAGGCAATTCAGAATAGATCCTCTAGTGTGGCCCTATTCCCAACTTCGTTATTCACAACACAAGTTGTGGCATACCAATGCTCGATCATGAGTTTGTCGCACTCTTGTATCAATGTACAATAGAAACAACAGAAGATAGGTCAATGTAACTGCTACAATGAGCATCATCAGAAATCGAACAGCATTGTGGCAAGTTCGATTTATAGCCGTCATCTTGAAGGCCTACTGTTTGTAGAAGAAGCTTCCAGTTCGTCAACTTCAACAACTTGTACTCGGAGAAGTGAATCCGCTGCCAGTAGCCAAATGGGAACACATTTAATGAAGACTTCGTTGATCACAACATATCTCTCACAGTTTGGTAGCAAGAACATCCCCATAAACGTGCACGATAGCTCTGACATTTGGAACTCTCCAACTTCATGCACTGCATGTATGGGCAACTGCAAAGATCTAAGCGGTGGTCGCCATACTGATACTGAGCCATGCTCGACGCAACTTTCACTTGAATAGCAGAGCCATAGCTGTCGCCAGTTCGAAATTGTCCCCAACTCCTTTGACCCAGTCATTCCGACACCTGGTTGGCACATCACAGTATGTAGCATAAATACGAACAATCAAGAACTGCGAGTCGAAACGAATATTTTTCCATTCCCGGCCGTAATCCGTGCTATGCTACGCAAAGCCCATCCAGTATAATACATGCCATTCGTGGCATTAAAGTCAAAGATCGAGTGCCTCAACTTTGATCTCCAAGTATGTTCGGTTTGGTATTCGCTCGTTCCGCTTCAGTACGCCATCTCCCCAACTCCTCGGGCTGCCTCTATGCTCCTCCTACCAGAATGTTGTTGACTGGAATATGTACTAGGGCAAGAGTCAGTCTCTATTGATGGTCTTTCAGAGAGGCGAACGCACTCAGCTTGACCAAGTAACCAACTGCGCCCATAACGAGGAATCCAACGCCGACAGCTTGCGAGATTTTAATGAACTCCCGTCTATCAGCTAGGAAAGGTCAGCCTATGCGATCAGAAAGTGAGGTTTCCATACGCTTTGTGCATCTGTTGATGAATTGTGTGCCGTCGTGGATGAAGTCGCGCGGAACGTCCATAAGCTCTTGGATCTGGTCAGACATGGTGGCGGTTGATTTTCGAGAATTGAAAAGGGTTCGATTTTTTTGGAGGTGGTTTGAAACTGGGAATGTCGTGTGCCTTTGCTTGATCTTAATAAAGGAGCGCGCGCAGTGTCCGGGTAGAGATGTGGTCTTTCGGAGGCTCGAAATTTGGTCGACAGGAGTTCAGGCCAGATTGAGCAAGCTCGGCCGCCGCTAGGGAACAAAGTTCTTCCTCCCGAAGAAGCTGCTGCAGCTCACAGCTCATCCTTCGACACGACACGACACATCCTCGAAACAGACGACCAACAACATTCTACTTTCGACATTCCGACAACCTTTCGACGGCAAACACGCAAGTCTCTTGCCGCAGAAATCGGATACTGACCGACAAACATCGAGGATTTGGGTTGGAGTCTCGGTGTTGAGGACAAGGCTCTGTCAGGCTGAAAGAAGGGGGAAATTTGGAAGTGGTCTCCTTTAAAGCCAACCTTTCACTTTTCAAGACGGATGTGTTGTTGCTTTCCAATTTGATCTTGGCTATTGTACGCGCCTGGGGGATACTCACGCAGACAATCCACATCAAAAGAGTTTCCTGTACGGAACGCATCATTCAAGATTGCAAGCACAGAGCTTCATCTTCCATCTCCATTGTTTCTGCATCTGCCAAAGAAGGCTATCAGATTTGAGCTCAGTTCTAGTTGGCTTTAGGAGTGTACGTATTTGTATATCCCATGTATTTCAGGTTTTGCTTGACGTTTTCGAGCGTCAATGCCATCGTGGAGTTTGCTTAATGTTTTCAAGCGCTGATACCCCCGTCATTATTTTGCAGACAACCACATTGTGCAATAAAGACAAATACAGAATTTTATTCACTTTTAGGGCAAACCTTCATTCACTCTCATTGTGCTTTAGGCACAATCCTAACACCCACCACCATGGCTGACGACGAATTCGACATCGATATTTATGGAGATACCAATCCAGAACAAGAAGTGGATCTCTCAGCTAAGAAAGACGAAGACGAGGAAGGCGACATGAAGATCGATGATCTCGAGCCCACGAACGGCCATGCAACTGAGCCCAATAGCATAGATCACGAAGAGGAGCAAGATGATGACTTCGTTGACATCAAAACTAGCTTCAACGATCAGAGTAGCAAGATGCAGCCACAGCAAAAGATCAAGAGTACTGACGAACCTGGCGGAGATGTTCTCAATATTCCTAAGCAAGCCCCACAAATACAAGGTGTGAAGAGAAAGGAGGGATCCGATGATCGACCGATCGATCCAGGAGCGACTACAGCGTTACTGATCTCTGAATTGCACTGGTGGAACACTGATGATGATATCCGCGGATGGGTCAATCAGGCACAAGTTGAAGACGAGCTCAAAGAGATCACCTTCTCTGAGCATAAGGTCAATGGCAAGAGTAAAGGGTGAGTCCCAAGTTGTTTTCACTGCCCCATCTCTGGTGCTAACGCCTCATGCAATAGACAAGCCTATGTCGAGTTCTCTTCGCAACAAGCTGCTACCGCTGCCAAGCATAAGATCGATGCATTTGGTGAAGGACAGCAATATGTTAAGAAACACACGGTTGTCTACTCGAACCCTAATGTCAACCCGTTCAAAACCCTCCCGAAAGACGCACCTCTACGAGCTGGCAAGGACGGACAGAGTAATCCAAGTCGTGGTGGCTACAATAATGATAGAGGTAACACGAATGGAAACTTCGGTGGTAATTTCCGAGGACGTACACCTGGTTATAATGCTCGAGGAGGCATGAACAACAACATGAACAACTTTAATCGGAATTTCTCTGGGCCGGCAATGGGCAATATGGGTGGTGGATTCAATTCAGGCATGGGTGGCTTTCCGTCAGGTCCTATGGGCAATCAATTTGGAGGCGGCTTCAACAATAGAGGCGGTATGATGGGTGGTGGTATGAGAGGAGGTGGAATGAGGGGTGGCAGAGGAGGCATGAACGGTATGATGGCCGGTATGCCAATGGGAGGTATGCCAATGGGCGGGATGCCTGGAGCTATGGGTGGGATGCCCATGAATATGGGCCAAATGGCAGGTGGTATGCCAGGTAAGAGATCCCCGCTCTGCTATCCTATGGTCTCTCTTGAAAAAGTGGCAGTCATTAAGAAGAGCGCTTTGACCTTCATGTTGGAGAGTACGTCACAGCTAACACATCGAACAGGCGCTGGTGGCTTCAACGGCATGCAACCACACTTCAACCCAGCGTTCTTTCAAGGCAACCAAGCTGCTGGTGGCGACTGGCAAAACCCTCACGGTGCTAAACGACCGCGACCAGAATAACTGACATATTCGATATTCGACAGCTCTTCGCATAATCTGAAATTTCAAGATTCTGTTTTTAGAGCAAAATTTCTACGGGTTAGGGTATCATGCATCCATCGGCGGTTGAATTTGGCGTTGGGTTATCTCGGGAGTTGTCTCCCTCTCATCTACGAGATTATGAACAATACTTCCAACTTGCGTGTAGAATTGGTCGAGGTTGTACAATAGATGGCGTTTACTCCGAAAAGCTTTCTTGCATGTGTTATGATAGGTTCATTTTCCCTAGTCCGCTCCTTCTATTCTGGTTTAGGTTTCATGAGGATTGTATATGAACGGCAAGAGCAGGTCATCATGCTCTTTCCTTTTTGATTTTTATTCAGTGAAGTCAATCTCTCCTTCTCTTATGGTATTCTTCTTCGCTCTCTCACAAAACCTCGCCACACGACAACAATTTCTGGGTTTCTTCGGATCATTCGTGGCATCATTTCAATAGCATTCATTCTTCCAGCGTCGACGCTATGAATAACTACTTTGGGCAACCTCTCTGGACTGACAACGATCTTGGCCGCCGCGACGACTTTCAAAGTTCTACAAGCATTGCCACTGCCACGCCGACTCCCACCGGAAACAATCTCAGATGGAGCACCGAGTCGAAGAATTATACATTCACGGTCTATCATGGCACAGCAAATTTCGCCATGCAATTCCTTGCATCGAACATCTTGACTACGGCTGCCCTAATAAGTGGCTTGATCCTTGGGCTTTGCGGTCTCAACATGACACTTCTACAACTTCGAGCATCAACGGGCACGCCTAAAGAGAGGTAGTCATTCCGAAAGCCTGCCAAGAATTGTGTAACATGCTAAAAAACTTACAAAGAAAGCATGCTCGTGCGGTAATCAAGCTGAAGAAACACGAAACTTGGATGCTTTGTAGGTACTTCTCGCTTTATGGCATATTCGCTGCTAATATAGACAGGCTCCCTGATTATTGTCTCCGTTGGTCTGGGCGAGTCGTTTCCATTTCTGGTCCAGGCTATATATCCTGGTGGTAAAATGTGGGTTTCCATCTTGGTGTCAACCCTCTGTATTGCAATCGTCGGCGAGATCCTTCCTCAGTATATCATTCCACGACGAGCAGTTGCATGGGGATACTATTGCAGGTTTACAATCTGGGCCTGTATGTTTATCACAGCCATAATCAGTTTCCCACTCGCTTGGTTGCTCGACACCATTGCTGGACAAAAGGATCAGACGGAGATTTTCACCAATGAAGAGCTTGGGGGAATAATCAGACACCACGAGAAATCCGAAAAGCACGGTGGTGACCTCGGTCAAGACACCAGCCGGATCATGCTCGGCGCCTTGAAACTTGATTCCCGTGAGGTCGGTGGAGAAATTGCTGCTGTTCCTGAGCCCGCCAATGACGAGAAAGATCTGGAGAAAGCAGATCTTGTAGTTGTCGATGGGATGATTGTCAAGTGGTCTGCTGTAAAGGCCATTCGGATCGATGAGCGTGTCGATGAAGCCTTTGTCAAGAAGATTCGGGGCTGGTCATATAGCAGAATCCCAGTCATTGGAACTGCAGGTAAAGAGCGTGAGCACGAGCAGGCGGATACAATGGAGTGGACAGAGAATACTCGAATTCATGGATTCCTGCATATAAAGGTATAGACGGACCTAGGCTGTCTAAATACTCCTTCGTTAACACTTCACAGAGTCTAATTGGGATTGACATCAAGTTCCCAGAGAATCCTGAGACTCCTTTGTTGGTCAAGGACCTGGATCTGTACCCATTGCCGATTGTCAGAGAAGATATGTCAGTATATGAACTTCTCAACCTGTTTCAATCAGGGATGTCAAGGTAAGTAAGGTTACTGTCAAGAAATATTATAACAATTAACGAAACTAGAATGGCTCTTGTGGTGCCAAGTGACACTCTGACATGTAGCGCTGGTGCAGTCTGGACAGTGACAGAAAGGATCAACGAACAAACTGCTCTGAACTTAGAGGAAGCCTACAAGAATCACCAGTGGAGCATGGACTACCTTGTCGCTGCTAGGGCAGCTATCGAAAAAGGAGTGGACGAGAAACTCGACAGCCCTGGAATTATGTCGCCCAAGCCAATTGGTATCGTCACTTTTGAAGACATTATTGACACGATTCTTCAAAAGACAAGCCGAGATGAAAAAGACTTCTTCGAACGAAATACTGCTACACCACCAACCAAGACTAGAAAAGCCGGAGACTTTCCTGTTGATATGGATGCACTTGCCCATTCTCAATCGAGCCCCCAATGCCAAGTAAAACAGGTCTCCCACGCATCGAAGGGGCCATTTGAGGTAGCCAAGAATACACTGAGAAAGCGCAAAGTTACCAACGAGGAGACCGCGTGCGCTATTGACAGTACGGGAAGAGTCTTTAACACTCGTCAATCTGGTCCATGTGCGATGGACGGAGCTTATGAGAACAGCAGTGAAGCTCGTAGCAACGAACTCCAGGTCAAGAAAACACGTAGTGACTGTATTGGGAGCTCATATACACAGAACAGTAATGGCGGTTTTCATGCTGGCGAGTCCAGTCATTCTGTCGATCGTGGCAATATGTTAACTGCTGAGGATATCGCCGAGTTAGCATCTGCAGCTTCATCAAACCATCCGAAATGCTCTTACGAATCGAACACAATGAGAAGTCTCCCATCTCACAAGCATCATTCCAGGTCGTTATCAGATGAACTGAAACAGACATTTCGTCATGTCAGTGCCGCTCCAAAGTTACCGACACTGCGTCGACTCACTTCCTTTTCAAAAGATACTGCTTCGAGTTTTGAAAAGCAAAGCGGCGTCGGCAAGGATCCCGCAGAACTCGTCATGCCAGAACCATCAACAGCCGCAGGATCAGGCATGTACTACGGACGACGCGGCTTCAACCCAAATGCGTCTGGTTATGATGTCGATGAATCGATGGAAGAATTTTTCGAGCGTACCACCAATCAACACGTCCCAGAGAAAAGCGGCGATACCTTGTCCTTGAACTCTTCGGACAATGAGCAGGATGGAGAGGAAGACGTAACCTGTCTATACGATGCTTTCCCAGTTCCAATCACTCGTGCTTCACCGGAAGTATCCCACGTGCACCACAGCTTGGTTCCCATAAAGGAAGAGGCAGAGAAGACCTATAATGGGTTCCCCATGGAGCTCTTGGATGACGATAAAGAGGAACGTACTCCCAAGTATATATCATCAACGATGCCTCGCACCATGGGACCAACAGACTTCGTCCGTCTCGAAAATGCGCGTGAGAAGAGTGCTCACGAAAGAGAACAAAGCTTTCATGATGATCGTGCTCTGCTGCCAAGTCAGCGCAAGTCTATGCAACACGATGAGGAAAGCGTTTCTGCTATTAGAAGCACTAGCTTATGGTTCTAAAGTGAATATGGGTTACGAGTCTTAAAGAGGATGATGCGGTATAAATTACACGAATATCACTATTGGGAATAACTTGGGATTGATGTCTAAACATCGACTGAGTCATAATGAGATGCAGAACTCAACTCCTCACAAGACTGCTGCTCACTTGGTTAGTATAGCTTTCGATCGTTTTAGGGAACAAGGACCATGTCTCTGTACTACTTTCATTGTTTTCGCGTTTAGTATGCAAATGGTAGACCTTCAATTCTGTATCCTGTCGATCTCTCGTTGAAGAAGATTGCTAATCTGCTTCCATCGTCTGCTCAACATGTCTCGGTGACTTTCCTCTCCTTCCTTGGTCGCACTAACCTGCTTGAAATACTTCTC
Source organism: Mollisia scopiformis (assembly GCF_001500285.1). Classification (NCBI taxonomy): domain Eukaryota; kingdom Fungi; phylum Ascomycota; class Leotiomycetes; order Helotiales; family Mollisiaceae; genus Mollisia; species Mollisia scopiformis. The sequence continues at coordinate 70,850 of NW_017263617.1, forward strand.
GGTGTCCTTATGATACCTCTTCAAGGCTTTCAGCAACACCTCATTCACAGCCTCTTGGTCATCAGCTCCATCATCGCTGCCATCCATGAATCTCTGCCACTTCCTCGTTGACAAGCACTGAGCCCTCAATGCAACCTGTGTTCGATAGCAAACCTCTGCATTGTCCAAGACATAGTTTCCCAGAAATCCAGATTCCTTCAACAATTCTTTCTTCTCGGCACTTAGTAAAGGCAAGATGTAATCATCAAGCGATACTACATCCCACTCGTTACCACCTGGTTCCTCTGAACTGGGCAAGATGAAACCATATTCAGCCAACAAGAAATCGTTGCTGTGATTTCCATAACTGATGAATACTTCCTCGCCCTTCTCATAGACTTTGTTGGTCATGACTTTATATCCTTCGGCTGTGAAAGAAACGTGACATCCTCGAGACGTGTGATTGAAGTAATCAGCGAACGGATTCAAGGCCATACAATCATCGTGATTCTTTGGTGTCTTAGTGCCAGGGGGTAGGAAGTAGAATGTTCGGGTGTTGACCAAAAGCCATGCGTAGAGGTAGTCATCGTAGGTGAGTTTTGGGTAGTGGGACGAAGCAAAGGCCCAGTCTGCTTTTAGTTTGGACTTTTGGTGCGCGAGGAGGGCTTTTGATGCTGATGGTAAGAGGTCTTGGAGGGATGAAGGGTAGTGTAGTGGCATTGTTGATTCAAAGTCGGAGGCGGTGGGAAGTACGGCACACCAGAGTTGGTATGTTGGAGAGGTATCGAGGGCTAGCATCAGTGCGAGGATTCCGTGGATGGTTGGTGCGGATTTGAGAAGTGGTTGGAGGGCTTTGGGGAGGGTGTGAGCCGTTCGGAGAGCGGAGATTGGTACTGTGAGGATTGTGCTATCTGCCTAGAGTATTCTTTCAGCACTGTTTCTCTTGCTTATGATGAGATATGAGATAGAGATGCTAAGGACAAGTCCAACATGTAGGAGTAGGTAATTCGCAGAACTAAATATAAACAGAGTATCCCTAACAATTTCGACCATTGGGCATTCATTATAGGGCCAAATATTTCAAAGACATATAGTGATAGCTTTGAGAGTGAATAACAGTAAATGTGAGCTCAAGTTCAACTCGTATCGCTTCCACCAAGCACTTAGAGTGGTAGAGGTTGGAAGGACTTGGAACGACGTATTGAGCGGTCAAAATGAGAAAACCGAAGAACAGGGGAAAACGGGAGCCATTGCAATTGATCTGGAGACATATTTGGCAATTGAACATGGAGACAACGTAAGAAGCGCAACTCTTACCTTAAGTCTCTTCTCTGCAATAATACCAACACCCCTGCCTTCGAACTTGTGAGCAGTAATGCCATCGATCTTCACTCCTCTCTCTGTTACCCATTCTCTGAACTTTTCATGGTCCTCCATATTTGATTGATTTTCAATTGGTCATGAAGCAAACATTTTCTTGAGATATTCATTTTCAGTGAAGCTATGGAGTAGAAAAGTTAGTCATTCCTCTGCTGCAACCGGAACGGTCCGAGTCTCTTCCGAATTCGAGCTCGGATCCGAGACCCGAAATTCCCAAGGTTCACGATTTCTCGAACCATTCTCAACAACGCTCCGTTTGCAGCTCTTTACCAGCAGCAATGGCATTTCGTCCAAATGCCATCAGGACTGGCCTGCAAAGAGAACTGATTGCAGCATGTACAATTTCATTGCAATGCAGGAATTTCAGCGTTCTCAGTCGCCCGCCACCGAATTATCCTGGGCACATTCCTCTTACGAGGATTGAGAAAGCTGGGCTGGCAATAGGGTCCGCGATCATGTCTCTACGTGATCCTCATCGTGGAGGTATACGTTCTATCTCTATACTATCTAATAAGATGCTAAAGGACAAAAGACTTGATCGCTGCCCTTGGCGAAGCAACAGCTACTCCATACTTCATCTACCGGCTCCGCGATGCTATGCTCTCCTCCCCTACTGGCAGACGCATACTCAAAGATCGTCCACGAATAAATTCGAAGACGATGTCTATGGAGTACCTCCGCGGACTGCCAGAACACACGGTGGGCCGTACATATGCGGAGTGGTCGGACAGAGAGGGCGTGAGTCCAGATACCAGGAGTGAGGTACAGTACATAGACGACGAAGAGTGCGCCTATGTAATGCAACGGTATCGTGAATCTCACGATTTCTACCATGCCTTGACAGGTCTGCCCATTGTTCGAGAAGGAGAGGTTGCTTTGAAAGCTTTTGAGTTTGCAAATACATTGCTGCCGATGACGGGCCTGAGCATGTTTGCAATGACCACTCTCAAGCCGGAGGAGAGAAAAAGGTTCTGGACTATCTTTCTGCCGTGGGCTATCAAGAATGGTGTTGGGGCCAAGGAGGTCATCAATGTCTACTGGGAGGAAGAGTTAGAGAGGGATGTGAGGGGATTGAGGAAAGAATTGGGCATTGAACAACCAGTCAACCTCAGAGAAATTAGAGCGAAGGATAGGGCGAGGAGGAAGGCAGAGAAGGAAGCCAAGCAGAGGGCTGGAGATAGTTTGGGTATCAACTAGGAGTGTACCATATAGTAGGGGTAGTGTGGTACGATAATTGGCAAGACTAGAAGTGTATATTCTCCCTTCCCAAGCAAGCTCAATGCTTTTCCTCGACGGTATCATGTCACTATCCTTCAAATCCTTGACCTAACGCCAGCATTATGCATTCATCGAGCCCACCAATCTCTCATTTGCTATCCCCTCACAGATCCGCAAACAAATCGTCGTCCTCATCATCCCACCCGCCCTTCCTCCTACTGATCACAATCTTCTCTTCTTCTTTCTTCTCCGCCACCGCACCCAATAACTCCTTCAACTGTTCTTCAGTGACTTTCTGTCTAAGTTGTCCGCTCCGAGCTAGCATAATGAGTCTGTTCTCGACATCTTGCGCGCGAGACTCCTTGACGAGACGGATGCGTCCAAGTCGGTCGGCGGCTTCGGGCTCGAGGATCTGATTTAGGATGCTTTGGCGGGCTTCAGATTCTTGTGCTCTGTAGATTCAAAGCTTAGCTATGTGCAAGGGAGTTAGAAGGAGGGTTTGGGAAGACGCACTGCTTGTCGTCCTGGGATCCCCCGCCAAGGGAACTGCCTCCTCCGCCTGAGCTGCCGGCTTGCGACTTTAGTTGCTCAAGTCGAGCTTTTCTGATCTTGAGGGGATGTTAGTCGCATGCGGCAAGAGAGTGATAAAGAGTTGCTTTACCTGTGCTAAATCGTCGTCGTCCATTTTGTTATGTGGTTGGGTTCGTGAGTTGTGGCTGCTTGCGGAAGAAATGATGCCCCGCAATCGTCACGAATTCAGCCTTGTTTGTCGCCTCAGCCCAGGACGAACATTCATTCACGAGAAAACTTTCAAGCATGGTCCAAGTGGACATCTGGTTTGGAGAGACTCTCATGCAGCCAGTATATCAGCTCATGGAGCTTGTATAATCCCGAATATGCTCAACTCGCTATTGGAATACGTGCGCAATGAATCGAAACACCCTGTCATGCATAAAAACTCAAAGTACAATACTCAACACATTTGCCTTGCTCCAGCCCTACCGTCCTTTACCTCCCTCCCGCTCTGAAACACTTGACTCAAGTCTGATCAGATGCTTTTCCAAGTTTTTTCTCCGAGCGACTGCCTCTCTGTAAGCGTCTTCAAGTACAGGAACATGCCTCTTCGCATCCACCTTCACACCCCTTTTTGCTAGCTTGCCATCTGCTTCTTTATCCTTCACTATCCCATCAAGTAATGAGATTCCATCATGAATCTGAGCTCGGAGCTTTTGAATGTTCTTGACAAATTGATCTAGGAATATCGTCCTCCGAAGAGTCGAGATCAGCTTTTCATTGCGTATCTTGTCTTCCCCTCTACCCTTGGTCCACGGGAAATTGAATGAGTTTGCATTAAGATCTCTCATCAGATCTTCCTTCCTGATCTTCTCAAACAGATCCAGGTTGTCTTTCATGGTGTCCCTGGCGGTATTATCGATCTCTAGCTCGAATGCTTCGAGCATGGAAACTTTCTCCTGCAGCATTTCTTTGTAGCCTGGTGCTGACGCTTGTAATGCGAGTATAGATTCTCCGAGCGCTCTTTTATCTGGTGGTTGAAGCTTAGATGTGGTCAATATATATTCGAGCTCTGCTCCGAAAACGAAATTCTCTTTCTTGATCTGCAAGCAGGAGATGAGGACTTCCTGTACAAATCTTAATATGCTTCGACTAAGCTCCTCGTTACGCTCAACAAGTACTGTATCGGTCTGAGAGAGTCGGATTATCTTTAGTGCATCTGAGAGGTCTTCGTGGGCCTCGAAAGCATGCTCCGCGATATCCCAAATCTGGTGTTCTGACAAGATGTCGGACAGGTCTCCACACACTGTTAAAAGACGATCGAAGCTGTTAGGGTAGGTATGGACTCTTTCACGATACCTAAATCCTTTGATCATGGATGCTGTTGCTTCTGTTTGCGTAGTAACTTGGTTCGCGGTAATGACTGTTGTTGTTGCCTCTTCCGTAGGATAACTAGTGTCGTCTTCCTTGAGAGGAAGTCTAGTCCCTGAGACCAACCCTAAAAAAGACTCGGTTTCGGAGTCAATAGGGTCGTTTTCCACAGAATTATCCCCATTGTCCCAAACTGGCACTAGAGGAGTCTCTGATGTTGTGATTGGGAGTATTGTAAGTGTTGGTTCCTCGATTGGGAGTATTGTCACACTTGGTTCCGGACTATAGGATGTCACTGCGTAGTTGAATGCTTCGCCGACTCTATCGATCATTTCGGCTGTCGTTGGGCCAAGGTATGGCGATGCAAAATAGACCGCAGCTATCAAAATGGCTGAAAATATAATGTTTGCCAGAAGGCTTGATTTCTTTGCCGGCGTAGGAGTGACATCGGTCTTTTGTTTTTTGGGTTGCGGTGAAGCAATGTTCACTGCTTAGCATTAGTACAGACATCGTTCAGATGTGCTAAGCAAAGATATTTTCCCACCTTTGCTCATGCCAGAGTAACTTTGCATGTAAGGTGCTTCATATCTCGTCTCTTCTTTAAGAAATCTTGCTTGTTCGGCATTAGCAGGGCGTGGACCGAAGAGTCCCTCTGCAAGGTCCCCCGAGGTTTGAGCTTGAGAGCTGGTGGAGGAGGCCATTTTGGCAGGCGGATGACAGGAAAGTTTGATTTCCAAGTGCAGTAGGATTGGGTATCGTTTACTTTGGGTCCATGGGACATCGTGGGATGTTATGAATTAAATGCTCGAGTTGAGCAGGCTCGAAACGGAAAGGCCGTTCTCAGCAGCCTCGGGTTGCACATTGTTTCTGAACAATTCATTGTGCGAGTAAGAGCGACAAAGGAAAGCGTTGAATGCGACTATTACTCCCACGCCACAACTTTGGGAGGAAACAGCCGGTGAGAAGCCATACTCACAACCATCGCTATGCCGCAAGCAACGGCTTTGCACCCATCGGTATTGTGTAAGTCAAATGCGCGATGTCACTGATTTAGGTGCGGTGTTGTCGCTGCATCCGGAAGAATAGTTGATGAGGAATGTGATTTGCACCAACGCGGGAAAGTAGCAGACCAAATCCTGCCAACCATCGAACCAGTAGAGTAAATCTCAAGAGAAAATACGAAAGCCGATTCCAGCACGTATGAGATTCTCAGAGTGCTTGCAGACGGAGACGAACATTGGTTCCTACCTCGCAGCCCAGCCCCTTTTTCCTCCTCGTTTCTGAAGCATCGTCACGATACCGGTCGAAGCGCAAGCCTCAATGATCCCACATGCAGTTTTCATGGGTCTCATCGTACCATAATGGTGAGATATAAGGTGATATTGTTCCAGAGTTTGTGGGATGATATAGGGGGCCTAAGTCTCAAAAGTAAAGCAAGATTTGAAGGATAAAATGTGATAACTACGAGGTGCATTCCTCTCTATCTCGAATCTCGAAAATCTTACCTTTCCCATTTCTGTTGTCCTACAAGCTCTTGAGCGATATCGTCTCATGTTCCAATTCATGGTAAGTATCAAGTCTGGAATGTCCAACGAAACGCCGGACTTCCTCATTACTACATGTACAAAACAAGGGCCAAGATTAAAATATCACTTTGCAATGCACGGCGAAAAGACGGACTTCCTAACTTACTACATGTAGGCGTGAAGCAAGTTTCGTGTCTATTATGTCATGAGTAGGTTCCATTTTGCAATGTACAGCGAAACGCCGGACTTCCTATTCTATTTATACTGCACAAATCGTACAACACGCCAGCTGACAATGCCAACGACTCCCTAGTTACTCCCTAACAACGGGATATACCCATTTATCTCCTTACTCTTCACTGAGACCCTGCCTTTCACCAAGCTTATGATCATCTCATTCTTGGGGCACGGTATGCCTAATTCAGCACCACGCCGTATGATATAGCCGTTGTAGTAGTCAACATTTGTCCTCTTGCCAGCGCGAACAGTTTGGAGCATGCGTGACTCTATTCTACCCGTTTTGGCGATAGCTGAGACGACTATCGCTTGCAACTTTTGGAGATTAAAATTCTCATAAACTCCGCTCAGAGACTTCAATTCGGGAAGTGAGCAGACCACACGCGAAATCTCCTCCAGTATCTGCTTCATCGTGAGAGATGCGTTGTAATTGAACAGAAGTTGGTCGTTTGAGCAATCGTACATCACTGACAAGGGACCAATGATACATCCAATAGCGAGGTTCTGAAGCTGAACTTTGTAGTAACTTTTATGGCCCAGAGGCTTTGTGTTGAGATCTGGAGCACGAGACAGAGAGCCTACCAGGTGCTTAGCCTGTGGAGACCAACTGAAGTCTGTTCTGGAAATTGGCACTTCTCCAGTAACATCCAACGAGCGCTGCGGCAATTTCGAGCAAAGAAGCGTTCCGGGCTCTTTCTCAATAATCGTGAAATGCCGCTCCGTCGAGACAATATGATGAGAAATTCGACCGAGGACATAGGTTGGCCGTCTGTCAGGATCCGTAAAAATCCCAGCGTTGACTTTCTCAGCAATGCCAAGGCCATCTTGTATGAAGCAAATGGTAGATGTCTGGCGTAATCGATGCTTGATTGCTTCCAACGCAGGGAGAGTGGCCCAGGAATCTGTTGTAACAATCAAAGTATCAATAACTGTGTTGGGTGGCTCAGCGGAGTGCTCAAGGTTCTTGCCGAAATGCGGAAAGACTTGATCAGGGTGTTCTCTCCGAAATGCTGCAGCAGACTCAATATTGAAGTCAGACTGAACATGAAGCTCGCCATGCTTCACTAATCTTACGGCTGCTCCCTCGTCATGCCAACGCTGCATCACCAAAGGACGATGCATCAAGAGCGTTATTGGGGGGCCGTGTGGAAGGCTGGCCAATGTATGGGCAATGTATTTCCCAACATTTCCAAGGCCTAGAATGTGGATGGTTTTGTTTTCGAGCTGCGGCCCCGGGACAACACTGACTTGCTCTTCTTCGTCGAGGTCAGACTCGGGCCCAATGGGGACAAAGTGTCCCATGTCAGGATCGACGTATTCTCCTTCAGGATCCAGGTCTAGATTTATGCTCGTGTATGGACGCCATGGTTGGAAAAGAAGACCTTGGAACTTCCGCTGATATTTTTGGAAAGTAGTCTCGACTAGAGCTTCAGGGTCCGAGCTTGGTGTTTCTTCCTTTGTTGTATCCTGGAGAGCCGCTGTGGTATTGGTGACGGCCGACTTGGTCATCGCAGACGTCGCAGACGTCGCACCCAAGGTATGCGATTGAGACTCGAGGCCCGTCAGCTGAGCCTTAACTACTTGCTCAATATTGACCGTCCCGTTCGCTGGGTTGTGGATCAGGCCAGCATCTAGACTCGCTAGATCTTTCTTGAAGGAGAGAGAAACCCGCATGGCCTCGGTTTTTTCCTGTTCATGTGAAAGATCCAATCCCATTCGTTCAAGGGACCTTGATAGCATGTGTTCCTTTGTGTCATTCTCGATACCGTGGGGACTGTTTAGTGGTACTCGTGAAATGTCCGTCTCCTCTTCTTCAACCGCACGCCATGCTGAAAACCAAGACTTCCCTCTACCACGATTTGACCAGTCTTCCTTCGGCAGATAGTTCAGAGAACCGGCATCATTCTGATCATTACGAAGCTTACCAGCGGCCGCAGCTGATGTGGGATTTGAGGTCGAAGGTGGCGGACGACCTTGTGTCATCGAAGTCTCCCTCGCGACATCTTGCGCTGTTGTCTCTCTGGCCTGAGTTCCGTAAGCTCTGAATGCCGTCCATTTTCCCCTCGAGCTTATTGTATGCTGTGCATCCCTATGTCGCTTCCCCCTCGGCCATCGACTTTCTTGGACTGTCGAAACACAGCGCCTGGCCACCCGGCCCGCATAAAGGTTATCGTAGAGGCATTCTCCTTTAGGGGGTATCCTTCGATACACCCACGACAGCGGACGGCCGCAAATTGGTAGAGACAGGATGAACGATTCTCGCAGTAAGAAGTTTCAACTCATGGCAGATCTGTGACTCGACCAGCACGCGCGCTGGTGGCTATCTTTGCCGCCGATGGAGCTCCTATTCCGACATGCGCAGTAGAGGATGGATTCAAAGATAATACAAGAATCAAAAGGCGAAGAAGAGTCGTTCCAAAAGTAAATCGTACTCGTCGTAATTGCGGCTCGGGCGATTTGAAGGAAAGAGGACAATGTACAGAGGCAAGAGGGAGATTAAAGACGTCAAGAGAATTTGAGTTCGATTTGCGGCTCGCGGGCAGAGAAACAAAGTCCAAAAGATTTCTTTCTATGATCCTTGCACGTCAGACAATCCCTGTACATGCGCATTAGCGAGATACCGAAATCGAAAACTCGCATCCCTGCCAAATTTATGAATTGTTTGTCGGGAGAATCGCAACTCTGATTGCTGAACTTCAACAAACATCAAGAAACATCCACCATTGCAAGATGGACTCCACAAAGGTCATGTCTCTGCTTGAGCAGCTTGATGATGAGATGGATGATCTTGAAGAGTCACTCTCTCCTCTTCTCAAGACAGCATTGTCGGAAACGGCTGCAAAGCTTCCCCTCCTCCAGAAAGCAAAGACTTTCACTCTGGTGACCTACGCCATTGAGTCTATGCTGTTTTGTAAGTCCTGCATCTAAAGTCCCAATCTCCTAGCTAATACTCAAATCAGCGTATCTGCGACTCAATGGTGTTAATGCGCGAGACCATCCTGTCTTCATTGAGCTTACCCGGGTGAAGCAGTACTTCGACAAGATTAAGGCAGCAGAAGCTCCAGCAAAAGATAGGAACTTGGTCCTCGACAAGTCTGCAGCTGCAAGATTCATCAAAGCTGGGTTGGTAAGCATAATTTACCCGCCGTCCCTACTTACTACCTACCAATTTGCTCACACAATCATGTTCTAGTCCGGCAATGATAAGTATGATCTTGAAAAAGCTGAACGAGAAGCAAAAGAGCGAGCGAGGGCACATATCAGGTTTGAGGAACTTGCAAAGCACACAGCCAAGGGGGAGTCTGAGGAGAAGCCAGAGGAGGAGCCTGATTCTTCCGACTCCGATTCCGGCTCCAAGTCGTCCGCTGAAGCAGAGGAGCATGCACCTATTGCACCGCCAAGGAAGAAAGTCAAAGGAGACAATTCTGGCAATTCATCTTCCTCTGGCAGCGTGGAAAAGGCTCCCAGATCTAAAGCAGAGAAGAAGGCATTCAGTAAAGCTAAGATTGAGAAGAAAAAGGCGAAGTCCAAGGCCAAGAAGCAGAAGAAGAGTCAATCATGAGAAGATGGTCTAGGAGCTCGCAGCATACAACTGGTTTGCTTTCGCATTGCACGGCGTTTCTATGGAAAATACCCTTTGCATCAGCGGTTTATTTAGGCGTTTGGAAAAGTCACTTAAAGGCACATGATGCACTGAGGGGCATCTGCGATAGACAATCAAGGCACGAACATTCATGATTTACAAACCCCTTCCTTTAGCTATTTGCATTAACACCTCGAGTTCTTGGGAAGTGAATCAATGCTATTGACATAAATTACGAATAGCAAAGGACCGTCTACAATTTGACTCAATTGTACCCTTTCTTTGAATCCCCATAAAATGTAGAACATGACAAAAGTCGCTCTCTTGCTTAACTCCGGGTAACCTTATTGCCCCGACACTCCCCTGCTCTGTACCAATCAAATCCTCACGAGCTAAAATTTATAAGCTTGAGCGAGGACCGTTCTCGACTTCAACCTTCGGTGAATATCCATTCCTATTCATCACATTTCACGAACTTCTGTCAACCAAAGTCATCCCAGATATCTACGGAACCCCGAACACATCAACATGCCTCGCTCATCAAGATCCGGTGGTGGAAGCAGAGCTCCATCTCGCCCTGTTGCCCCTGCGAGACCTGCTCCCCAGCAAACCCGACCAGCAACGACCGCTGCGTACCCTCCAGCAAAACAAGCCCCTCATCCTCCAGCTGCACCAGCTCAACAACAGCAAGGTTCAGCTGGCCCGGGTCTCTTCGGACAGATGGCCAGTACCGCTGCGTACGTCCCTTGCCCCTTTCCCTAGAGTTCCGGAACACAAAACTGATGGACGGTAGTGGTGTTGCCGTAGGTTCTTCAATCGGTCATGCCATCGGTGGCTTCTTCGGTGGTGGATCTTCAGCTCCTGCTGAGCAGGCACCCCAAGACAACAGTGTTGCAGCGCAAGGAAACCAGGCCCAGAATAACAACTGGGGAGCACGAAGCTGTGACGCGGACGCAAAGCAGTTCACCAAGTGCATGGATGATAACCAGGGCAACATGCAGATCTGCAGTTGGTATTTGGAGCAACTGGTAAGTGTTCAATTGGCTATTCTTGGGCTTGGATGGAAGGCTGATGATTGTGTCCTCTACAGAAAGCTTGCCAAAACGCTGCTAGCCAATACTAGGATGGGCCACGAATACCTAAACGAGCGTTAAATGATTGCATTGGGTGGCGAACAAAACTTGTAAAATAATTTGATTCCAGAGAAGCAACACCGCTCTTGCACAAGATCTCAGAACTTCCAATCAAGTAGCATGGATTTTTAAACCCAGCCACGTTTCTACGAGTGCAAGTTAATGACCAGCATTTGGAGGAATGAATGTCCATGAAACTATGGTTGGCGGTAGTCTCTTCCAACCATAGCTATGCTCGTCTTCTGCTCGTCCACCTCAAGTTCTTTCTTCGATAGTCAATACCTTTCGAGCCACTGTAGTACATGAGACCCATCCAAGCTTCATTCCGTCACAAGTGTATAGCCGGCAGTATGAATAGCAAGGTCCGACCTTACTTGCTATGCGTCCTAGTAAGTCTCTGAATCATAATTCTATTTTGCGTTATGCGCGGGCTTGCTAATTATTGAAAAGATGGAGTACATTATGGAGCTTCAAAGTCTTATGAAAATGCTTAGCCCATGTGGAATATCTGACCTCCCAGTGTTTGAAAGCGCTTATTGTGCCCCAATCCCTGGTTGCTTCTATACGCTCATGCACCTGCGTCACCTTAGAATAAATCACTCCCGAACCGGCAGATCCTTAGTTGCCTTAGTCCGAGGCACACTTCTGCAAGAACAACCGGGCTACCCTGACTATTTCGTAGATGCTTTATATTACTTGGCGTTGGGAGGACAGCAAAGACTAACGACTCTGGGTCCTGACGTAGCAGATAGGTCGTGTGTGCCGGAGGTGAATCTACTCTATCACTTTACAAGAATGATCAGCAATGAGGGGTCATAGATTGGGAGTGTAAGTATGACAGCCATGGAGCTTGATATACTTTCTTTTGCTGCCTGTGTTGGGCTTAGCTGGCAACTGTCGCGGATGCCCTCCCTCGCCTTTCGGAACTTGATTCTCGCTGTCACTTACCAACGTACACCATCTGCTTTTCAAGTCCAGTTCAACTCCAATTGCTGTTTTCACTTAGCTAGCATCTAAAATAATGAAAAGGTGACCCCATTTCTAGTTTTATGAATATCGTAACTAACAAAGGTCTTCGTCTCTCTATACAGTAGCCTTCTAGCATTCCTCCTTGACCTCCTTAGCTTCAAACAAGTAAAGCGCCAGATAGCTAGTACAAGTATACATCCTGGTGCAAAGCCTGTGGCATTTCCAATGGCGTCTAGCTTGAACACGAGAAACTCTTCCTTCAACCGTCTGCTTTGAGTCTCTTGCTCGTGCTACCTGTCCAACAGGATCTCTAGCCCGATTTTACTGTTCATTAAGGTTTGTTTTCCTTTGGAACACTTGCGGTACCTGCCACTGTCTCAAGATGTCTCTGCTACACTCTTACGGCTATCTTCTTTCTCGGAACCCATTACAATGGAAACAAATTTTCATTGCTCATTGCTGTTCATCGGTATCAGGTCTTGATTTTGTCTGGTCGCTCAACTTTAAGTGAATAGTCCCTCCAAACACACATGGATGTCGGACCTCCACTTGCAACTTCGCAGGAGAGCCGAAAGTGCTGCCTCACTTTCACAACTTAACCTTTGACTTGGCACCACCAATGTCCCAACCTCAAAACCAGACATTCGCGCCTCTCTAGCCCCTCGGCTCCAGCCTCGCCTTCAAGCTCTCAGCCCATATAGTGCCAAATAAGCAAAAACTCGCCACAACCACAATCAAGCTAACCCTCACTAATCATTCTCACTTTCCTTCGCGAACACTAACTAACATCACCAGTGGTTCACAAGGTTCTTTGCTCTCCCAAAATCCTTCCTCCAAAAGTGGTGTTTGTTTACAGCTATAGGTTAAAAAAGTTGGGGATGACGCGTTTGCGTTGCGGAATGCGGAAGGCGTTTGGACAACTCTCTGCAGGACGCGGTCAACACAACTGGTGGTGCTTGGTGGTGTTTGAAGAGTGAGTTCCTCTACTCTCTGAAGTGAGGGTTAGCTTGATTGTGAATATGTTTTTGCAGTTGTTTTTTGGTTTTGCTTTGCTTAAGGGATGGTTGTTGTTTACTTCGCTTAGCGATTTCAGATCCAGGAGACAAGTGACGTGAGAATAGGAATATTGGGGAAGATAACTCATATCATGCTGGGAGTTACGAGTGATTGATTATCCGTCAAGGCTTTTGAAACGCTCTTTTTTTTGACGCGTTTTCTCAATATCCTGTAGATTATTTCAAGAGCACGCTCTCAATCGCGCGGTTCTTCATGAAATTTATATCTCAGTCTCCTGCTTCTAAAAATTGATTTGCATTTATCATGCCAATTGAAGCACAGGCTAATATTTCTCTAGAGCAGCTCATCTCTGAGCTTCCTAGCTCGGATATTACTGATGTACAAGGGAACAGGATCACCCTCATAGTAGCTTGATGACTGAGTATGCAATGACCGCGTTATCAACAAGTCGTGCGATAAGTAGAAGTTACAATGGGATAAACTTATCAAAAATGACGCAGTATTACCAGGCATGTTTTGAGGTTTACATTCCATATCAGCAACAACTTTTGACTGCCGTCTAATGCACCGCTTGAAATTGCCAACCTAGGATGAGACAAGATGGGAAATTGACGCCCGGATTTCAAAGCCCCCTCTTCAGATGTATCCTTTCAACACTGCAGCCTCCGCATTCAATACCGACCCACCCGCTGCGCCAATGACAGCTAATTATGTTAGAAATGCCATTTCAAAGGACAAATGTAGACTTACTGTTGTGGCTCAACGCAACAAATTTGAGATCAAATATACCACTATCGTCCTCTCTTACTCTACCAACACTGACTGCATAGCCATTTTGGGTATTTCTGTCCAGTCTTGGCTGTGGTCGATCTGCTTCCTCCATTACCTGAATAGAAGGTTGGGGTGCTGATGGGCAACCCAGAGTCTGTGCCTCGCTGATATATCCACTCAATGCTTTCTTGACAGCTTCAGCCGAAGGTTTCGGTCCATTTCTGTTCTTAAACCTTAACGAAACACAAGCCATATGCCCATCCAAGACTGCGACTCTGTTGCAAGCCGCCGAGACCTTCAGATCAGATTGGTTGTTAAATCCCGTAACCTCAGCATTGACCTTCCCCAAGATCTTTTGTGCTTCTGTCTCGAGCTTGTTTTCCTCCTCGGGTATCCAAGGTACCACGTTGTCCAGTATATCCATACTACTCACACCAGGGTATCCAGCACCAGAAACAGCTTGCATGGTAACAACGCTGACTTGGTCCACTTCTCCAAATTCTTTCTGAATAGCAGCAAATGGTATGACTATGCCAATAACGGCACAATTCGAATTGCAAACCAAGAAGCCCTTCTTAAGACCATAATGTTTTCGTTGGTGGGGAATGACATCGAAATGTGGAAGGTTGACTGTAGGGACGACCAATGGGACCAGGGGATCTCTTCTGTAATTCTTGGCGTTTGAGAAGACAGCCAGTTCAGCCTTTAGGAACTCCATCTCTGCAAGTTCCAATCAGCATTTCTCCAGCAAATATAGAAGTATAAGCTGCCCACCAATATCTCCAGCCACATCCGCGTCCAGACCGGAGAAAACGATATCACAGTCTGCGAACTCGCTGGCTTTGCATTCCTTGACAACCAATTCCTCGACATGTTTGCCCATGGGTGAAGCTTGCTTCCATTTCACGGCATCTTTGTATTTCTTGCCTACGGATCGGGAGGAAGCGCCGACGGCATGGAGGACGAAGTGAGGGTGCTGAGCAAGAAGGAGGATGAATCGTTGCCCTACTGAACCTGTACAGCCTAGCACACCTGCATCTCTTGGTCAGAATACTTCTTGAAGAGGATGGCGGGGTCAATTGAGGGGAAAGAATTGAAGCGGAGATCATCTCTCAATCAATTACTTACCGCACTTCTTGGTAGGAAAATTGGGAGCCATTTCGAGAGAAGCAATTGAGTATCTGTGCAGGTAAATGTTGAATGTGAGCTGTTTAAATTGTTTAGTGAAGAGTCATGCCCAGTCGCGAGATCGGCGTCTGAACTTTTTCGGGCTTCTAGGGGATTTGGTTTGATGGGCTGAAGTGGGGTCGGTTCAAATGCCCCTCCATTCGCCACATGAAGACGCCAAGCAAACTCCGGAGTAGTGTCACAGCAGCATATCTGTATCTAAAACTAAGAGATGCACCTCTTTAGGAAAGGAGTGCGAGATATAATCAAGGATGAGTTCACCTACTGCATACTCCAGTCGCAGTTCTGTCACGTATTTCCTCATAAATTGACGATGTTCGCTCTTAACGGAGTTTGTCTCCTCACAGACACTTTTGGTACGCTGGGGTGGTAAAAATATCAATTTGAGGCACAATACAGCTTAAAGTCCCCCCGTACCATAACCACAAAAAGTCAACTCTCATCCTCAGAGAAGTTCCTTCCAATATTGAAATAAGATAAAGGAGTTAATTGTCATCCTCAGAGAAGCTCCTTCCAACATTCAATCTCAGCGTTTGCTTCTGTCTGTAAACTCTCAGACTCGACAATCATATTTCCACACTCACCGCTATGTCTCGACTTGCTGCCATTCGTGATAGATATGATCAACGAGCACCTACCTACGACCAAGAGACTGGTTTCCATCCAAAGCAAGCCGCCGACTACATCAAATGGATGTCAGTCCAACCTGGCTTCAAAGTCCTAGATCTTGCTTGCGGCACAGGAGCGGTCACGATCCCTGCTGCCAGAGACGCCGGTCCATCAGGAACTGTCATTGGAGTTGACATCAGTCCAGTCTCTCTCAAAATCGCTCGGGAGAAAGCCTTGAAAGAGGGTCTGAAGATCAACTTTGTAGAACACGATATAGAGAACGTCGAAGGACTCGAAGCAGACGGCATCGAAGAAAGAAAGTTCGATATTGTTACTTGTGCCTCTGCTGTTCCGGTCTTGGAGCATACTGCAGAAGCTGTGAAAGGTTGGGCAAAATTGCTCAAGAAGGGTGGGACATTGATATTCGACGTTCCGAGTGGAGGCACATTGATCAAGAACGTCCTCCTTGATCGAGTCGCACAGGATTTGAAAGTCCCCCTCTTCAATCATTCTCTGACAGATAGCACGGACAAGGTTCGCAAACTATTGACCGATGCTGGGTTGGATGCTTCTGGGACTTTCGTGACCGAGGCGTATGAGGGATCGATGGAGGAGCTGGATGTCAAGAAGGCAGATGAAACCTTTGAAGGGATGCTGGGCAAAGGGAAGTGGACTGCACAATGGTATGCGGAGTTGGTGAAGCCTGATCTGATCGACAAATCGAGAGAAGGATTTCGAAAGGAAATGGAGAAGATTGCTGATAAGGATGGTAAGGTAAAGTCCGAACTAAAGCTTGTTATGGCAGTGGGGAAGAAGCTGTGAGGATTTTATGGATCATCTATTTTCTGGGATGTCAGATTGATTGTTTCAGCACCAGACCTATTGTTTGATTCTCCTTAGACCACTCAAAATACCGGCATGTAGTAGCTTTCAAGATATGCCAGATGCTTCATACTTTTTTGGTGTGCTGTTCATGGCAAGATGTAGTGACACCGTGACCTACCAACACTAGCTTTTCCACCAATGTACCTCTCAATGAGAATAAACATCAGTCTGCATCTTCTTCCGAACCGCTAGAGATCGCGGGAGAAATCTTTAATACTACAATGTCTCAAAGTAGACAGTCATCACGTGAATGCAGCATCTAAGCTTGTCTCGATCTAGTTAGGCTAAGCGAAATCCACACAACTCTGATTTCCACAAACTTTTTCGCGACTTCAACCTCCAGCGACAACTTCGACCGACAACACCCCATTTCGATACACATTAATCGACAAAATGGGAAAGGGACCGTGAGTGTACTCCTTCCAATTGTTTACTGCAGATTTGCGAGTTCAAGAGCACGGAATAGCATGACTTTGAGCGGTGGAACTTGAGCTTCAAGATTCTCTTTTGGAGAACCTGCCACCATTCCAGCTTCGACTGTGTCTGATCTCTGCGAACAACCTACAAGCATTTCTTCAGGACTTGTTGAACTGCCGTTTTTCAAATCAATTCTGCGCTCAATCCTCTTTTTCATCAAGGCTGACCATACTCTTTTCTGCAGTAAGAAGCATCAAAAGCGTCTCAGCGCGCCATCGCATTGGCTTCTGGACAAATTGTCTGGTGCCTATGCTCCTCGCCCATCTCCCGGTCCTCACAAGCTCCGCGACTGCATGCCCCTCATCGTCTTCATCCGAAATCGTCTAAAGTATGCCCTCAACTCGCGCGAGACCAAGGCTATTGTCATGCAACGCCTGATCAAGGTCGATGGCAAGGTCCGAACCGACGCCACATACCCAGCCGGCTTCATGGATGTTATCAGCATCGAGAAGACCAAGGAGCACTTCCGTCTCGTCTACGATACCAAGGGTCGCTTCACCGTCCACCGAATTCAAGATGAGGAGGCCGAATACAAGCTCGGGAAGGTCAAGCGTGTGCAATTAGGCAAAGGCGGAATCCCATTCTTGGTCACGCACGATGCTAGAACGTAAGTTCTGTCAGACATCATTCAGCCGTTGGTCCAAGCTTTGGTCGATACAATACGAACCATTGGAGCTAGATCAACGGTTGCTATACAAATTCCCCCAGAAATGCTGACGAAGTTTTGTGTACAGTATCCGTTACCCTGACCCAGCCATCAAGGTCAACGACACCGTCAAAATCGAACTTGCTACCGGCAAGATCCAAGACTACATCAAGTTCGATACCGGTGTCATTGCCATGGTCACTGGTGGTCGTAACATGGGTCGTGTTGGTATCATCACTCACCGAGAACGTCACGATGGAGGCTTCAACATCGTCCACATCAAGGATGCCATAGACAACTCCTTCGCCACCCGTGAGGGCAACGTCTTCGTCATTGGTACAGAGAAGCCATGGATCTCTTTGCCCAAGGGCAAGGGTGTCAAGCTTACCATCGCAGAGGAGAGAGACCGCAGACGTGCACACGCCATTGCCGGCCAGTAAATGTGTTTCTCGGTTGCTTTGGCTATGGAGGGTTGATATGGTTCATGGTCTGGAGTACTTGGGCTTTTTCCGTGCTTTGGGAAAAATTTGCGCTTTGAGATGCAGGTAGTAGCATAGCAGCCGCAACACCGCTAGTTGAGACCAATACCAACGAATGTAAAAGCAATCCCTCCCAATCTGCGTCCCGAGATCCGGGTCTTCTGAAGGGAATTCCCCTTTGTATTGCGTACTCGGTGATAAATCATGCAGCCACGTCCAGAAAGGATGGGCTCCCCGCGCACACTCCAGCAAGACAAGCATGCCAGCAGGCCAGAACCCCAAAAAGAATTCCATCCTTCCGCTCACTCAGTCTGACCCCACGCCTATCCCTGTTATTGCGATCGTGACCAGCTCGCCTCGTAATCGAACGCCATTATTGTGCCTGCAGTCCACCGACACCCAACATCTCCTGCATATTCCTTTTTCTTTCTGATCACGAGTCTAGCTTGCTGATGTGAGTGGTGATGCGAGTCGGTTTCCGGGATCAGGGACTAGGTGGAATTATTTGACAGGGTCATTTGCAGAGGGCTTTTGATAGGCGGTGTCGATCAGTCAGATCATCTCTTAGGTTTTCGGGATGGTTCCAGGGCCCGTGATTTGAGGGGTTCAAGGGAATCTGGACGTTTGCAGAATTGAGAGTGTGAGGGTGGTTTTTGTGAGGTAAGAGATGAGGGGCTTGCAGGTGTTTTGATGGTAGGACAGAGGGGACGCGAGAGGGGAAAAGTGTCTCGTGAGTTGTTGAAACCTGGGGTTTGTTGGGTTTGTGAGACTCTGTAAGGCTTGGAGAGAAATGTTCTGTGCTACGATGGTCGGTGTGAAAAAAGGGGGAGGATCGTAACCTGACGGACTTGAGGTGGCTTCTGCGGTGGTGAGAAAGGAAAGACAGGCCTCTGCGTCATCTATTATTTTTTGCGGCGTTCTGGAGGCTTACAGGATATGTATCAGCACGTGTCCCCTCGGATTCATTGTGATGTGGCGTGGGGGGGTTGTTTTTGTTGTTGCACGTTGACGAAGCTGGTACTCGATGCTTGCCCGGCTCAATACTCGGAGAAGGAACACCGGTACTGCAATTGTTCGAGTAAGTTCTATACATGCTTGGTATGGAACTATTGGCCTGGGTAGCCAATATGTCCAGTCATTGCTGATTCTCGCATTACTATTTTTGCTGTCCCACAGCGACCATAGAGATAGTGATTTATGATACGGTAACGATAAAAGAGTGGGATGAGCTCACGATGCAGGCCTGGACATCTGGCACAAGATGCAGGACGAGTAAGAGGATGACATGGATGGCGTGCCTACTCGGACGCCTTGAGAGACACTGCATAGGACAGTAATAATACCGCAAAAGAGGATGAAAACCAATTTGACGATGCGGTCTGCTTTGCTGTTCCCCAATATGTACTGGTTCGCATGGAGCCGCTTTGAGTCGACCTGCTTTAGAACACCACATGGGCACGGAATCTAAAAGGGTGTCCAGGTCCAATTCGAGCCTGAAACTGCTGTCCTCCTTTCTGGACTGACCTGACCTGACCTGACCTGATCAGACCTGACTGACAGCTTTGAGGATCCTTTGACTACGGTAGCTCTGCTGTCACATCATCATCAACCCTTCCCTCGCCCGGCCCTGCCTGTCCTCGGCTTTGCTTTGCCAATCCCGTCATTATATCATCCATGGCAAAAGCAGAAGAAACGTCCACGCTACACTGCCACCCATCATCAATAGGTGCCAAGTGCCAGATAAAGCCAGGACCAGATCGAACATAGGGCCTCCGGAGCGAGAGCCGGAGACACCACGACTTAAAACCTACCCATACTGGCCTCCTCTGCTCCACTTGGTCCGCGATATCTTCCTTTACTGGCAGTGACATTCAACTAAGCACTTCTTCCACTATATCTTCACACTACTTCCCGATCCCCAGCTAAGCGCGACAAGAGACGAAGACGACACCCCTCACCTAGTGCCTTTTAAGTAACTACCAACTGCCCCGCTTCCAGCATACAACTAGAACTGACGTCTTCCCCAAGAAACATACTTTTATATGACCTTCCTTTCTCCATTTTTTCATCTTTAAAATCTTCCGGCGATTAGCTTAGTGGTGCCATCGGATCTTTGTGCTTGGGTTGTGGGTTGTTCGAACATCGATCACTGCCCTAGTTGAACAATTTTTCTTATGCGCACATGGGCTTGCAAGATCTGATCTGCATCTGCCCAAATCCTTGTCTCGAACATGTCTGTCTGCATGAGGTCGGCTCTCGCTGTGCCGAGGCGCCCCTTCGCTTCGACGAGAACATTAACTTCCATCACCCCGCCGTCCAGATCTCGAGTTTCGAGTTCGGGCCCGGCGACGAAGATTAGATGGAATAGTGGCAGAGCTGGAGGAAAGGCGGAAAGTGGTGGGAACAGCAAGAGAGGATGGACGGGTTTCAGTGTGTTGGCTTTGATGGGTGCTTCTGCTGTGGCTGCAGGGGCGGTTGCGAGGTGGCAGGGTAAGGAGAAGAGTGGGAAGTTGAGGGATTATTCGAATCCGCAGAAGTTCGTCCAACCGAAGTATGCGAGCATCAGAGATATGGAAGCCGTAAGTTACATGTTTCTTGCATTTTTCCTCCCATTTCATACAATTTTAAGTTTGCGCGAGCCAGATTCAAGAGTGGGGTGCAAGTTGTCAAGCGAGAATGATTGCCGCATTCGGCTCACGAATTAGGGGAGAGCTTGAATCTCCAGTGGACGAAATCTCGCCAGAATAAACTCAATCCTTGTCCAACTTTCGCAAGACAGGTTTCAGTATGAATCTCTTGAGAATTGACCATGTATAGGCCATACAAGAAATCCGTCAAGCAACTGGCGACGAAGATACCATCTCTACCGACTCTGAGGACCTGCACAGACATGGTTACTCAGAATGGTCATCCACCAATATCGATGGCCTACCTGTGGCAGTCGCTTACCCGAAGACCACTGCTGAGGTATCCCAAATCGCCAAGATTTGTTACAAGTACCGCGTTCCTATCATTCCATTCTCTGGAGGTTCATCTTTAGAAGGGAACTTCTCGGCTCCATTCGGAGGTGTCAGCGTCGACTTTGCGTTCATGGATCAGATCCTGCAGCTGCATCAAGAAGATATGGATATCGTGGTTCAGCCAAGTGTCAGCTGGATGGAGCTGAATGATGAGCTGGCGAAAAGACAGACTGGATTGTTCTTCCCTGTAGATCCCGGACCAAGTGCGAAGATTGGAGGAATGGTCGGTACGAACTGTTCGGGCACGAATGCAGTGCGATATGGAACTATGAAGGATTGGGTTATCAATCTGACAGTCGTACTCGCAGATGGAACGGTCATCAAGACGAAGCGGAGGCCCAGAAAAACGTCTGCGGGATACAACCTCAACTCTCTGTTTGTTGGCTCAGAAGGAACGCTGGGGTTGGTGACGGAAATCACTCTCAAGCTGGCTGTTGTTCCACAAGAGTTCTCTGTGGCTGTTGTCACGTTCCCTTCGATTCGAGATGCTGCTGCAGCTGCTGCAAGTGTCATGAGGGCTGGAGTTCAAGTGGCCGCTATGGAAATCATGGATGAGGTGCAGATGAAAGTTGTCAACTTATCCGGATCAACTGCGCCTCGGAAATGGAAAGAGCTTCCAACACTATTCTTCAAGTTCAGCGGGACTAAGGCCGGGGTCAAGGAGAATATTGCGATGGTTTCAGCTATTGCGAAAGCTCATCGAGGAGGCGAGTTCGAGTTCGCTAAAGACGCAAAGGAGCAGAAGCTTCTTTGGTCTGCGAGAAAAGAAAGCTTGTGGTCTATGCTCGCAATGAGAAAAGAAGGCAGCGAGGTATGGTCTACAGATGTGGCAGTACCATTCTCCCGATTGGCAGATATCATTGAGATCAGCAAGAAAGAAATGGACGACTTGGGCCTGTTCGCCAGTGTTCTAGGCCATATTGGAGATGGGAATTTCCACGAGAGCATCCTATACGACAAGACTGTGCCAGGAGAAAGAGAGAAGGTAGAACAGTGCGTGAAAAATATGGTTGCCAGAGCACTGGAAATGGAGGGGACTTGCACGGTACGCTTGTTCCATTCAACCCCTTGAAACTTCACTAACATTTTGACACAGGGCGAACACGGTATTGGCATAGGCAAAAAAGAAGCTTTGCTGATGGAGGTTGGAATTGATACACTAGGTGTGATGAAGAGCATCAAACAGGCCCTCGATCCACACTGGATCATGAATCCTGGCAAGATCATGGATGTACCGATCTAGCCACAATTTCGGGGAGGCTGTTTGGTTCGAAAGAACATTGTGTAAATGAACAACATGGGATGGGAGGCTACATACTTTCACTTCGGGCCTTGCTTGGGCACCAGTTTTTTTTCTTCGGACCGGGGTTCTGGTTCCTCGGATGGTGGTTGCTAGACTCATCCTCCTCACGGGGCGATGCATTATGGGAGGCCAAGTTCATGCTAGCATTTTTATGAGACACGATTTCTCTTCCTCAAGCTATGTTTTTTGTTCAGCTGTGAATGATGACCCGTTTTTCAGCTAACTTCTCTCCACAATATCGTTCTTCTTTTTCAAGGGAAACTATCTACGTTCTTGGATTCAGGTGTCACGTTAGGTAGAAATAAGGGTGTGACACGAGGGAAAGGACTGGACGTGGAGCCTCAAGCATGCCGATCAGGGACATTGAGGTGCAGCAGAAGGCGGTATTCAAAAACCAGCACTCCAAGGAGAAAAGCAAACAAAGCCAAGGGTGCCTGCCGTCTTCTCACCTGCAACCTGCAGCACAGTGCCCTTAAGTGTCAGCATTGACGGGGGTTTATGACGAGTCGGGAGTCGACCCTGCATGCGCTACACACTAAACTGGCTTTTCAACCTCTGAACGGTCAGCTGGCTTTTTAGCGTTATGTTGGTTGTGCTAGAGTTTGGAGTGTTCAAGTAGTCGAGAGTATCGAGGAGTAATCAATTTAACCAACATCAAGCATAGGCGTTTGTCAGAAAGCGGAGTAATCGAGGTGAATGCATTCATGGATATGATTAAGTCACGAAAAACATGCAATGAATGAGGGAAGGTGCATACGTTGCTGAATTATCACGTGTACGGCACACGCTGAATCTGAAACGTCAAAAGGGGCTATTCTTCACTCCATTTTACATCATTATTTCTCTATCCCGCCGGTATACTATATATATACGACTCCCTCTTCCATTGAATCGAAATCTTCGGCTCTTCGAATATGGCCAATTTAAAGTTCATTACTCCGTTCCTCGACGAACTAGGCCATTGTCTCAGTATCGGGCAAGCTCCCTCTCAGGGTCTTGTCTATGCCCTAGATAGCGATATCGTAATCAAGCTGCCTTTTCAATACATTATTCCAGACGATCTAGATGACGACGCAATATTCTATATAAATCATGGAGTTCGAAGCTTCGTTGCAATGGAGAGAGAATTGGCAAGGTACGATGCGGCGGCTAATCGACGACACCCCAATATTGCTCGAAGGTTAAAGGTAGACTCATCAGACTGTCTGTTTCTGGAACGCTTACAACCTTTGGAGCAAACGTGGGTTAATGCGGATGAGAAGATATGTCATCGCTGGGTCAGAGAGCTTCTCGATGGTATATGCTGGTTGGAGGAGCTTGGTTTCACCCAAGGCGATATGGCCGTCCGCAATCTTGCCGTCGACTCATCCAACCATCTCAAACTATTCGACTTTGGCTCTGCTACGACACAACACCATTATGATTACGCAGCGGACGTGAAAAGAGACCACTTTGGTTTAGCTACATGTCTTCATTATATCCTCACTGGAGTTGACCCCTTCGCCAACGTGTACTCTGTGCAGGAAGTTCGGCAAATTGAGACTCAATTGCTTGAGGGCTGTGGTACTGTTGGAGCTGGTGCTGAGATTCTGACGAATGTGATCCAAGCTGGCTGGACGGGGCAAGCTGCATTAACCAAGTTTTCCAAAGTTAAGGAACATGTGGAGGTGATCATTGGTGTTGCGGGTCTGGAAACTGCATCAAAAACTTCAGAGGAACATTACCAACGCCTAGAATCCCGTTGTGCAGAGTGGCTAAAAAGGGCAACTCTTGATCAAAGGTGGATGGATCCTGATGATTATTGTGCAGCCTGCAGGGCTAAAGGATATGAAACAGAAATGGATATCTGGCGATGATGCGAAGTTCTTTGATGTTTGTCTGACAACAATGGTTGTAGGCCCATGATGTGCTGTGCCCGACTACAGCCATCACTGCCCCTCTGTAAACTAATAATACCTTGGCCGTTAAATGCAATATAACAACGTATGTACGTTCAAGTTTGTCCACTGATAGCGCTGCCGGGTGTGGTAATCCTTCCTCGGTATCATTCACAAACCCCCTTCGCAAAAGAATATTCACCATCGCCTACTATTGCCACTCAGTGACGCCAAATGCGAGGCCGTCTGTTGAACCCATCCTGCTTTGATACAGAGGCACCACGTTTCAACCGCAGATGTAGTGTCTCTCAAAGGCCATTTGGTACAGCTCCTAATAGCTGCCTCGAATCAAATGTATCCTTCGGTTCGCAGAGGATTTGATTTAGCGCAAGATATGCACTTGCTCGAACTAAGAGCGCCGACGAAAAGTCGGTATGACAAGAAAGGTGCAACGTGGTACTGGAATTTCCAAGGCGTAGACGTGGCGTCTAACGGTGAGGGGGGAAGTGCCGGGGGAATTGATTGCTTTTTCGAGATCGTCGTCGTCGTCGTCTTCAATTGAGCTCGGCAAACCTGTTCTTTCGTGCGAATCTCTCTATCTTGGCGACGAGCATGGTATGTCGAGGATCCCGGTGAAGAACCCCCACGCAGAGCATCTACTTGGATCTCGTCCTGCTTTACCTATCGATATCTTGATAGATGACAAGCTTCTTCTTTGACATTGATAAATAGAGATTGTACCCCACATCTTTGTTCTCCTTGCCGGATTGTATGCAAATTTCAGCTTTCGGGTAGCCATTGGTGGTCCAGGCCCAGGCTCAAACGGAGCGGCGAAGGATCGAAGGATCGAGGCACTCGGAATCAAGCCGAGAGTAACGAACAACCTGCCCGTTCTGGATGCAGCCGTCTCAATCCTGCCGGAAACGATTGCACTACAATTATCGGCTGTCGGCTTTGCCGGTCTGAGAAAGTCAAGATGCATGATGACCATTTGAAGTCGTCGACAAGCGTGGATTCCTTAAGCTTGTGATAGTCAGAGAATCCTTGCAGATCTGTATGATTAAGTAGTATGAGACATTGAATAGTTGGACTCAGCAAGAGGACAACACGACCAACATAATAAGGCCTAGGTAGCCATCAATCTGTCCACATTGGTTCCAGGGCATGATTCGTCGTTGAGTAGCATTCTCAAACTCGCGATATAGCATCAGAACGACTTCAATCTGGATCCGTTCGAGTAGCGCTCGAGTGATCCAGAAGCAGGTCTGCTGAATCCGAGGAAGTCCCCAAATCATTGTCAGAGATCCCAAGCTCAACACTGAACTTCCAACTTAATGGTACACACAACTTGTCGGAATCCGTGAAGATTGATAATACTGCATCTTGTTGTTCTATGACTAAAGTCCAAGCAATTTCGGATGTGCTGTTCTCTTGTTCGGTTCTTGCCTCGAAGGTATGTACTTGACTGATTTTCAGGTTTCTCAAGCATTTGTTGTCAATTTCGAACAATAGCTAGCGGTGGTCGTGCAAGACTTCAAATTTTGGGGTACTTGAATTGCAGTATAAATCAAGTGCATGAGACTTCCGTCCGTTTGCAAAACTCCATACTGTAAGATGATTGAGAAACAGTGCCAAAGAACACAAGGCTTCCATTTCAGGATTAAGAGCTACGTCGGTGTTAAGATTAAATACTTTGACTAAGTACTCACCGCCTTCCTCATTTGGCACCAATCGCTCTCCATCGGGGTAAAAAGCGGCCTTTTTTTTGGCTCGCGAGAACATCAAAGTCCAAATTAATTGTTTCTCGACGTTTAACTTTTGAAAAGAAATTCTGTCTTCAGGAATCCTACAAAAATATCTGAAGAAGTTTTTCATTTAGAAACAATTTGATGTTTCTCAGCTTTTTATTGATAGTTCCAAAGATCAGTTGAAACTTGCGCCCGTGCCAATTTCGGCCGCTATTTACCCCGATGGAGAGGCCACCTTTATTCTGCCTCCTCTCTTTTGTTTCTTCAACAAGTCTTTCCGCAGTACACCTTCGCACCAGGACAGAGGTGATTTGTTTCTACTTGTGATTATTCCGCACTTGTGAACCGACAGTCGCACAAGGCAGGTCAAACACATCACTACCCTTACAGCTTGCAGCTTGCCAGAAAGCTGCAGAACACTGTTTACAATCTTTCACCTGTTCCCTCCTAACCCTTGAGCTCGTCTTCAATCTCTCAAGCCCATTCACTTTGTCACCTCCAACCAAGTCTTACTTAGTCTTGGCTACTTTAACTTCTTCATCCTATTTCAACCACATCAACAGCTGCCCACTTCCTACCAATCCCTTCCTCCTACACAATCAAATCCGATCTTACCACTGACAATTGACAAATCGATCAGGCCATCAGTCGGTATCTGCAACTACCCCGATCGCCAAGCATACCTCTTGATTGACTTCGCACACTCCCAACTCTTCTACCCTACTTTAGTGATCTGCTTGGAGTACAAAACCTTTCCACATCTCGGAGATGTCTGCAGTACTAGCTTGATCAATAACCAAGTCTCCTCAACTTCATTGACATCTGCCAGGCTCTGATGTTGGATCTACCTACTTCTTCCCGAGGTTATCTTACAGAAGGTGATCTATTCACCGTTCCAAGATCTGACAGGCCAGCTAACAATGAGTAGCCGCAGCCATGTATCAGACCAATCATGGTTATAAAAATCATAACAAAATCGCTCCTGCGTCTCGCCCTCGTGGCAGCGTTCTCGCAGGTCCAATAGTAGCTCTCAAGCCTACCTTCGAATGGAGCAACTGGGATGAGTTGACCGTCATCATCAGAGACCTTCGACATGATGAAACAACATACAACTTGTGGCGAAACTTTAGCACGCAAGGTGAGATATCTTGGATTGATATCACCGATAGAGATGGCAATAAGAGCGGCACTGCGAAGGTCAGGTTCTCTCCGCCTCCGCGAAAGCCTTTCTGGACCGAGAAGGGAGGCTGGTATCTTGTCGTGTCCTCTAAAGGAGACGAATATTACTCTGTCCACGTTTCTCTCGTGCAAAGACGGGAAGGTGGACTTCGGATTCGGAGCCCACTTAAGCCCCAGGTCTCTTACGAGCCTTCTATGAAGATGTATGCTGGAGCACTACACTTTGGAATCATGATCGACAAACAATCTATGATGCCTCATCATCAGCTTACTCCCACGGAATCAAATGATCTGTGTTTCTGTGTCGACCTCCGCAAGAGTCGCATCGTTGCCACTTTCAACGTGGAATTCAACGATCCAGGATCTCCACAAACTACTAGTGATTATCAGTACAACGCTTTCCACCGTGTCAACAAATACCGAATCGAAATTCCCTTCACCCAATTGAAGACTATTCATCGACTAGAGATCAACAAGGGCAAGGGCATCTTTGGTTTGCTCATCACACTGGATCACCCTCCTCAATATTATCGAAAGCGCCAGGATGAGAGATCTTGTCACTCTGATGAGCAGGTCCAATGGAACGAATACGACACGTGGTACCGTCAAACTGATCTTGTTTATAATCCATACCTGCTCCAGACTGCCAAGGTGACTCTCCACAAGGAGCAACCAGTCATCGATATTGGTAAGTCCTACCCTTGCATCAATGAACCCTGTTTGACATGTACTCACTAATAATGTAGGCCGTTGGACGACGTATCTCTTCGAATTCAGTGAACGCAGAGATGAGACAGCTTTGTTTGAGACGATTAAACAAGCACTTCAAGACTACAACATTGGCATCGTCCAGATTTCACCTCCAAAAAAGATTCCTGCGCGCCCTGCCGAGCTATGGGGGTTGATTGATCCACCAAAGTCAGAGCA
Source organism: Mollisia scopiformis (assembly GCF_001500285.1). NCBI lineage: Eukaryota > Fungi > Ascomycota > Leotiomycetes > Helotiales > Mollisiaceae > Mollisia > Mollisia scopiformis. The sequence continues at coordinate 98,885 of NW_017263617.1, forward strand.
AGCTTCTGTTGAGCTGTCGTCCTTAGCTGGCGCTATGGCGTTGCCCTTCGAAGTTAGGTATCAACTGGAGGTATGTATTTCACACGAGTATATCAACGAGTACAATATCTCTGCTCCATTCGTGAAAAAGCTCGCAGATCTTGCGGCCCAAGATCCTGCACAGGCAAGAAATATTATGGAATACGTCGCAGGCCAGGACAAGCGCGTCTACAACCCTATGTCGATCTTCGATGATCCCGATGCATTAGCGTTCTCGGCAAAGACTGATATTCCTCACTACTGCGCCTACGTTCGGAAAGCTACTATCACTCCCAGCACCATCTATTTCAACTCTCCGACCGTTGAAACCACAAATAGAGTACTGAGACGTTATGCTCGTGAGAATCTGGACGGTAGATTCCTCAGAGTACAATTTACTGATGAGTTGTCTGAGGTTGGTTTCTTGATATTTGCAAAATCATTATCTGACTGTAGTAGGGCCGTATCAACGCATGTGCCGAGAAGCAGAGGAACGACGAACTCTTCACGCGTGTGTACAGAACTTTGTACAATGGTATCCAGATCGGAGACCGCCACTATGAGTTCTTGGCATTTGGTAATTCTCAATTTCGTGAAAATGGCGCATACTTCTTCTGCCCAACAGAGCATCTATCCTGCAACGACATTCGTCAGTGGATGGGAAATTTCTCCCACATCCCTGTAGTCGCAAAATACGCAGCAAGACTGGGGCAATGCTTTTCGACTACGAGAGCAATCCCAGGTCTTTCAGCTCCCGACATTATCAAGATTGCCGACGTTGAAAGAGGCGAGTACTGCTTCACAGACGGAGTTGGCAAGATATCACCATTTCTTGCTAAGATTATCGCTGCAGAACTGAAGGTCCGTGCTCCGACCGCGCCCTCCGCTTTTCAATTCCGTCTTGGAGGCTGTAAAGGCATTCTCGCTGTCTGGCCCGAGGCAAAGGATAAGGAGGTACATATTAGGAAGAGCCAGCAGAAATTTACGGCAGTCTACAACGGTCTAGAGATCATTCGCTGCGCTCAGTTTTCTTCTGCTACGCTCAATCGGCAGACAATCACTATCTTGTCCTCACTTGGAGTTGCGGATGAAGTCTTCGTAGACATGCTTACTAAACAGCTTGCGAAGTACCAAAGCGCTATGCACAACGACGACGAGGCAGTAGACTTGCTGTTGAGAGAGATTGACGATAATCAGATGACAATCAACATCGCTACCATGATCCGTAATGGTTTCATGGCAAAGAGAGATCCATTCGTCATGTCTCTGCTTCATCTATGGAGATCATGGTCTAACAAGCTGCTGAAGGAGAAAGCTAGAATTACCGTCGATAATGGTGCGTTCGTCCTTGGTTGCGTTGACGAGACTGGAACACTCCGAGGCTACACGAAACCCAAGATTGCCCATGGCGAAGAATTTGCCGAGGAAGATCTGCCTCAGATCTTCATCCAAGTTCCCGATAAGGTCGATCGAAGCCAATACAACGTGATTGAAGGTGTTTGTTTGGTTGGACGAAATCCTTCGTTGCACCCAGGAGATCTAAGAGTTGTCCAAGCTGTCAATATTCCTGCGTTACATCATCTTAGAGACGTCGTTGTATTCCCCCTCGGCGGAGATCGAGATATTCCGAGCATGTGTTCTGGTGGAGACTTGGACGGAGATGACTTCTTCGTTATCTGGGATGAAAACTTAAGACCTCCTGAGTGGAACTGTGATCCTATGAATTACACTGCCCCCAAGCCAAAGGAGCTTAGTAAGCCAGTTGAGATCACGGATCTAATGAAGTTCTTCGTCCGCTTCATGAAGAACGACTCTCTTCCTACCATTGCACATGCACATTTGGCCCATGCAGACTTTCAGCATATGAGCGTCAAGGATACGAAGTGTAAGCATGATTTACAATTCAGACTGATGGAGCTAACAGAACATAGGCTTGGAACTCGCCGCATTGCACTCGAAAGCCGTGGACTATGTCAAGACAGGGGATCCCGCTCAGATGCCTAAGCGACTGAGACCCGGAAAATGGCCCCACTTCATGGAGAAGAAGTTCAAGTCCGAAAGTCAAACTTACCACTCCAACAAGATCTTGGGTCAGCTTTACGATAAGGTAGAGACCGTCAATTTCATACCCCAATGGCAAGAACCCTTCGACAAGCGCATTCTACAGGCCTACAGTTTGAACGATGCCACCTTGAAGTCAGCTCGCCAAGTAAAAACTCAGTACGATACTGCTATGAAGCGTTTGATGGCGCAGCAAGATGTCAGAACTGAGTTCGAGATCTGGTCCACGTTTGTCTTATCCAAACCTCGTGTAGGTAGTGGTTATAAGCTACAGGAGGAGATTGCCAGACTATCCGAGGGGCTGAAGGACCAGTTCAGAGCTGTCTGTAGGCACAAGGCGGGTGGCGATGATTTCGACGTTCTTGGACCATTTGTAGCTGCCATGTACAAGGTCACGAAGGAAGAATTGGACATTGCGTTGGCTGAATGCCGTGATACGAAATTAGTGAGTGGTCAGCAGGTTCCGAAACGCAAGATGGAGCCGAAGTACATGCCCTTGATCACATTCCCATGGCTCTTTGAGAAGGAGCTGGGTCGTATTGCTACCGGCATTGACGCCTCTGATGAGTTGGAGGACCTGGGAATGGCAACTGTGTCGATCCCAGGACCGTCCAAGAGAAGACATGGAGGCACCCTCCTCGATATGGACGACTTCATCACACAAGAAGATGGTGTCATTGTTCACCGAGGCGAGGAGCTTGACTTGTTCCGAAAAGGCCATGACTCCGACGACGAAGGCGGCATTGATGAGGCGCACATCTTCGAAGATGATCACTTACTGTTTATGGGTCGATCGGGAGAGGCAGTCCTGGCAACAGAATTTGACATGTCTAATCCTACTCCCGATTATCTATCCGGCGGTACAGGTGTGGAGGATGTCGTGCCCAGAACCGAGCTCGAGGGCTTGATTGATCCCCACCATGCTGCTCAAGTTGCTGATGAGTTTCAGGCAGGCAGCAATTCTCCTCTCAACGATTGGCACTTTGTCAAAGAATCTCCTGATTTCTTGACTGGCTCCGATGTTGCTGTTGGTCGCAAAGATAGAAGTCTTGACAACTTCGAGCTTGGTGCCCAACTCCATCGGGAAGAGGTTGCCGATCTGAAGAAGCCCTTGGAGGAATTGGCAGATTTGATGGATTTTCCAGAAGTCCAGGAGGAAGATGTCAATATCGACCTGCATGATTCTCCGCTGGAGGAGCTTTCAGAGTCGGTACCTAGTGACAAGGCTGTAGATGATGAGGAAGAAATTATCGACCTTGCCATCGAAGAATCCGCTTTCGAGAAATTGGCTCGCGCCTTGGACTCTTAGTTGTTCCGTTGCCGAACCAGCCCTGGGACTTCCGGCTGGCACTGCATTCTCTCTATTCGTTTGTCGACTTGTTTCTTCTATTGGGTTCGGGTCGTATGCGTTGCAGGAGTTGATCAGGGTGGTCGACCATGCGTGAGAGCATTTGCAGGCGTTGAGCGTGGAGAAAATGGGGCATATGGATTTGATAGCGAGCATAGCGTTGCATGGAAATGATTTTGAGAGACAGAAAATCGGCTTTGCTTTTGCCGTGGTAACATGATGCAGAATGAATTTCCATGAATTAATTTTCCTCGCGGTCATTGAATTTAGTGTCTTGTGAGTTTCCCACTCATTGTCGATACAGAGGTACTGTTGAGAGATTCCATGAGGCATCAAATCCCGAGAGATCTCCAAAACTTTTTGATTTAATTGTTTCTCTTGCTGGTGGGCTTTTGAGCCAGAAGAGCTTTGAAATGACGTCGAGTAATTCATTCGACGACCTCAGGAAGGCGCAACCAAGCTAGAAAGCACAACAGAATAGCAAGACACAAGAATCATTTGAGCCAGCACGTATATATTATCATGTCTGCATCATAAGCCGACGATTGTGCCAGTGCACATGAGACAGGCCATTGCATTAAGTAAATAATCAAGAGGGTATGCCGTACCAACTTCAAGCAAGTTTCAAAGCGTCTATCCCTTTACAAGCAACGAGCAACATCTCTTCAAACAACGTCGGTTTCTTGATCTCCCCCCCGTCCCAACCATCGACAAGCTCTCTGTAACTTATCAGATCACTCGTCGTTGGTCCCCGCTCTTGACCGCCACCAATCCATCCATGACTCCGAGTGGGCGTCCATACATCATCCCACATCCTTCCATTCTTGTCTAACGGCAAAGCTTCCACGAATAGCGTGAGTGTGAATGTCCCAGAGTTCAAAACGGAATGGACGCCCAGGATCATGTGCGCGATATGTAATGTTCGACGGAGTGACTCGCCCACGATCCAGGCTTGGTAGGGGGACATGGATGAAGGGAGCGAGGTCGGTGCCAGGTTGTATAATTTGTGGATCATGGCTCGAAGTAAAGGGTTCCGAGCCTCTGCTTGTTTCCTAACATGCGGAGGTATGGTGGTAGTATGCGAGAAGAGGGTTAGGATCTGGAGCAGGATGAGGGATTGGAGGGCTGCGAGGTGGGATGTGAAGGTGTGGGCGCTGGATATGGCGTCTAGGACAGCGGCTGTGGTTGTGGAAATGGCTTGGTGGACGATGTGGACGTTTTGGGATGTGAGTTGGGTGTAGATAGCGCAGAGAGTGTAGGTGGTGAAGAGTGGAGCGTGTGGGAGGCTTTGCTCTTGGTACAAGCGGGGATGCATGAATACGGTTCCACCACTTCGAACATAGGTCCCGGGAAAGCGGAGGAGGTGGTTTCGGAGAAAGGAGACGGTGCATCTATCCATTGGGAGGATCACTTTGGGGAATTCGAGGTGTAGGTGATCAAGTGACAATGGAGCAGAGAAGTCGAAAGCGCTGTGGTTTTCGGGAACATTGTTGAGTGGACGGAGTCGTCGTGATGTATTAGCGGAGACGGGTTGGAAATTACCAGATATAGACAAGTTTCCACTCGCTGAGGCAGGCGGGTTCTTGTACCTGCATTTCAACTGCTTCAAGGTGCATCGTTGGCAAGGTAGAGTCCGAGAGCACTTCCTTTTCGCTTTGATGCATGAAATGCATGCCTTTGTTAAAGTAACTTGACCAGATTCCATCATGAGCAGGAACAAACGCTGAGATGTTGTAGACGGAAGGGGAGTGAAGAGATGAGGATCTCGACGACGAGAGATACTGCTTATGGAATATCATGCAGCCAAGGATTGGGAGCCGACGAGAGTCATAGCCGAGTGGAGACTAATACTATTTGGGACGGGATGATCAGCAACTGTGCCCTCACTAAGCCTCATTTTCTTTAGTTTCCGCCTGCCTCCACCTCTCCCCCGCGTTTCCGCTGTCTCTCGGATAACTACACTATCACTAAACAATATATCTTCAGAGTGCAGGGCAGCTTGTACGTCCGTAAGATGTGTCAACTTCTGGAAGTCTAGGCTGTGTTATGGATCCCCAGTTTTGAAATAAGTAGTATAAGTATTCTCGAGTTGTCCTGCTTGCAATTTCCCATTCCACTGTGAAAGTATATCTATCTGCAATTTCCATACGTCTTCTTCTTATAAAGCACTCATACCTACTTGCATCATGTCTTCTCCCATCAAGAACGTAATGATCATCGGCGCATCAGGCAGCATTGGCCCCGCTGTCATCTCTTCTCTTCTGGCAAACAACTTCGCCGTCTCAGTCCTAACTCGCGAATCCTCTTCTTCAACTTTCCCATCAGACATCACCGTCCATTGCACAGATTACTCTCCCACCTCACTCATCAAAGCATTCCAAGGCCAGGATGCCATCATCTCAGCAATAGCAACCATGTCAACCTCTCTCCAATCCAGCATCGTCGACGCCGCAGTCACCGCGGGTGTCAAACGTTTCATCCCCTCCGAATATGGAATCGACACTTCCATTCCCGAAGTCGAAACTCTCGTTCCTCTTACAAAAGGGAAACGAGACACAATCGCGCATCTGAGAACCAAAGAGAAGGAGGGGTTGAGCTGGACGGCTATTTGCGTTGGCTCGTTCTTTGATTGGACATTTGCATTACCGCGTGTTCAGGGCTGGAATCTACCTGAGAGGAAAGCCTTGATTTTTGATGGAGGGATCTATGAGTATGAAGCTACTAATATCGAGCAGATTGGACGGGCTGTTGCCGCTGTGCTCCTTCCTGGGCATTTGGAGGAGACGGAAAATAAGTATGTGTACGTGAACTCGTTTACGGTGTCGCAGACACAGGTCTTGAATGCTTTGGAGAAGGCTACGGGAGAGAAGTTTGAGGTTGAGCATGCAAAGGTCGAGGAACTGGTTCGGCTTAAGTGGGAAGGGTTGGGATTGAAAGGCGGTTGGTTCGGCAGTGAAGAGATCACGGCTGCGCTTTATGGTAATGGGAACGTGAATAACTTTTCTAAGAAGGGTTTGTTGAATGATAGGTTGGGCTTGCCAAAGGAGGATTTGGAGGAAACTTTGAAGAGGGTTCTGGAAAAGAAAGCTTAGATATGATTCATGACTAAGTCATGTGAAAACCGTCTCAGGATCTGTAATCTTGGGGGAGATGATTGGATGACTTGGAAGCTTGGTTGACGTGGAAGAAAGTATGTTATTACAACTTGGATCTATATGATAATACAATACAACTTGGGTATATGTAAAACACCAAACTCCATCTCAATGTCCCAAACTTTTTCAGAGCTCAACGAAAACAAGAAGTTAACAATCTAGGCAAACCGGATTTCCTCCTCTTTACAATCTTGATATCTTTCTCATTTTCTGAAGAATCAGACTCATCACTTGAATACCCTTGCTCATGTTTCACTCCGACCTCCTCCTCCTCCTCCCGAACTTCTTCAGTCGTCAATTGAAGCGCATACGTCTTCTCATTAGCAACCACGCTCATCCTCTTCTTATTCGTAGAAACAAGGAAGAGATAGCCTTCTTCATCGATATACCCAGTATCTCCAGTCTTGAAATAGCCCGATTTCGTAACGCCAGGAAGATTGCTGATGGCTGTATACCCGGGTACGATGCTAGCTCCCAGAACACACACTTGTCCAGTTTGTCCTCGAGGTAGTGGACGATCATTGGAATCCAAGATTTGCATTTCGAGACCTTGAGCTTTTCCTACACAGCCTGGCTTCTGCGTTGGCGAGATAGGTGATGTAGTTGGTGCAGAAGCAGCATCGTGACTTAGGTCGCTCATTGCATTTCCTTCCAAGATAGGAGCATTAAGCACAAGCTCCATTCGCTTCAAAACATTCGGTTGGAGTGAGCTTGAGCAGCTTCGCACGAAGCGAATCTTGGGCAGCTTGTTCGGCAGAGATCGGAGGATTGCTTGGTGAATAGGCGGAATTGCTGTGTACCATGTTGCCGAATATGTGGTGAAATTGGACCAGAAGTCTTGGGCAGAGAAGCGAGAAGGCAGGATTAGAGATGAGGATGCACAGAGCGGAGCCAGAAAACAGGCGAGGAGACCGTGAATGTGGTACAGGGGCATTATGGCGAGACATCGGTCGGTGGGCGCGAGGTTGTAAGTTGCGATCTCTTGGGTGATGGTCGAGCAAATGACCTGGTGTGTCAATGGGATCTGTGATTATTGATTAGTTCTGAGACATTCTGTAATAGGAAGAAAGGAAACGAACAGCTTCCAGTTGTCCGGTGCTTTCTCGTGTGTGGAGAATGACTGCTACATCACTCTCCGAAGGCGTCTCAACCTCGACACCGACTCTCTTCTTTGTCTTTCCGAAATCCATGATCGCCAAGTTCACCTCTGAGCCATCATAGTAAACCTCTCCCATAGCTGTTCCACATCTGGTTGCTGCACGAACTGCTTCGCCATTCTCTGCTACAGCGCCCTTTGGAAGTAGGATCAAAGGGACGTTGGAGCTTTGGAGGCAAAATTCGAATTCATCCTGAGTATAAGCAGGATTGAGAGGTGCTGAACTAGCTCGTTGGAAGGTGGTTGCTAAGAATACAACTGCGAATTCAACGCTGTTGGGTAATGCGAGCGCGACGGTGTGTCTTGGGGAGATGCCGGTATTGGCAAGCTTTTGTTGAAACTTGAGTGAAAGTCGGGACAAGTCTCCATGGGACAGAGTAGCAGAAAACTGGGGTGAAGGAATGATGAGGGCAGCTGTGTCAGCATCATGGGGAAGAGCGGTGAAAAGAGAGGTCATCTTGGATGTTGTCTTTGGCAATATCCCTGGTAATGTAGAGGTGTGATGAAGAAAATGATACTTGCAAGCGACAGTAAGGAAGAAGTAGGTGTGGGAACATAGCTCTTATTTCAATTTTCCTGTCTCGTAATCTAAGTTCCGCGGAAAGCAGCAAGTTCTCTCTGCCGTCGGAGTCCGAAACAACTGGGCTGCAAATATTGTGCTGACCGTTGCGACTCTAGCGACTTGCTGAGCCCCGCCAAGAAGGCTAACGAGCCACGCTACTCCTGAGGCCGGGTTGATCAGGGTCTGGTGGGGGGCGCTAGAACCGAGAACAGCCTCTCGGTAACCAATGATGTCTGGAAAAATGTGCTGCCTTGCCAATTGGAGCATTAATGTAATCTTTTACGTCAAGTCCAAAAACACCGTGCTTACTTTGGACTCCAGACGAGAGAAACTCAATTAGTTTCTTGGCTCATCTGTATGCACGGAGCTGTACACGACAGAAACATGATGTGCCCCTTGGCTCAATTCTATGTATGCCCCTGTCAATCTCCGGGATTCGAGGCCAATCAGGTCTCGGAAGAGTGCGTCTCGGAAGTAAAGTCCCTCCGGTGCACGAAAAATGATCGCCAACAGGGTCAAGGCCACCCGTGGCTCAACTGGACCGAAGATAGGACGATTTGCAAGCTACCGCAGACAGTTGACACATGTAGCACCGTCAACCAAGCTAGTACGGCCGTGTTCTCGTGTAATTATGGGGCTAGGCTATTCGGACGACTGTAACGTTCTCTGGGATCAACATGAATATTTCCATTTTGGTGCTCTTCATAGAGAAACATTCGTGAACGTAGATCCGCCGAACTGGCAGAGACTCGATGAAGGAGAGACGATGGTTCACTCGTCGGTGCAAATGACACAAGTCTCGAGCGTACTGAGAGTCCAGATATGATCCCGTTCAGATCACAGGACCATCGAGACTGTCTTCCTGAGACACGGGTCGAGAGGTCGCGAGAGGAGGACCAGATTCTAGAGCTTCTCCAGAGCCATATTCTCCATGATCCATGGGCCGATGATGGTCCTAGGCGGACTTCTGCAAGAAAACACGGAAGAGACCATAAACAGCAGGTTGCTAGTAAGCTCAAGTAACCCGAGGCGTCCATACAAAATGAAGATCGAGGGGCTAGAGATACAATCAACGTTTCGAGCGCGGAAAGGGTCTCCGAAAGACCAGAATCTTGAGATTCGGCGAGTTTTGAGGAGGGGTTGCGGACGATCCCGTGAGGTGGAGACTGCTGACCTCCAAGCCGCCTAGATAAGATGACATTAGTGACTATTGATGCTTCTCCTTTCCGGGGCTTTCCACGGCTTTGCGGAGCTACCGTGGAGAATATACTCCAAATATGAGTGAGGAGAGATTGAAGGCTGTGTTGTGTTGTTCACCGAGAATGAGATGGGGGTGGATGGCAAGCGAGCGTCCGTGCATAGAGCTAGGCCGCGTTAGGAAATACTTAGAAGACTCTCGTAGTTCTGTCGATTGAGTAACTGAGTAAGTATATTAAAACAACAGTACTTGTAGCAGCAGTCTGCATCTAGGTAGGTGTGTTCTCCTTCGAACTCAGAATACCGTGGTCACATAACGGAGCAAGATATTAAGGTTCAAGTAAAATTAATATGATTATGAATCCGCACAATGTCATTGCTGTAGCTTGTGCGATCAAATGGTCATGATTTCGAACCCCCTGCAGAGTGTGCCGAAGATGCGGAATAAACAACTCTCTCACACCAAAGGGCCTAGAACAGATCAGCACCTGTGACAACAGCAGGAGCTTAATACTTACCCAAGCTCGAGATACTTCCATGGAATTGAACGATACGCAACGACTAGAGCCTGCAGTCTCCAAAAAGAGTGTAGCTCGGGGGGTAGGCTGTCAGAAACGCGAGCTTGAACGGCTCGATTCACCATATAAGTCTCGTCGGAACTCTTTGAAATGGCCGACAGTGACACAAGTTCGCACAAAGCGTTATCCAGTTTGGCAATACTTGAGAGCAAGTCAACCAATGCAGAAGAAAGGGCGATATAAAGGGCATCTTTCTCTTCAATCCCACCGTGTGCGTTCCAACGTCGTCGAGGGCTAGCTCCACGGGAGATGAGATCCAGAGGAACCTCAGAGCTTGCGAGGGAACACAGAAGTACCAATGACAGCATAGCATCTTCTGAATGGTTTGTTCTCGGCCTGGGAACCGCTCCAGATGCTGCTGTTGTGGACAGAGTTTTCCAGAGAGATGTTGCACCTGAGCCAGTATGAAATCCTCTGCTCATGGAGACTGATTTCGCGATGCTGTTGGTTGCGTATGAGTCAAGGTTTGGAGTAAGAAGCTTTGAATTCGACATGAAGGGATATGGATTTGAAGTATGGACGAATGAAGTGGTATCTTCGAAAGTGTTAATGCTGAAAGAGGACAACAGCTAAGGACATACTTAATATTTTGCGCAAGACCCCATCAACAAGTGGGCTACATGTTGCCACCCGTTGATATATATCTATCTTCGCACTAAGACTGGCAAGCGCAGTTGGACAATCTTGGGGAAACACCACTACAGACCCCCTGAGCTCACAGAGAGTACATTTGTGCCCAAGGTCAACAACTTAACCTTATTTGATGTTCACTCCTTTCACCCTTGCCTGCATCTAACTATAACGTCTCAACTGCCAACAGTACCTAAAGGTTTCTTCCCTCCCCAGGTGTACATCAAGCAGTACTTCCTTGCGGCTTCGATCCAGTGATCTCGTGGAGTAAATATCCTTCTATACATCAACAATAGACCAAGCATCCTACTTTGGGGCTGACCAAGAATCATTTAGCCTCGTAGCGTGGTAAACTTTATGAGGAATTGTAGCACTTAATTGTGATTTATCGACTTGCTTTGTAGCATTGAAGTCAAAGAGAAACCAAGCCTTCACAGGATTTGTCGAGTCAAAGTTCGGGAGAATGTGTACATAGTCAAAGCCTTCTGCCTACCGCTCTTTTAACTCCCGACCAAGCACCTCCGAGCAGAAGTCTCGTCCAAGACGATGAGAACGCGCAAGTCGATTTCCTGGAATGTCTGCAACGCAGACGCGGATAACAACTCGAAGAGGTTGGGTGTCCATTTCACAGTGATATATATATATATTTTTTTTTTCGATAGAGAGGTGCGATAGCTGTGATGCGCAGGCGACTTTCCAGTCTGGCCTCCAAAATTGCGCGGGGTAGCTAAGGTTACGGAGGCCGGAGTGTGCTCTCTGCGCAGAACGGGGCCAACTGCAGTCTGGCAAGAGCTGCTGGTTCGTGATGTCCTGATGTCCTGCAGGTGGATGAAGGCGGAACAAAGGGTAAGGACATCTTCGTTTTCTTTTTCTCTTTCCCTACTTTCATTCACCTCCATTGTTTTCCAATTCCCAAGGACACCGTGAAATACAATCCGCCTTGAAACTTCCAGCTACCTAAGTCTGCAAATATGTGTCGTTGGTTTGCATACATCTCAGCCACGGAGCCATGTCTCATTGAAGATGTGCTCGTCAGTGGGTTCTCCCTTTTCCAACTGTTGGGCTTCTTCTGACCGATTCGCAGCTCCTAACCATTCCCTGAGCAAACAAATTCACGAACATTACCTACCGAAGCTCCTCTCCCATGACCCAGCTGTCCATGCAGAACCTACCACCGAAGCCGAAATCACCGAACGGAACAGATTATTCAACGTAGACGGCTTTGGAATGGCCTATTACAGCGATGCACACTCAAAATTCTCCCACGGCTTAGGAAATGTTACCCTATATCCTGCTTGCTATAAAAGCATTCAACCTCCCCTCCACGACAGCAATTTCCGCAGCCTCGCCGCAAACACTTACAGCAATGTTCTTTTTGCACACATTCGGGCTGCAACCTCGACTGCCATTACACCCACCAACAATCACCCTTTTACCTTTGGAATTCACACAATCATGCATAATGGGTACATCTCATCCTTCTCCAAAATCAAGAGGAAGATGTGTCAAGAGATGACCCAGGAAGCTTACGAGCATATTGAAGGTGGTACAGACACCGAGCATATCGCTGCGCTGTTAATGTCATATCTCTGTCCAGATGAGCCCGACTTGAAGCAGGCCCAACCAACCGCGGACGATGAGAAGATACCAAAGGCTTGGGGACTCTATCATACACCGACTGAGATCCAGTCTGCATTGGAAAGGACAATCTCTACGATTATCAAGATCCAGCAAGAAAACTTTGGTCAAGCAGCGGAGCCAAATGATCTCAATATCGCCGTTACGGACGGTCGATCTTTCGTTGCTTGCAGAGTCAGGAATCATCCTACTGAACAGCCCCCGTCACTCTACTACTCTACCACTGCAGGTGCGACCCTCAATCGACAATTTCCTGACCATCCCTCGGGACCTGCTGGGCCTAATGGACCAAACAAGAAGGAAGGCAAGCATATGGAGGGTCACAATCCCCATGCGAGGAAAGAATCTGGAGATCATGGGAAACATGTCATTGTTGCGAGCGAGCCAACAACATACAAGGACAAAGAATGGACCTTGATCGAGAAGAACAGAATTGTGCTCGTGGATAGCTCCGGAAACATCCAGGTGGAGGAGATGAAGTTTTTAGCAGGAAAATAGGGTCTGCATTACACGAACGCGATGGTTTATCTTGGATATGATCGCATTTCTGGGCATAAAAAGTTTACTTGAAGAGTGCCATCATCCAATTTTGTTGCATGTCGTACTGATGCTCAAGCCCCCCTTCCCGACTTACACAACTCCGGGTCGGGTTTCAGTAGCCAGACAATCAAATAATGCAATGTTTTCAAACTGGGTCCTACTTCAACTTTGATTTTTCGTGTCTTACTTCAGTTTGTCCGGCGTAGTTACTTCGATATACAGCCACCGCTACTATCTTCAACAAATATGCCGCCGTAGATCTGCCCTTCATGAATGTTACTTTCTTGGAAGCCATCATATACAACACCTAACGTCTCGGTCGGCTTCTTTGCCATACCAATCTGGTACTGTCCACCACCACTGTTATCATTTGGCAATGGATCTGTGACTGCCTTCAGCGACTCCTGTCCCGAGGAATAGTATACCTGGAGAGTACTTCATGCGAAATCAGTCTGTATCTCACGATTCTCTCCTTTTTTTCAAGAACTCACTTATTCCCATAATCCAACGTCACAGCAAAATTCTGCCAACCATCCCAATCAATCTCCGTCGTCCAAACCACATCGTTATCCCGATCCAAAATCTTCCACAACCTCCTATCCAGCCCTGTCGTCGACACATTACTATCCGTCGGCTTATCCTGCACCAACATGACCCCCGCATTAATCGAAAACTGATTCCCCGCATAATCGTTCCTTTCGTGCCACACATTCATATACTCATGTGTCAAATTCATCTTCATCTCCTTATCCTGCCTTACGCTCCAGTGGAACGTCTTCACACCCACATTGCTCGCGTCGGAACCATTCCCCATCAACAGCCCCGCGCGGCGGAACCCGATTTGCGGTTTTCCGCCCCCGGGAAGAAAGATCGAGCTGTCGTTGATGGTTACTTCGATAGCTTTGTCGGAGGGGAGATCGAAGCGGGAGGGCTTGACGGAGGGGAAGCGGAGGATCGAGGACCAGGTTAGGTTCATGCCTTTGGTGTAGTTGGGGCTGAATGGGGAGGCGTTCGTGTCGAAGAGGGAGAGAGTCGCGTTTGAGGGGACGCCGCCCCAGAGGGTTATGGGGCATTTTATTGGTGATGAGTCTTTTCGGTGGGCTGAAGAGAGAGCTATCCATGAGGCGAACAGCAAAGTCTTGATGCTGAACTTGGCCATAATGGCTGGCCGTTTTCGTTGTAAATGTCAGTTGACGGACAATTCGCTCGATTGGTAGGCATTTTTAGGTCTTTATAGTCCAAGACCATATCTCAAAGTTTAGATTGATTGTCTGCAGGTACATGATCTCGGAATCAGACTCAGGTCGAGCCGCGATGCGGGGTTGGTCCTGAGCTGTGGCTCGCTTAATTAGGGGAAGTCTCGCTTAGATTTATCCTCAATGTCCTTCGTTTTAGGCATTACGGCACTATGCCACGCCGTTCCGAGTACAAGGTATTTGTTTACTCGTGGCCTTGAACTTTCATTGACAAATCATGTTTCTATTTTTTTTCTCAAGGATTGTAGCTCAGAACTTCCAGATTCCGGACCTGAAACAACGTGTCTAGAATAGCTGGGTCAGAACATCACCTCACAGCCATTCGAGATTGGAAAAGGAACTTACCATCCTTCGGACCAGGCGATCCAGACGACCCCTCCATCTGCAAATCAATAATCAAATACATCGGCTTCCCCAAGAAATCCTTCCCCACCTGCCTCGTGACCTCCTTCCCATCCATATAAATCGTAATCGCCAAATCCCGCCCATTCTCATCCCTCACCTCCGTCTTAAAACTATGCCACGACCCCGCATCCTCGTACGTCACATCCTTCGCCTCAACCTCTTTGCTCGTATTAAACGTGTTAAAGCTCACCTTCCCGCTGCCTTTCCACTCCGCCATATCGACTTCCGGCGGCCACCCATCGACCGCCGTCAGCCAGAATGCAGGCCACGTCCCTTTCGTCGTCGTAGCTTTGAACTCGGCGGAGAAATCGTACCCTCCCGTTCTCGAGACGTTGAAATGCTGTTTCGCATGTACGGTCCCCGATAGATAATGGATGGGAATCGATTTCCCGCCCGAGGAAGCGGGCTTCTCGCCGCTGGCGGGAGAGGCGGTCAATGTGAGGACGCCCGAGGAGATGGCGATTTTCGAGGATTCCATCCGCGCACCGCCGTTGTGGTCGCTGCCCCACGGGTACAGGTCAGCCCAGGAGGCGTCGAAGTCGGATTGCGTGTCGAAGCTGGTGGAGGGGATCATGGTGCGGGATGCTGGGGAGCGGGGGAGGGAGAGGGATGTTGTTAGGCCGCAGAGGGAGATGAGGGGGAGGAGGGAATGCATTTTGTTGGGTGGGAAAGAGAGGGAGGAAGAGAGAGAGCAGCTCAAAGATGAAGACGAAAATGATCACAAAATGAAAATGGGAGATTATAGTTTCGGATCTATATGTGCCTGCTGAAAGTAGGGTATGATTGCGATCGACCGTCACACGAGAAATATTGTGTTTTTACCCATATTGAACGTCTGATGACTATACCGAGGGAACCGATGGCGGCTGATGTCGGTTTGGTGGTCGTCAATCTGTGACTTAGCCGAGCCCCTGGATGTCCCTCCGCTTAGAGGTCTGAATTGCCTCACGTGAAACAGAACAGTATTCCGATCAAAAGACGAACTTGAAATCCCCATCAGCATGTGAGAAAATCAATAGAGGGTTTTGCGTATGTTTTTGATGAGAAGGAAATAATGAAATAAGAACACGCTATTGACGATTAGGTAGAACAGGGAACGCAAATTGAACACTGCTTCCTCCAGATATGGTTGGACATCGTACATCCTTGGATCGCTGAGTAGTCACAAGGGGATGTCAAATTAATAATCAGTATATTGTCGAGAAAAAGTTCAAGAGCTTCTAGTGCATTGTATACTAACAATGTTGTATGTAGTCTCTTCAAAGTGCCCCACGAGGCTGGTGATTGGCCTTCGATCTATCTCCTCCGTGTCGTTAGACAATCACGTCTTTTAAATCGTCACCAGATCCTGCGCATTTGCAGGAAACGGAACCGTGATATCTGTTACTAGTCAATAGCGATCCAAGAAACATACTTAATAAATTCTTACCAACGCAATTCCCAACACCGTGCGAAGTCTTGTAAACCTGATGAAGTTGACCGCCACCAACGCGTTGGATTGTCAAGGTATACGCATCAGTACTATTCCATGGAAGATTGTTCAGCAAAAGTCTGTATGAATCGCTGTGGTTGTCGCGGATGGTGGCTTGAACGTATATCTGGCAGACTGTGTCTGTTCTCAGCGGGGATGTTCGGCTTTGGTTGAGGACATTGCTTACTCGGTATTTCAAACAGAGCATTACCGGTGTATTAGCAGGCTTGTTCTCCGTTGAACACTTTTACCAGGAGCTGTGTCAGTGCTTCTATTGCTCCAAGGTCTGAAGGAACACTTACGTCCATTATCTTGGATGAGGGGATATGCTGTTGTGGATGTATTGAAATATGGTGACTGCAAGCTATCAGCTTTGAATGTCCGGAATTCAGATCTTAGTAATTAGACGCCGAAATTTCTCAGTCCTGATGGACAATCGAATCTCTGGTAAATATTTTTGAGATTGTCCAGCATCCAATATCTGATAATCAAAGGCCGAGTTCTCCTTCCTGGCCCGACAATCGAATTTCATTTTCTTGGACAAGTTTCTTTTTAGGATGCTTACCTCTACAGCAGCAATCTCTCACACAATGTCATAATCCAGCTGATAATTATTCAGCATGACCTGGACAATCTCCCCACTCTCCGACTCCCCCGCGAGAGCAGCGAATCCATCAGGACTGGATCCTTGGAGATCCAATCTCTGAGAAGTATTCGTCACGAGACTTGCTTGCAATTTCCACGCTGCTGCTGCGTTGAGTGGGACTGTCTTGTTGTTGGACGTAAGGCTGAACCATGGCTGAAAATATGCATGGCCTGCTCCATATCCACCATAGCCAAAGCCAGTCCAGGATAATGCTTGTGTGAGTGAGGTGTCTTGTGCGTACATACTCTGCGCGAGGTGTTAGTTATACCGTGCGAGAAGGCAGAGGCGAGAAAATACCGTTCCGAGTAAGAAGCCGGCAAACCACGCGGGGTCGTTGTATGATGCTAAGGCAGATGCAGATCTGCCCAAGTCAGGACTTTCATGTATTTGAAATAGAAAAGGGACGATCATACGTTGGCAAGGCACCGCTAGGATTAGGCTCGTACTCCGTCACCCAAACTTCGAGGTCGGGTAGTCCAGCAGGAACGAGAATCTCCTCTCGGAATCTGTCTGTGAGCGTCTTCACCGCATATGCTATTTGCTGTTAGTAATTTTCAAACGTGATAAAGGAAAGATGAGCAGACCCACGATCAAATGAGAACTGGACGTTCGTGAAATGATATGTTGCTGCCTTGATTGGGACATTCTGAGCAGCACAGTCGGCATAGAAGCGGGATATGTAAGGGTCGTACACCTGTATTCTTTAGTAAGTGTATGAAGCTTCATGAGGCTAGGCAACAAACGCTATAGTTAGCATGTGTGGGCACAATTCTGTTCGAACCCCATGCAACACTTCTTTTCTTAGCATCATTTTCCTCAAGCCGCATAGGGCACACTTACACGCCAGCTTTCGTACTGTAAAGTTGGTCAGCACTATCACACATATTACATTTCAGGAGTCCTACCTCGCATTCGCAACTCCTCTAGCAAAAGCAGCAAAATACTTGAACGAATTTTCATAGGCCTCTTCGATGGTTGGCGTGTTCGTCTTGGCTTTGTCAGATCATTCAGTTACTCATTGGGAAGGGAGGTGTAATTACCAGATCGGACTCAGCATAGAAATCATAGAGTTCTATGGCATCTTTGAAACCAGAATTATGAGCACCGTTGATAGATTGAGGTAATCAGAGGTAGACTTGGAAAAGGCGGGGATGATTTACACATAACGATCTGTGATCATATACCCTATTTGACCCAGGATCTCTGGCGAGGAAATAGAGCTATTGGTTCCGTCTGCCTCCTATTGACTTGTGAGAAGAGTAGTGGGCACTGATTGTCCAGGAAACTTACGTTGAATTGGATGGACGCCTGTACACGACTTCTATCAGCGGAGGTATTTGAGTTGAGAAGGGAAAAACACTTACCACTGCACCACGGGAAGTCACGAATTTGATATACTGGTCAGTCTAGACCATGATCAGCTGCCATCAACACATGAGCATCTGGCACGAACGTACCACAGTCCAGTTGTAATTGTCATTGTTCGTCGCATCTCCTGCTGTTCCATTCTTGCCGAAACCCAAGAATACAGATGGGAAAGTGTCTGGAATTGAAGTCGATAATTCAGCACACAATCACAAAAAGTGTCTTTTTCGGACATACAGATGAGAACATGCTTGATCCCATATTCTGGCCACAGATTCGCAATCGCTGGCTTCATGTCATCAATGATGTCGTTCGGATCGTCGACCAATGCTGTTCAAATTTGTCAATACTTAGATTTCGATATGACGTGGACTTGATCACCCACCTGTGTTTGCATTGTTGGTTCCTGGTATCAGATTAGCATTGACAGTAGTGATTGTTCCGCCTGAGAATGATCACCCTGCAGATTCTTGAATTTCCCTACAACGTGTGCAGCATCAACTACGATTTCACGTGTATTTTGACACCCATCGAAATCGTTGATGGAATTTCCAGGCAGAGCTGCTGCTCTCGCCACCACAAAAGCATAGATCAAATGGAAAAAGAGCATTTTGTCCAAGCGAAGAGAGGAAGGACTTCACAAAAGATTGACCTAGAGAAATGCTTCGAGACGGAGAAACAAAGAGATTATACGAAAATTAGAGTTGGCACCATCCGCTCGCTGATTAGCACTAGGTTCACTGGGAAGCCTTCTGCTTAGTGCAACATTTCAGAAGCAAGAATCGACGTTGATACGGGTTGAACAGACGGTACTTTGCGAGTGTAGAAAACACATTATTGCGTCCACATTCCCCACAGCACAATGTCCGTCACATCGTAGGTGGACGAGGATGCGGGGATGTAATCTTACATTGTGATGTGGGGTATGAACAGCGGGGTAATCAAGCGAGATAGTGATGATCTGTGGCCAACGATGCTTGGGATCCTGGTGTGAAGAGTTCCACGGTTATGAGCTTGTGGACTTGGGACAGAGAAATAGTTGAGACTTTTGGTACCCTTTTATATCTGCCAAATGCACCTCAGCCATGATGAGCCCTCCACGCACTTGTTGGATGCTTCATGCCGCCCTGGTCTCAGCCGTACTTGGCCATGACCTTGTTGGCAGACCAGGAGTCGACCAGACCTTGATGTCTCAAGTTTCTCGGGTTCTGTATCATCGAGAAGGGCATAGAGACGCGAGATTTTCTGAACACTGTTGAGGACTGAGTATCAGGCTTCAGCTGAAGAGAAGCTGAAGATCATCAGTCAGGGTCGACATGTTGAGAACGAATCGTTGAAAAAAGGGGCTCGAGTTCGAAGACAAGAAGAGACAAAGGTGTGCAGAAGGAAAGTGGCCAGGTTAGAAGATGCAAGAGGACAGGCTCGGAAAGTTTGACCAAGAGCAGGAGGCTAAGGGCAAAGTGGGAGCCCATGAACAGACGACGACAGGAGATTGAAGTCCGGTTTCACCAGACGTTGGTTTTGTCATGAAATATAAAAGAAGAGTCCTTTCCCACTGCTTTCTGCCCTCGAAATGGTGCGCAAAATTCCTCGCAGAGCCGCATCCTCGCCGTCAACAAGGCATCCAGCCCAGCAACTTCACGTCCGATCGCGCATCATCGACATGGATACAAACGCCACGAAATTGGAATTATCACACGACGCAAATGCCCTCTTTTTCGGAAGCCCCTTTGATTCGCCGGCAGTCTATCCGGGTTTCCTTAATCTCGAGGAGATTGAGCCGTGGTGAGTCGTGAGTCGAGGAAAGATGGGAAATGTTTGAGGCATTACGCTAACGAAGAGGGCATGGCCAATCAGGTACGACTCGAGTTTCACCACCACTTACACGTCTACACATCACTCCTATTCTTTGTTTCCGAATGACAATTCATATTCGTACCGGCGGCAAGAAGACAACAAATCCCTCGTACAGGGAACCACGTCTCGCAATGCAGATGACTCCATCGAATCCTGGATTGTCTCGGACAACACGGCTCAGGATTACCCTCCCGCCATACTTGACCACGATCTGGAATTGATGTGCAACCAACCAATCTGGGACTGCCCATCGGTTGCTTCAGACACCAGCAGCTACCTGTCGTCAGAAACATCAACGACGTCAAAAACTTCTCGCTGCGACTGGCCCCAATGCTCACATATAGAGTTCAATACTGCCGAGGAGCGGAAAGTCCACACCAAAACCCACGCCCGTGATGTCCGGCACTGCTGGCAACCCTTCAGCAAATGCACCTGGCATAACTGCTCCTCACAGTCCCGACTAAAGACTGCCAAGTTGTTCGAGGACCATATCAACAATATACACATCAACCCTTTACTCTGCACGCGAGATGGATGCGGACACAAGACGCCCTTTCGAGGGAAAGCAGATCTCCAACGGCATATTGATTCAGTGCACGGCAACACCCCAAAGATTCGATGTCCATACCGCACCTGTCAATCCTCAGACGAAAAGCCCTTCAGTCGAAAAGACAAGCTGATGAACCACCTACGAAAGAAGCACGACACGGATCCATGTCCGTACCAGCATTGCGTGGACTCTATGTTCTCTTCGCCAGACAACTGCGAGAGTACTGCTAAACATATCGGGAAGATGCACGGTGAGTACGAATGTGCTTTGAAGTCTTGCTACAATAGCAAATCCCAGTTTTCGGAAGAGAGCTTCATGGCCCATCTGCAGCTGCATCATGATATAAGCTGGGAATCGGTGCTGAAGATCAGGGACATCGCGAAGAGGGCTGAAGGTCGTGTTCTGAGAGATCAAAACCTTGTGGGACAATTCGAATTCTCGGATTGTACGTCGTGCACCAAGCTACGGTATCTCAAGTGATCTTGCATACGTTGGAAGGTATCTTCTGGGGAATAGATTTATATATATATATATATATATATATACATGCATCTGTACTAGGTAGATTAATTAGGATAGTGCTGTTCGTAAGGTTAGCTGGCGGAGTTTGGAGAAAGTTGATAATCGCGACGAACATGCAGCTACTCTGTCCTAAAATGACACAACAGGAGCGATTATTCATACAGTCATTCTATAAAGTATATGAAAAGTCAATTACTCGAGTGCTTGGAGAGGAAGAACTGCCGACGCGGTCTCTATTTCACATGGAGAAGGACCACTCATTATCCAAGGTATGTGGGGCCGTGGAGATATGTGTCGTACTGCCAACAAAGTAATTTCATCATCACGAACATTCTCGATATATAAGGCGATATATAAGGCCAAAGTGTCTACCAGAAGTTGGTGTCGTACGTGTGAAGCCATACAAGTACGATTTGAAGGAGTTTTGTATCTCGAGGCCTTCATGAGTGATGAGGATGAGGCTTGAAGGAGGGCGGAAATCCTCACCAGGGCGGTTTACGCACCCTCGGCACAAGCGTGTCCGTCCCAACGGCACTGTGGATTGGGTCTTTTGACGTTGAGGATCGATAGCCTCACGACGAGAAGTCTGGCATATATACACTTCCTTCCACTTCAGCTTTCTCTTCTTGCACTTCTGAATTCCTCTGCTATTCAGTTCTTTCGTTGTCCCTGTTGCTGCCGGACTTTCACGCGTCATGTCAGTCAGTGAGTGAGGTTTGTTTTCCCGTCACGAACATGCTGCTGCACGCCTTCGCTCGAGGAACCAATGGCAGATCCGAGATCCGCGATCCGCTTCAGCTCCTGGCTCCAGCATCAACATGGCTGCTTCAGCGTCACAGGAGTGGCTCCCAAGAGTGCTTCACTCCGATCAGTCGGTGCGTGCGGCGCGTGGAAGACAGGATCCGAATTGGCCTTAAGAGCGGTGTTCTCCTCTCTCGCTTGAGCGATTGATTCCCTTCTATTCTTGTTCTTGTTCTTGCTCGCTCGTTGCACTTTGCACTTTGCAGTTTGGATTTGCACTTTTGCGACGACAACAACAACGGCGACCAGCACACCACGAGGCTCCAGGAAATCTGCCAAGGGTTCTGCCCACTGCCCACTGCCCACTGCCCACTGCCCACTGCCCACTGCCCGCTGCCCATTGCAGCGCAGCCTCCACCATGCAACACCCCGTTCCGCGCAATCGAGGACATCCAGGACTGGACGTGAGAACCCGCCTATCACGGATTTCCAATGGGAGCAGCATAAGTCACATGGAGCGAGGCGAGAAAACGGGGCATTTTTGCACTTCTCCCCCCCTGAGGCGTCAACCACCACCCATCGTCCGCGCAAACACTCAAACGCTCAAACGCTCACCATGGCTTCCACCATCTTCCGGCGTGCGCCTATCGTTGATATGTGCACCGCCTCTGCCGTCAATTGACCCAGAAAAATAATGGAAGATGGGAATGTTTGCTGTGGAGGGTACTGAGGCGGCGGGCAATGGGTCGTGGTCCATCAACTGACAAACATCCTCAGCCTTGTGCCTGCGATGCGAATTGCACTTCTGTCCTTCGGTCCCTCTCTCTCGACTCCAGTCCCCAGGTCAATTGGACCCGAGATTCCCCTTGCCGGCATGCAGTAAACCGCGGTGGGCGTGAGGTGAAGCTCCCACCTGGCGTCATCAGAGGCCATCCCCCTGTACCACCAACCCACCCACCATATACGCTGCCGGCCCTGACTCCCAAGACACACCCAAATAATTTATTTTCTTGTTGAACAGGGCCTTCCGACATTCTGGTAGCTCACCCAGCAGCGGACATTCGACAGCTTCGGAGGCCAGTCAAGACCGTCAGACACGCTGCACCGTGCCCATGCATGTCCTGCTGCCGCTGGGACTGGAGAGCAGCACTTACACCACCTCGGACCACAACGCCCTTGTTTATTTCCCTGCCTGCCCAAGACCCCTCCTACCTACCTTCCACTCATCTTCCTCCGGGGTCTCGACTTTTTTGCACTTCTGCCAGCAGCCGGCCTCCTGCCGCGCCGTCATAATTTCATAATCCACAGTTCTTCCCACGTCTTCAACCTCTCCTCCTTCTCTTGCTCCTCCTCCACCACAACCTCTGGTTCTGCACTGCAACACATTGATCTAAGGTATGGGACCTGACTCTATCCGCAAACTGCCAGCTACGGTCGCTTTTCTTGAGTTCTAACACTTGCTCCTACAACAGAATTCCTTTACGATCATCTCGTCTGTCACGGCGATTCAAGCTCTCGCAGCGTGAACCACATCCATTCCTCCCACGTCTACACCTGCACCTCGTGCAATACAACATCCTCTCTTCAGTTCCCTCGTTTGCTCTGCGCAACTTCTACAACTTCCACAAACAATTGTACTTTCGGAGTTATTTTCATGATTCCCGACTTTCTCACGACAGAGGGAGGGGAGAATGACGAGCAGGTCCCACAACGCAACCTTCTTGTCAACTCCCCACACCTCGCCCCGACAATGCTGGCTTCGAACAATGGACTCTTGCCTGGACATTACTCCAATACTTCTCTTCCGGTTGAACATTCAGCTTCTCCCAATCTTGGACCTCTTGTGACCTCGGCCCCAACTCAATACATGCTACCACCATTGTCACCAGAATCGTACAGCAAGCTCGTAGCAGAGGGCAATCCAGATGTCATGTTCGAAAACTACCTGAACTTCGACGGCTATGATCAGATGGATGCTACCACCACCGCCGCCCAGAATTCCCATGCTCAATCCTCTCTTGGCCAAGCTTCTCCGATGGATATGACCTCGCACTATGGTCAGACGGAAAGATTGTCTCCTGAGCCAGAAACCTCTCCAGCCGCTGCTCCAGCATCTGTCCCAAGCTCGCCAGGACCATCTGCCGCACCCGTCCCAGCTCATCAGCACGCCGCCGTCGCCAATCACGTCCATGCCAATGGTGGTGCCAATGTCCATACTGCTACCAATGTCCCTGCTGCCAATGTTGCCAATCCTCAGGCCTCGACCAACACCGACTCGCTCTGGCCCACTATCTGCTACTTCTGCAAGCCAGACGCTAATGGCCAGCACGTTCTCTACTACAATTGGAACGAGTGGTTGCTACATGGTTGGACTGTTCATCCCAACGTCGAACTATGGACGGCACGTCCATGCTTCTGGGAAGAAACCAAGAACGGCGTCGTTGAGAAATGCAACAACGGTGTGACCTATTTGACGGCGAGGCAGTGCATTTACCATATCTTTGCTGTCCACAAGAAGAGTGTTCACTGTGATCACGCCGATTGTGAGTATGGTCCTACTGGGAAAGCACTTGGTACTCGGTAAGTCTGTTCCTATACTTGATTACATTCCTTGTATACTCCCGAAGCCAAGACCTATATCAGGAGCTGAAGATGAGTGCAAATGCACGCCGTCCACTCAGAAGCTCTTAAGAACAGTCTAAGCTCTTAAAGCAACCTGATCATTCATCGGCTCTTTCCAAAGCTAATTCAGTGAACAGCCAAGACAAGGTTAGACACGTTCAAGACATGCACGAGCCTGCGAAGACCTGTCAACTGCCGTTCTGTACTCACACCAAACGACGATTAAACCGCACCGATCACCGCAAAGGCCACATGAGAAAGTACCATGGACGCCACTGTTGCCCTGTCGCTACTTGCGAGCGCGCTCGCCTCGAAGGTGACTTTTATGGTTTCAGTACGGAGGAAGAGTTGCAAGCACACAAACAGGCTCGCAGACACCGTCATGCTCGCCGCCAGAATTAGCCTCGACGATGTCCAACACTGGCTTTCCAAGCTGCTGTCTCATTGTCCATGGCCTTCCTGCACTTCCTGAATATCACAATCTCGGTTCATCTCTCACGGTACTTTCATCCCATCGTCATCAAGATACGATCTCGCCCCACTTTATATAGTCTCTTCTTGACTGCGAGTCGTATCTGCAACGTTCACATTCACCAACCTCTTCAGATCTTGGACAGTCTCCTCATCAACAACCCGATGTGAAGCCCAGTGCTTGGCACTCTTCATCCTCCGTGGCTGCTCCACTATCATTTATGGTCGCCAACCCCATCAAGTTTTCCTCCTCGCTTCATGGCTTCGACTCTTCAATCGAGTACCTTGGCCGCATTCCGAAACCAACTACTCGATTATATTGCCAACAGTCATCGCCATCTCTTTCTCGGTTCTCGCTTTACGCATTGCTCTTTCTCCTTTATGGCAGCACACCTTCCCCCAACGGCTCAACACATACTACTCGTGCCCAATCAAGCCAAAAAGTTCCAAAAGGCGCCAGACACTCTCCTACTCCCAATCACCAAGCTCCCAACATAGCCGCACCCCCTTCATCCCGATCATACACCACCTGCAAGGAATCGCCACCCTCCCGCAACGACGCCGTCACGCATTTCCTTGGTTAGCTTCACGCCCTCCTCTGGTCCAGATCTCCTCATCTGACGTCTATCGATATGAACTGGTCAAATTCAGGATATGAGAATATTTGGATCTTGTCTATGAGTACATGATTGTATGTCAGCTTGGTGTTCATACGGCTTGGCTCATAGCGTTTTGAGATTATTTTCTCTCTTTTTGCTTGCGCTGCATTTGTTGTTGGGGGAGGGAAAATGAGGGGAGGGGAGGGGAGGGGAGGGGAGGGGAGGGGAGAGAAAGTGTAGTGAGGATGAGGTGAAATGAATGCGTTTTGTTTATATACTTCATGCTTTTTTGCTGATGTGTGGTCGTGATGTTAAGTGTTCTTGTGAGACCCCTCTTGTGAGTGAGGCGAATGTTGGTGGGGTACTGACAGGCATGCGAGCGAGCCCCTGAAGATCACTATGCACTCTGACGCCATGCCGCGAAGGAGCCTGCAGTTACTGTACATACAGAAGCGGGGTTGTTGTGGCAAAGCATTTCAGCATCGTATCCCAAGAATCCCAGGACATCCTTGAAAGGGCCATGTCCGACTCTGAGAAAGTTTTCAAACCAAACAAAATCTTGATGAATCGTTTTCTCAAATCTATCTTCTTGAATGTGCATCTGAAGTCTGGGGATTTTCACCACTACAATGTCCCCGTCTTACTTCGGAGATTCGCGATAGCTATTGTTAATAATCCTTGACCGAGATTTAGAAGTTGCACCCAGATCTAGATCTACACATCCCCGCAGCGGCTACCCCACATTTCGCCTTATTGGTATCGACCTTCCATCCAGAGCGACTCCACTGTCAAATCGAGGGCGGCTTTCTCCATGGTTCATACAATGTCGGTCAGAAAGTGGTCTTCAGTGACGGCACGGCCTGGCTAGTCCGCTTCCCTCGTGTTGGGAACGTCTGTGATGAATACGGTGACGAGAAGGTCGCTATGGAAGTTGAGGCGTTGAGTCTCATCCGCGAGAAGACCACTATTCCAGTCCCGCAAATTAAGGGCTGGGGTCTTGCTGCTAGTAACCCCCTTGATCTGGGTCCGTTTATTATAATGGACTTCATCGAGGGGGTAAGCCTCAATAGTCTTCTTAAAGACCCTGATGCTGAACTCGATACAAGACTCATGAAAGAGGATATTAGCGATAATGATATCGAGTTCATTTACAGGCAATTTGCCAATTTTTTACTGCAGCTTTTCAAGCTCGATTTTGATCGGATTGGTAGTCTACCATCGCCAAAAACTAAATTCCCTGTATCGATACGCCCGATGACATTCAAGGCTCATGACATCATGCAGACTGGAGGAGTCAACACTTTTGGTACGGCCCGAAGCTTCCCCCCTTTTCTAACGTCTCTTAACCAAACGATCTCTAGGTGACCGAAGCAAGGGGTTTTCGACGGCGACCGACTACTTCCAGTACGTCGTTGGGCAAGACTGGGAACAACTTCTTCACCAGCCGAACTCGATAGCTGGTGAATGGGACGCCAGAGCCAAGTATGCGTCGTTTAGCGTCCTAAAATCCTTGATACCGGATTACATTGATATGGAGTATGATCGTGGCCCTTTTAAACTTATTTGCGACGATCTTGGCTTGGCAAATATGATTGTCAAAAGTAAGGAAGACCTCACGATCATTGGAATGGTAGACCTTGAATGGTCGTATATCGGGCCAGCCCAGCTGTTTGGCTCGGCGCCGTGGTGGCTTCTTCAAGATCGATTAACTAACTGGGATACCTCTTTGGACAAGGAGTCGCCTGAGATCGTCGCCCGGTTCTTCAAATACCTAGAGATTTTCAAACGTGTCCTGGAAGAAGAAGAAGAAGAAAAATGCCAGGCAACCAAGAGAAAGAGCTCTCGAACCTCGTGCAGCGGTCAGAGGTCTCAGGTTCTATGTGGCTCCATATGGTCCTCTCGTGCGGCTTTAACGACGCCGATAGGCTCCCTTTTACGCAACTACGAAATCACATAGGTATTGAGAAGTGGCAACAGCAGAAGGAAGAATTCTACGAGACAGAAGGGATGGAAACATTCGTCACGCAAAAGTTGACCCAGTTGACCCAGTACGAAGAAGATTTCGAGAAGGCGAAGGCTCATAAAGCCGACATGGACAACAGGGAGATGACAAGGGGTAACTTCATGGATACATTACTTAGCTGGATGAAGATGCTGGCCTAAAATATTTCAATACGGAGGAAGTACTGCAAGACCTTGGTATATCTTTTCCCCTTTTCACTGACAGCCTGCTCATCCATCACGTTAGTTCGGCTCTGGGCGTTCATGGGCGGCATCTTTTAGTGGACATTAGGAGAAGAAGCGATTCTTAGTGAGGATGAGGAAGGAGTTACATTATCTTTTGAGTTTGAATTTGGATTTTTCCTTGAATCATACATGTTAGGACATTTTAGTGATATCAGAGCTCAGCTCAGGTTAGAGCAGCGACTGCTAAGGTCCAAAGACAGAAATGGACTTTGGTGGGCTCAATTGTCGTGTGAGATTATAATGGTAACACGCTGACTGGAATTGCTTGATACGATCTTGCTTTGCAGACTTCTTGGCGACTTAACCTTAGTGCTTGGAGGTGGCTGTTTTTCTCACACCAACTCGACACCAAGTAGTAATTGTGGCTCAATTAAAATACGTGCATGATCAGAATAATCAGTTTGAACGCATGTTCACGTCATTTAAGCTCTTACAAAATGCTATACTTAAAAAAACGTTGCTTGTGGCTGGTTAGGCTTTTCTGCTGATCTTCTCCAGTACCGCTAGTTCGAATGAAGACCAGACTTCATCTTGCGAACCATCTGATGGAATCTAGTATATCATCAGCGACGTTCAAGTGTCCTTGATGTATATAACTCACCTCCTGGAATGGCCCATGTTTCTTCACATGGATCTCCACAAGTTCGTTCTTCTTGCGCCAGCCCTTTACACGGCTTGCTACCGTTTTCGGATTGTCATCAACTCTCTCTCTTCCTGCCTTCTTCGCTACCTCAGCTCTGGCAATCGATCGTTCTGTCATCACCAACTCTGAGCAGTCAAGCAAAATTGTGAAATAGTGTTCGGAAATCTAATGATGTTAATGCAACATTGGCCACGATGGAGCGAGAACTCACTACTTCATCGAAGTAGGATGCCTAATCAATGCTTCTTGGAAACCCGTCTATTAGAAAGAATCTCTTTCCATCCGATAAACCTCTTGACATCTCATCGTGAAGCAGGGACACTGTTAGTTGAGCTGGGATGATAACGTACTCCCGCTTGCTTTCGAGTATAAAGTCTGCAAACGGAGACGGGTTGTTGAGTAGCTCTCCCACAGAGATATGGTGGAAACCATGCTTGCGGGCTAGCTGCTTACATTGGGTGCCTTTGCCGACAGCAGGGCCACCTAAAGACATATCAGTATATGGAAGGTAGAGCAGAGAATAACAATACCTAAAACAAAGACAATGCAGATATCTCTGTGCCGACTCAAAGACGTGGCCAACTCCTGTGATAACAACTCCGCAAATTTCTGAACTTCTGACGAATTCATCTTTAGCTCTGGTTCCAAAAAATCGTTTTCTATGGTCTCTTCAATGGTCTTGATCTCTCCACTTATCTTGGTGTTCTTATAGCGTCGTGCAAGCTCTACAGCTTGTGCGCGGCGCTCTGCTGAGTCGATATCGTGACACACTTTAGCTCCCAGCTCATTGCCTTCCTCAAATGTTTTAAAGAGTCTACGCAGAAACGTGGCAGCGAACGGATTTGGGACCTTAAGTGTGTATACTAAGAGCTTTTGGCCGTGACGCTCATGGGTTTGCTTATCATCTAGAAGGCATTAGCAGCGTTCCTTGCGTTCTTTGAATCGCTCGCCTCTCAAGATACCATCATGAGGAGTGACATCTGCGACTATAGCTTCTCCCATATCATGAGCGCAATTCATATTGATGCACTCCATCCGATTGATTTCGCCTTGCTAGAAAATGATCAGTGAAGACATCATTCGAAACTCTGTGAGGCTCACCTGAGGTACTAACAGCCAGCCAAGAATTGCCATTCGCCAGGAGTGGCCTGAGACCTTCTCAACCTTGGTCGAGCTGATCCCACGTCTCACCCAGCCGGCACGGCCAATCTTTGCCAGACGTTGAGTCAGTCGAAGAAATGTCAAAGGTGACGTCGAGGGAATGGTCTCCATAGCCTCGGACACAAGTTCGAAGCTTTCTGAAGGGGTATTCCAATAGGCTTGTCCCACTGTCATAGCTTTCATTAACGTGGCAGATTCGGTCTGATCGGGCGCCTTTATTTCGTCCAATAGAAGATCCATAAAGTTCTCTAAGTCTAGTGAAAGTACAGACTTCCGCAGCTGGGATAACTCTTCGCCTGTCCTGATTGTACCATTCGGACTTCCGTCCTGGACCGCATATGCACATGCGCATGCATCGCGAACACGTTTCGCAACTTGTGATTCGCCTTGCTTGTATTCTGACCAGAGGTGGTCGAATTCGCGGGCCAACGTTGCATTTGCTGTCTGCAGAAGACATCGTAAGTAATCCTTAGCCAGAGATTCCTCTAGATGAAAGTCAGTAAAAGATTATGTCAAAAACCATCGGATGATCATACTTTTCAGTTCTCCCCCCAGTCAGCGCAAAATCAGTTATGGCATGAAACAGTGACATGAGCATATACCTGTCCAAAGACGAATCTCCCTCATATATTAAATCAATTTGAGCGTTCCAGACGTGGAAGTATAGCATACCTGAGCGTACGCTAGGAGTACAGCCCACGTTTGCCACATATGGTCGGCAGCGCTCTCGAAGGAAGGAATGCTGAGGTATTCCCAACAAGTAGGCGTCTTATACTTCAGCCCCTCCATCACATGGATAAATGGAATACATGATGAGCTGATTTGGTCCATGGCTACTGGTAGCAGGATTGGACGTCGGCTTTGCGAAGGGTGAATGTTGGATGACAGGAAGTTGGGGAAATCCGGCCATTCCATCACTCGATCGTGTATTTATTTCCTAGCGCTTTGGCGAAGACTGCTACATTGAAGTAAAGTTGTTGCGATGGCACCCGTGACGTTGGGAATGATTAATGGGGTGAGGGGGACGGCTAAGACTAGTAAAGTACAGCCGCACTTCCGCATTTAAAGCGTCGGCACCGGTGGAACTTTATTTACATCGAAGAACTGCTCCCGATGTTGAATGAATGTGCCTTGATGTTTAAATCACACTTTGCTTTGGAAATCAACCCCTGTATCTCCTGCTTTGAATAGTTTACTAACCAAGGAAAAAAGGAGACGTGTACTAGTAGAGTCCTCAAGGTAGAAAAAGTAAGGTTGTCTTTGCAAATACAGTCAAGTTCGATATCTTACCCGCATCAGATGCCACGATTATATCCTTGAACGTTCTCTTAAAATATGTATGTACCGACTCGCTGCTAGCTAGATGGTCCTTTACTCTGAAATTTCGAGGCGCAGACACTCAATTAAATGTCTAATGAATATACAGCTCAGCCGCCTTTCACTGGGGTCTTCAGCAGTCGAGATTTGAAGCTCGAGAATGGCAGATGGCAGATCACCGATCACGTTTTTCTGAATAGTTATTGATTGCCTAAGGCTGCTGCTGCTCACCAAATGGTTACAAGTACCTACCAGGTAGGTAGGCACAATAACCAGAACGGCTGGATCATTAATCTTCGGAACGGAACGGAACGTTCCCGGTTTGAAGGAAGGTTCCGGCGGTCAGTGCGAATGCTCGATGGATCATCATCATTGCATTGCCAGATGACTAGCTCTGCACTCTGCACAGGGCAGGGAACAGTCTCACCGCGAGATGTCATGCATGCATGCATGCATTTCAACTACAAACTAAGTAGCTAGCTAGCACTCCGCAGATCACAGATCGCAGATCGCCGATCGCAAAATCGCACCGCGACAAGCCACCGATACTTATGCATCCTGGTGGCTTGAGTATGTTTGCATCTTGCATCTTGCATCCTGATGACTTAAGTCACAAGAAGACTATACAGATTTACTGCGATAAGCTACAAGCCGCCAATATCTCTGCATCCTAGTAGCTTGAGTATGCATCTTGCATCCTGATGTCTTACTGTAAATCACAAAGAGACTGTACAGAGTCACCGCGACAAGCCACAAGCCACAAGCCACCATATAATTATGTTTATTACTCGTCAAGTTACCAACAGCCTCGATCCCATCGCTGCGACCCGTGCCGCATTCTCCATCCAGCATTATGCATTCGATATTCGACTCTTGTCATCTATCTAATTAATAAGCGCCGCGACTCGCTCGGACTTGGGGCCGGCCCAGAACTCGTCCCGGAGATAAGGTTACGACACGTCGCCTATCGAATTTTGGTCCGTGCAACAACTTAGGTTAGGTAGCTTTGCAGGAGGAATGGGACGACGAGATCCGGCATCGCATCGCATAGCCGATATGCCTCACGTTACCTAGAAGATACGCCGCATTCATTCGAGGCCCGTGGAAGGCCCAGCCCATAAAAACCAATAAATGATATCTGAGGACTTTGAATTTTGGGTGAGATTGGCCCTGGTGCGTCCGTTCAACCATTTAATGAATGGCAGACTAGTCCAGTTGTATGATCGGTTTCTTTCCATCCATCCATCTATCCATCTCATGTTTCCACCTCTTCTTCGACAACCAACCTCACTTCAACTACAGTCGTCGTTTCTTCCTTACCTTGACTTTTGTCTTTTCCAAATCAATATATATCTATCTATCGAAATGGATGCACACTTTCCTAATGATATTCCATACCCTCAGCCGGTCTGCAGTGCCGCGGAATCAATGGCTCCAATCCCCTGCTACTCCTCCTCGTTGCCCCCACCACAGGAAAACATGACGATTAGGTGCGCCTCACCGACCGAGGTTCTTCTACCACTCACGCGCGAGCACGTTTCGTTTGTGAATAACCCAAATATGTGGTTATATCGGCTTGGAAGATCCTTTGCCTTTCAAGATGACAAGCGCAGCAACAGGCGCTGTCAACGTCGGGCTCGTTTCGCTTGGCCCACAATCTTGACTGTGGTCGAAGGTGTGCGAGTTTGCAGTATGATTTTTCTTTTCACATGTTCAAGTCCCATCTAGGAAACGGCCATTACTAAGTTCAAGCATGCTTTTTTCGTGATCACTTCGGGTATGGGAATAGCATCCCTTTTCACGTAGGCTCGAAGTATACGAAATCCTCTTCGTACCGCGATTCGGATCATCTTTTCTTGGACACACTTGGCAGTATTCGATGAGAGACCTCGGCGGTTGGGTCTGTCCAGACTTGCATCCGACCCTCGAGGCAAACTTTGCGGAGGGGCATCGTGCAATTGTTCGTGTGAACAGTGTTCTCCCTTTTTATACGGCGGATGGTATGCTAGTGTCGGAGGGGTATGCGACTGTCTGGATATTGGATAAGACCTGGAATGTGGAGGAGCCTTTCGAGCACGATGGTTGCTTTGATGGTGAGAAGTGTTGGGAAGGAGATGATACTTGGATAGAACCATGGTTGCATGGATTACATGTTTGATTGTTTGGACTTGTAGTGTTAGTTGGGGATAGAATGGTGATAATGTCTTTCATTTGGTTTGGCGTTTAAATATAGATATACCCAATTGATGGTATGCACTCTCTGATCAGATTACGTTCCAAATACTGTTGTTTGTGTTGATCTTATTATCTATTAATGTAAAGAAAGTATAATATAAAGGAATAAATTAATGCTATCAGAAGTGTATCGTTTTTTCTTTTCAATATTAAGAACTATAAGCTATATATATATGCAAAGGCTGTCTCAAGCTGATCTTGTCACATGGTCATTATATGGCACGGAGTCCCCCCTGAATACATCCATTCGCCACTTGGAGTATCCGCCCATCGAAAATCAATCGCAAAGCGAACACTACCGCAAGAGGTTTCCATGAGGATTTCGTTCAAGACGCGACGTCGGTGTTCAAGAAAGGCAGACAGAGTAGCAAGCAAGTAGCAAACTGCTCCGACAAGACCGAAGAATACATGTGGAAGCTACTCGCAGAAGATCCAGAGCGGCCTCGGATGGTCATCCCGATTGAAGACGAGGTCGATTGAAGTAGCTAGGGATATTCGTTGGTGTACCGTCCAGTAGACATGTCTAGTTAGTGACCGAGATGATAAATTTCTTATAGTCACGTCCACGCAAATCTCATGAATTGAAAGTTTGTTTCTTTTTGATTCAATACATACCTATTTCATTCTACTAACAGCTTGAATGGCCATGGATGTGATCGCGAGGCGAAGAATAGGCGTTAGGATTGTGCGGCATATTGTTGGGAGTTTCTTCCTTTTTTCTCGCTACAAAGAATCTGGGGAGAACTGTGCGATACAATGATACCAGGGATGCCAATGAACGCACGACGAACAAAGTATTTGACTTGAGCTGATGATTCCGCTGCGCTATTGTACAACACTTGTTTCACGTTACGTAGCTCCGTACTGAAATGTGGAACAAGAGGAATGAAACATTCAGTTTCTACATCACGAGTCCCCATCGCGAATCCACATCAAAATCCCCCATCCCCCAATAACTTCCACTCGAGCATGAAGCCCATAGTGATCCGTAACCCACAAATCATCACCTATCCTTATGCCCCCCACTGATCTATTCCAAACCCTGCACCTCAACCTCTCCGCAGGAAAGCACCTTGTCCATCCGACTGCAGCCATACTTGTCTCGCAGCCACGTTGGAGACTGATATCTCCATGTAAAACCCTTCTCCATGCCCTCTTCAACTCCCAGAGCAAGGTACGCGTCGGACAAATTGTAGGTTGAGGGAAAGGCGGTATCGAAGGGTTCGACGGCGTTAAGATCGCCAATCAGCAATGAACCGTGCAGTGACGAGTCGTAATCTGTCACAAAATCCACTACAAATCGTGAACACAAAATGTGCTGTGATCAGCCATTCCAGTCGAGCCGCTACAGCTCATTTTTCCCCATGAAGCTACTGGATTACAAACCTCGTCTCCGAGATTTGTGAAGGAGGAGAATGATAATTGGAATTGGTCGACAGAAGGATAAGGTCTCTTTCAGATATTTGTCCCACCAGATGCCGAAGGACAAGTAGGCGAGCTGCTGCCCGCCCACCTGTGGGAGGAAGCTCATTTGACTTTGCGCTGTACCATAGTCCAGCGCGTGCGTAATGGGGCCGGGGTCCTGCCTAGGAACTTCTTGAAGATCTACTCCCAAGACTTGTCCTCTTTCTTGTATGCTAGCAAGCGCTGCTCGTCTACAGCTTCCCATGCGATATTCATCCTCGTGTTTGAACGCTTCTGCTCATCTTCACTAGAACAACCGTCATCGTTGCTTAAACCACTGTCATCATCGCTGCTTGCTGGCTCGCTCCCTCGCTGTGTAACAGTCCTAGTATCGACGTCTCTGCCATGCTGGAGTATGGTTGAAGATGCGTCATCGAGGATAGGGTCTGCCTTTGCAGCAGTCGGCAAAATCGTTCCACTTGACGAGAGCCGGGATGAGGTATGCTAGCTAAAGCTAGTCATGAGGAACGAATGTCGCTGTAACGGCTTGATCGTGAAGTCGTCAATCTTCCCAACATAGCCGATTGTCTCGATGAGTTTGGCAACCTGTCTGAAAGAGACTCCTTGCCCGTCACAACCCTCTTGGACCACTACTATAAAAGAACAGCAGTGTTGGGAGTATGGACGGAAGGTAACCTCAGTCAGCGTCGGCAAGAAGTCATTAGATGATCTGCTCAGGTTGCTATAGTCAAATAGCGTCTCTGTATCCATAGTTTGTAGCGCTGAAAGTGCTGGTGAAGGCAATCGACCCACTCCATTGGACCTTACTGTGACTCTTGAACCTTGATCAAGAGGGGAGTGTGATTTTGGATAGTGTCGATGGAGTTTGGAGTGTGGTCTATGTTAGCGGGTAGACCTCTGCTCAAGATGGTGCCAGGCGGGAAAGCTCAGTTGAGTGAATCCCGAATGGTGGTAAGAGATGTAATTGTCACGAGGTGTGGGCTTGTGGAAACGGTTTTTACAATTTGTCTTCGCCTAAATTATCTTGCCTATGCACCAAACGATGAATTGCTTCGGGTTCGTTTCTGCGGTACAGTGGACTGGTATGGGGTGTCGTTGGTCTGGGCGATAGAGCCTTCTTGATGTTTGACTATGCGAAGGTCCATGGTCGCGTCATATTTTTCGGCGAGGCACTGCTTTAACTCTGCTTGGGGGAACCGCTTGAAGGTCTTTTGCGCTTCAGAAGCACGATTTTGCCACTTCGTATGGTTCTCTTCCCATCCCTTCAAGGTTTTGTTGACAATGAGCACCGGCGGGTTTTGCAACTCGTCTGATGATATTTTGCAATGGGCTGGGACCGAATGCCTTAGGTGCCAGAAGTCGTCCTTAGCCAAGACAAATCTGTGGCTCTCCTCGCGTGGGTCCATCAAAAAGTCGTGGAGCAATTGACAACCAGAACAATTCTCCCGGTAGCACTTTTGCCTCTCACTCGGCCGAGACCAATCCTTCGGCTTCTCTGGTTCCTTCTGGACGACTTGTGTTATGTATATCGCCATCATCGATTGGTAAAACCGGCAAGCATCCGGCGAGCGACGGTCCACGACATATATCATCCGCTCTAGAAGCGGGATAACAAGCCTGCCTAGTTCGGTATGAGGAAGGCTTTCAGTCTGCGATTGAAGTTTATCCAGTAGATCAGAAGCTTTCTTCCGATCAGACTGGAGGAGTTGCTGATACAAATCAGCAATGATACCCGCGTCACGTCGGCCCCTCTCCTCGTCTTTATAGCAATCGGGCCATGAGGAATAAGGGTAGTCACCGCGGGAACGTGAGCCCTTAGATGCCGAAGAATATTTTTGGAGCTCAAATTGCGTGGCTGCCGCGTCTAGAACGAGTGGAAAGAGACGTGTTGCCAAATATTTCTCGTGACTCGAGGTTTGTGAAAAGCTTAGTATCTCAACTGCCAGTGCATTCGAGAAATTCGAACCGCCGACAAACCGGGCAATGAATGGCTTCAGACTATGCAACCAAGTTAGTCATCAGATCAATATGGGTGGTATTGTTATCGTGCAAGAGTTGAACATAGCGTCAAGACCGAAGTTGAAATTGCAAATTACCATTCTTCAAACATCTTGTCATCGTACTCGTTTGCTGTCTCGAGCAGCGCCGCGGCGTCTTGCGGATAGGCTTCCGGTAGGGACTTCAGAGCCTCAGACATCCTGTCCCCGACCCAGCTTTTCAGATGCTGTGCTTGGTGTTCGTCGGTGCGGTTGGCGTTACTTCTAGAGAAACCGTTCCGAAACGCATGGAGGCATCTACGGATTCTGTACAATTTCGGCATCCTGGAAAATGCTTCAATGAGACTAACGCAAAATCGTCGTCAGTATTCGACAAGCCCAGTCGTGAATATAAAAAAAACAAGGCTTACTTATCCTCCAGAACCGCCGGCGCTTGGAAACAGATGAGTTCACCGAGAATAAAGAAAGTATTTTCGTCGAAACCATCTGTGACCAAATGGACAGCATTACGGAAAAGGCCTTGGTCGGCAATGACCATCCCCGCAATGGCTATCGGACCTAAAAACAAGTCTTTCGTCCCGCTATCCGGATAAACTGTTGTTAAATGGTTCTGGCAAGTCTGAACGATCAACTCGCGGATACGCGGATCGTTATTTTGCATCTTGAAACATTTTTGAAGGCGCTGAAGAAGGCCTTGAAAGTCGCCCAGGTTATGGCCGTTCCCAAGAAGAAAGTCTGTTGCCAGAGATTTAGGAATTATGAGCATTGCCTAATAAAAGTGAGAAAAATACGAGTTCTGTATTTATTGGACTACGTACCGTGTCATTGTAAAATTGGTCGAACTCGGCGTGTTGATTTCCCATATATTCTCCTCCAGTTTGCTCGTCGGGATCCCTAGAATCGTAGAGCCCGTCCTGCAAGATATAGTCATCGGGAATAAGAAGAGACTCCCGAAGCAGAAACCCTTCTAGGTCAACAATGCGATTAAGTCGAAGTTCAGACTCCGCATCTTCCTTGCCTCCCTCATCGTTCATAAATGTCACCACCTTCTGCAGGCTAGCGAGAAAGACGCAAAAGTCGCCAGCTTCTGCGCAACTGTCAGCGACATAACGAGTGCGGCAATAATCGTCGCCCTTTAAATTCACCAGTTTGAGCCCCGCATTCGTGTATTGGTGACCTAAAACATAGCAAAGGCACTCGCATTCTTCGTCAAGGTTACGCCATTCTGCAAGAGTTTGACAGAAGCGGGCTCTCTGAGCCTCAAGTCGAGTAGCAGATTGGGGAAAGCCGGATGAGGTATTGACGAGGTTGTATATGAGGATCCATCGATTACCGGATTCGACAGGTTCAACCTTTCCTCAGGCGTAAGCTATTACCGTTGAATTTTTTACCAAGATTACTTACTTCATGGGTAACATCTGCATACCTACTGGATGTGAGTGGACTTTCATTCCAGGCTAGCTAACACACTCACCAAGCAATATAGGTCATGTTGAAAGCAGAGAACTCGGCGGTAGAAAAGATCTTTTCCTTCTGGCCGTGTGTTAGGCGGACTACACCACCGACATGTTCGGAAAGGAAGGCAGATAACAAGCGTTCCAAACATGTTCGACGTCTTTTCTGTGCTTCTAGGAATTAGCGCCGTGCGATGCATTACAAATGAAATGACGTATATTTAACATACTCTTTGTGAGGCTTGAACATGGCGCCCTTCTCGTAGAGTAGCATCTTGTAGAGCTCCGCTCGGACACTGTTCCGGCCGCCAGCTACTCCAAGCTCTTCCGCTACCGTTCCGACAACACCGTCCAGCCAACCGTGCCATGCCTTGTTGGAGAAGGACACCTTGCGTCCATCGATTTCCCATGTCTTTCTCACTGCTTCATCAACCAAGGTCTGGTTTCCCTTCCCAAATGGTGCCTGATGACTCGCCTGAATGAGAGCTTGGGCATCATGCGGCGACAGCGGAAGCGAGATCTCGCCCACTTTATCAACAACGATACCAGGAAGGACGAAGTTTCCGAAGCAGCCGATTGTAGCAAATGACCCAGCACTATGAACATCTGATATGCGACCAAGAACGACTGGACCATCCATTCTCACTCGTGGACGATTCTCGATCATCTTCCGAATCACTTGAAAAGGTTGCCATTCTGTCGAAGTGGGCTGGCTGGCTGGCTGGTGGGAGTTGTTGGATCGGAAGTTGGGTGAGAATTGAACGAGATCTCCGTGGCGAGAAAGGGCCTTTTATATATATATATATATAGCGTTTTGCTCGGAACCGCCCGATATAACGTACGCTATATATATAAATGACTCACCATTTATTTGATGTATTCTGCGACACGGTTATCGACAGTAGCGGGGTTGGTTAGCAGCAAGCTACGCCCTACGGGGCTGAGTGCGGCTGCGGGGCATCAGATTCGAACCATTCAATTCTTGGCCTGATTACGAGGGGTCCGGTGGGGGAGGGCTTTAGCAATCTCTCCCGTGATTATTTTGAGACCGCGCCTCGAAACGAGTCATATTGGAAATTGGATGCCACGTACAACCGTTATTTCCATAGCGACGCGGATGGAAATATCACTTGGGCGGAAGAGGAGGGGCAATCATCCTCAGCGCAGCAATAGCGAAGAGTGACTACCGGGCAATCCATCTCTCCTTGCAACATCGTTGGTTCTCGGTATCGATAGTGCTTAGCTTTATCTGGAATCAAAAACATCACACATCCTCCTCCACAGCAGAGATTAGCTAAAACACCTTTCTTCCCCGTCATTCATTCATCCTTTGGTCCCCCACCATTCCTATACTGCCACAACCGCGAAACATCCTTGATCCTCTTCACCCCATTGCCATTCACCATCTCGCCCCTATCCCTCCTACCACAAATTAGCACCCTCAAACTTCAGCACTCCCTTAGTGAAACTCACCTATCCTGAAGTATCGTATTCATAAACTCATTTCCCTCATCATGCACCCTCCCATCTTTCATCGTAAACATCGTATCCAAATAATGCATATTCAACAAATGCCCCGATCCCTCCCTAATAAACACAGGTCCGTAAAACGGATTCCCATCCGCATACGGCTGCGCCTGTGGACTTGTGAAATTCAAGACCCCGATATTGGCCACGAAATCGTGCGAGTTGGCATAGTGTTCAATATACTTAATGACCCTCTCTCCTCTGCCTCCTTTGCCTTCTCCGACGCCGCCAGGAGAGGGCGATTTGATGAGAGGGTTGCTGAAGTGGCGAGCAGCGTTACCGAAATTGTAGATTTCGAGCTTGGAGACGGCTTCGGTGGAGAGGTCGGTTAGGAGCCAGTCGAGGATTGAGGAGCCTTCGATGCCGCCTTGGGAATGGGTGATCAAGACGACTTTCTTGGTAGCTGGAGCGGCGAGAGCAGAGCGGAGTTGGGCCCGGCCGATGCGGATGTCTTTGGTTTTGTAGTCGAGGTCTCGTTGGATGAGGCATTCGAGGAGGTCGAATATGAAGCCCGCTCTGAGTTTGTTGTTAGTTCTGCAGTGTAAATTCGTGGAGAGGTTACGGACGTGATGTTGTGGATTCCAACGACTTCTCGTTGAAAAGTTCGGGCAAGGAGATCTAGGTTGGACTGGAGCCAGCCTTTTCTAGGCAGACGTTAGTATTGTAGCCTTGCTAAGATCAAATTACTTGCCCAGTTGCCACTCCGTTGATGAAGAACCACAATTCATGCTCATCATTTACAGGATCAGTACCATCTGGGAGCCCAACCAATGCCTCGGTTGTTGGTGCGCCATTGAGAAGCCTCATGAACACATAGGTGACTGCGATGAAAGCCACGAAATAGAGCAGGTTGACAAGTCCAGGAAGGAACCAGAAAAGAACAGCCATGATTGGCAACGTGATGATCATCAATAACTGTGTAGTAAGAAGGACCATATGGAGCATCAAAGCAAACATGTTAGACCAAGAGGGGTATAACTCGTCCAAGGGTCCAGAATTGAAAGGTGCCAGAGGATAACAGATCAGGGGAAGAAGTTTACTGAGCGTAAATATAGATTTGACATCATCCTAGTCAAAGATCAGTCTACGCTCTTGAGAAATATCCAGGAACCAAAGAGACTATTCGAAGAGTTGAAACAAATCTTCTTTGCTGAGTAGCTCCCGCAGAAGATCCCAAAATCCTCTGCTCCTAGGATGAACACAAAAGATGGGCAGAATTTGACGTACCCAGACCAATCTCCAAGGATTTTCGTCGACATCTTGAGGAATAGTAACGAACGGGTTCTGGCCGAAGGATTGATTCAAGTTGATTCGTCCGCTGCCCGCACGAGGCTCCAAAGTCCCATTCGTCGTAGGAAATGATCTGGCACGCAATGAAGTGAGTTTCTCGATAACGTGGCCACTGCCGACTTTGCTTGCTGTTGCCCCGTTCATCGTTGATGTTTCTGTGGATTCTCCAAGATCGTTGTAAAGTCCAACAGTGCTTGGGTGTGTGGGTTGTTAAAATAGGATGCAGTTCTCCGGCTTTCGCTAAGGCTGACAACATTCCTTCTCCTTTCGGAAATATGTGAGCCAGCCACAGGAAAAGGAAAACCATGGCTGAAGACTTGCAATTTAGCATGTGAAAGGGAGGATGAACGCACTTTCTTTTCAGAGGTCAATTGGGCAGCAGAGAGGCGTAGCATCGGAGAAGCTGAAAGATGATCATCTTGAGATCCTTGTGCTTACAAGGCGTTTGCTGACACCTTGACAGCCATAACGTAAATGCAATCCCAGCAGCCTTGTCAATTGATTGATTGATTAAATGAGAAAGGTACATGCACTGAGATGAAACGTAGAATCAGATTCGCTAGAGAGAAACATGCAAGCCTTCGGATCAATGCTTTGTCCAGGGTGGCTCCCACCATGATAATTCTTCTTGGGCTGAGACATCGGCAGTAACCCAATCTTCGCGACATTCTTCAGCCTTATGAACACGACAACACTCATTAGAATCAGCATGTGAATGGCGCCGCCTCTCATTCATCTAGGCCATGGCCATGCCACTTTTTACAAAGATCCCCAAACACATCACAGCACCTGTCAGCCACACCACAGTCCGAAAATAACTGAGGCTGTTCTTGGAAACGTTGATGTAAATGAGCGTATAGAGAACTCGCGATGCCAGATAAGAGGCCACGAAGGTGTTGAGAGTTTTCGTGTCGAGTTTGGCAAT
The DNA here is from genome assembly GCF_001500285.1 of Mollisia scopiformis. Taxonomy (NCBI): domain Eukaryota; kingdom Fungi; phylum Ascomycota; class Leotiomycetes; order Helotiales; family Mollisiaceae; genus Mollisia; species Mollisia scopiformis. The sequence continues at coordinate 140,494 of NW_017263617.1, forward strand.
ATTTCCTGCCAATACGGCACCAACGAACAGTGGGAGATTCTCAAAGCCGTTTTTGTGAGCGGCCTCGGCTCGTTCGTAGCGACTGTAGATGTCAGCCGGTGTTGATTTGCGTAATGAGGCGTCCCAGTTGGAAGAACGTGGGCTGGTGTTGTTCCATCGACCGTTGTTGGCTTTTTTCATGATGTTTATTGCGTAGCCATGCGGGATCATGCATAAAGTCCAGTACATGGGGACTCCGAAGAACGAGAGATTGGACATGATGGAGGAGTGTTGGATTTATCTATCGAGACTCGGGGCAAGGATTCAGTTGCGGATTGAAGACGGGACTGATCCTTTTTGGCAGACAGTTACACAGATTGGATTGAACATCAACGAAGAAATTCGAGACATGATATCGGATTAAGTAGTATTTGAGTTTTAAATTTCGAAGGAGCAGAAGGATGATAGGATTTATTCCTCGGCTCGGCACGGAGAGCCCGCTCAGGGGTATCGATAGGCTATCGCAGTTACAGTAGCGAACCCGCCAGATATGTCTCGAGAGAAAGAGTTGTTCTTGTTGTGGTGAAGTCTTCCAGATGGCCAGATGTCAAGATGAAAGTAGGTCGCTTTGAGAACAAAAAGTCTTCAAGCGAATTCTTATTTTTTAAATCTCTCGAAGTTGGGTCAGGACGACCTCTTCATGCATGTGATACTTCTTGGCCTTTTCCCATGTCCTATGATTTTGGGCTAATGAAAGTTGAGAGATACAATTGAATGCTACATAACTAGCAGGCTAAAGAACTGTCTTCAAGTAGCTATACATCTAAATTCGCGTCCAACTTCTCCTTGTGGAGTCGTTATAACTCATCAAAAGATCCGCATCGAAATATCCTTCCTTTCCTGTAATGTCAATTGGCTGAAATTCTCGTTCTCTTTCTCCTTCATCTTCAAGTACTTGTCGATAATTTCAGGCCCCAGTTTATCAACCAATGCCTTATCATTTCTCAACGCATTCAGAGATTCCTTCAGGCTCGTCGACATCGTCTCCGTTACACCGTGTCCCTCAGCTTGCTTCTCATCAAGATGTTTGAGAAATATCATTTCCTGGCAGTCCTTCATTTTTAATTCTTGCCCGGCCTCCAGACCTAGCATTCCAGCAGTGAGGATGGCCAACATAGTGAGGTGGGGATTGGCAGTGCCATCAATCGCTCGCAGTTCCCAGTGTCCAGTGTTAATTTTGCGGATCGCAGTACTCCTGTTTGCTGTACCCCAAGTGACCTGCTGTCCCGGTTGAAGGCGGAAATAGCTGTCATAGTTGGGCATGTACAACGCGGCTAGAGCTTTCCAATGGTCTAGCAAGCCTGCCAGGAAAGAGTCTTCTTTCTCACTCGGCGAAATTGATAAGTGGTGATGCTGCCCAATGCCGGTCAATTTCTCGAATGGCTTTGGGAACACAGTTCCATGCAGTCCATGCTTTCGACAGACTACTTTGATCGTTTCGTGGCAATAGACCAATGCGTCAGCTGCCTGCAAAGGACTGAGAGGCTCGGTTGACATCTCGAACACGCCAGGACCACCCTCGCTGTGGAATTGTCGAACCTTGATCCCAGCTTTGGTGATGCACTGGACAATCTCTTCAACTACGGGAAGGTATTTGTTGTTGAGAGATGCTGCGGAATAGGCATTTGGTATCATCTTCACTTGCTGAAAGCCATCCTCCATGATGATGAATTCGATCTCCGTCCCGACGAGGAGGTCGAGGCCATGGGTGGCCTTGATATCGTCGGTAAGCTCTCGAAGTCGAGAGCGTGGACATCTTCTAAATCCCTCTACTTCCTCATGCATATGTTGGCTTTCATCGACGAAGCACATGACTTGTGCATGATTGGCATGGTAGTGACAGACTTTCAAAGTTGTCCAATCTGGCCACAAACAATCGCCACCAAATTGCACATCATCTATGAGGAGGCTGCAATCCATAATGAGAGCGGTGAGAATAGGGGCAGGTGTGGTGATCGCACGTCGTTCTTTGATCAAAGAGAGTGCAAAGGGTATCGTTGCTACTCTAACATTAAGGACACCAGCATAATCGAGATATTGAAAGCGAAGGTACTCGATGCGACGATTGTTAGAAAGGAAATCTTGCAGGGTTTTGGTGTCTTCGGCGACACTGGCCCCATTCGTAGAATCTCCCATATTTCGAATCGAATTGTCGTTACGGCGTAGCTGAAGGTATCTCAATTGTGTACAGCCTTATCGCAGAGTATATTTATGAAAAAGGAACAAACTTTGTTCGATCTTAGGCTGCTAACAGAATAAATGTAGCCCTCTCTAAGTTTATCATCTGAGTGGCTCCTAGCCTCATCTATGGTGGACTCAAGCCCACGCCCCACCCAACATAAGCCAAACCGGGACCGCGGAAAAGGGGAGAATACCAGCTACCGTAGAGCTTACATTTGCTTGATGTTGGCTCGGCACGAATACGAGGCGAAGCCCAATGCATCAATTCTCACGTAAGAAAGCCTAGCTTAGTGCTCTCAAACCCATACCAGAGCTTAGACAAAATAAAACACTTTACCTAGGACGCTTATTGGTCCACTCGTGTAAGGCAAGAGAAGTAAATACTTGATAATGATAAGCTAGTGTGGAGCTTGAGACATGCACGGCTCTGTGATTGAACAGGCTCAATGTGCATTGGAGAAAGCACTCGAGTCTACTCTCCGATTCATGACCAGAAAAGACCAAAGCCAAATGCTGGGCTACTCATATCTGATCATAGTCTTGAATTATTGTATCGACAAATTTTGAATAGGATATATGATCTTAAAAGTTCACGGTCATTCTCAATTGAAATCCCCGAGAGAATAAAACGGTTCAAGATGAGAGTAAGGGAGGTTTAGGTCGCATCGTACGCCATTATTTGACCCCTTGGATCTTGTTCACTCGATACTTGGCCCACTTGTATTCTCCCGCAGAATAAAACAATGATATCTGATATCTTAGCTCTCAGGGTACAACATTCTAGCTGGCATGTAATAGTACCCGAACAATGCTCATTGGAGATATAATCGCGTGCCATACAGAGAAAAATAAGATCAAGGCAGGGCGAATAGACAAGGAAGAGCATGCGACCTCTTTAGAAAGTACAAGCACGCTCGGATTGATATCTTTAGCTGCGTGAGACTGTCATTGCAATGCCAAATAAATATGAGACCAGTAACTCTGTCCAGCGCTGTCAATCTCCAGGGATCTGAGCGCGAATCAGATCCTCTCGACAAAATGTATCAACTTTTGGATTGAATTCTACATCTGTGGCAAACGAACAAAGTTTTGGGGATACTATACTGAGACTGAGTATTCAAAAAGTGACGAAAGGTGAAGACGCCAAACGACTTTCCAGAGACTTTCCAGGTCAAGGATGATTTGCGGGGGGGCAAAGGTGGGGCTTGGAAATGGCTTACTGATAACGCCGATAAAGACTTATATCCGTTACCACATACATATCTGGGTACCTGCTTCAAAGTCGTTGTCTCATCGGGACAACGGAGCGCAGCATGTAACACATCACACAGCATCTGAACTCCGCGTTGCATGAAGGCACAGACTTTTCACCTGCAAATATCAGCATGATGGCATCCAATATGGTGGAATCCGATGAAGTCCCCATGGGCACCTCGGAAAGCGACCATGATTATGAGCCTGCCTCTACCGAAGACGAAACTGATGGCAACGATGAGGGAGCTGAGGAATTGATTGCAAGGTTGATGCCGGGTGCCTGGACGGAGGAAGAAGATGACCGCGACGACGATGGTATATAATTCTACTCTTCTATCGTTCACTCCCAAGCTGATAAGCTACCCCTCATCCAGATGGCGCAACGGAATACATTGAAATCGAAGTGGAACATGATGCTGGTGATGCAACAGAAGAGGGTCAGGAAGAAGCAGATCAAGCCCAGAGTAAGCTATATATCACCCATACTTATATCAGGCCGCATTTACTAATAGTCCGTCTTATAGGAGCTCGACAGCAAAGTCTCTTGAGATTATTACGACATTCGGAGCTTGGGAGACTTTTCAGATTCGCAGATGACGATGATGATGACGACGATATCAACCCTAGATGGCGGCGCAGGCGCAGGAATCGACCTGATCCTAATCGATTCCCGAAAGTCCCAAGTGAGAAGGGTGCAGAGTTGATGAATTCCGGCGATTTTGGATACAACGAAGCGCAAACTGTAACGTCGAACGAACAATACAATATCGGGAAGAAGAAGAAATTAGCCATGAGAATATTGGATAGGGAATTGGCAATTGGTAGTCCAGCGAAGCAGAAGATCAACAGATTATCTATGGCCCAAGGCATGATTCCTGCTTCTAATGCGGATATGATCATCCATTATAATCAACCAGTCTATTCTGGACAGTTCTCTGATGATGGGAACTTCTTCTTCTCGGTCAATAAGGACTATCGAGTACGAATGTACGACACCTCGAATCCATACAAGTGGCGATACTACAAAACGGTGGATTATCCTGGTGGCCAGTGGACACTTACCGATGCTTCTCTGAGTCCAGACAACAAATATTTGGCCTACACATCCATTCGAAGTCAAGTATGTCTTGCTCCGACAGATCCTAATGATACGGGTGATCCATACATCCTAGATTTGGCAGCGGATACTGGAACTGCGCGTGGCTATAGGCAAAGATTTGGCGGGTCCTTTGGTATTTGGTCTATTCGTTATTCTGGTGATGGACGCCACCTGGTTGCTGGAACAACTGGTGGTTCAGTTGTCGTCTACGATATTGAATCTCGGACACCGCTGCACAGAATATTTGGCCACGACGAGGATGTCAATGCTGTGTGCTTCGCCGACAAGTCCTCTCCTCATGTCCTCTATTCTGGCTCTGATGATACCATTCTGAAAGTCTGGGATACCAGAAGTATGGGTGATAGTCGCGCAGCAGGAGCTTTTGTTGGTCATATCGAGGGGTTGACATACATTGACAGCAAAGGAGACGGCCGTGAGTAAATTACCTCGGCCATTGAATGAGTGCTAACAAAGCAAGGATACCTAATTAGCAACGGCAAGGACCAGAGCATGAAGCTTTGGGACCTGAGAATGGTAATGCCTACAGGAGACTTCGAAAGCATTAGGCATCGCCGTCGAGCGACTCGTGAAAACAGGTTCGACTACCGCTGGGGCGAATACGACGAAGACGATTGGTACGCTGATCCACATGACAACTCACTCGTCACATTCCGCGGTCATCGAGTCTTGAGGACTTTAATTCGTTGCCACTTTTCTCCTCCAGCTAGCACTAATTCCAGATATGTCTACTCTGGAAGTGAAGATGGCAAAGTGTTCATCTATAATATGGACGCTACGCTTGCTGGAGTGGTCGATGTTTGTGAAGCTACCAAAGCTTCGCGTCCACGTTCCCGTCATTTCGAAATGATGGGCTGGAACGACGACGATGACGATGTCATGAATGCTAGATGGCGAACTTGCGTCAGAGATGCGAGCTGGCATCCTAATGCACCTATGATTGTCGCTTCCGCCTGGAACGGGTACGGAATGTCGACGGGAACCTGTACAGTCCATAGTTGGAACGATGGTGCTGAGGACGATGAGGCAGAGCCAGGTATGGGATTGAGGGTAGATCAGAAATTGAACATCGATCCGGATTTCTACAGAGATCAGGATAGGCCTGCACGCAGGAGCTTACGTACTTTGAGGGCTTATGTTCCCGAGGAATAGCCAGCCCTCTTCAAAGTCGTAGGATGGATGGCACAAATGGTGGAAATGAATTTTAGAAGACTCCGGATTGGAAATGTACATATGGGAGGTTGAGACTTCGGGCACTTAAATTGCAAGGTATCAAGCATGGCGCAAGCATTGGCTCTCTGACGGCGCAATTTGGCGCTCGTGGGAAGCCTAGAAATACTGGGGCATTGTTTCTATCAAGATTCAACGATCAATTTTTGCAAATTCTACTTCATCTTTCTTGGGTAAATGTCTGTGAGCAAGTGCCTCGTTGTCAAAACGCTCTTGTGGAACGAGGGGGAAAAGTCACATGAGGATGATGAAATTCGGCGTGACTCACGTGGAGAGTGGTGTATACATCCGATATCGTATATATCCTCACTGAAAGACCTGAGAATGTCCTCAAAAATAAAGAACATCTGACACTACTTTATAATGACGCAAACTAGCAGGCTCAATGGTACATCAAACACCAAGGAACTGGAATCACATCCCTCCAAAGCTACAGTAGAGCAAAGCTACGATTCTATTGCACAACAGTATCTAGACTGGACAATATCCACACCCTCACCCCGAGTCTCATGACTTCAAAAGGTCCTCTCGCGAATCCCCGCAAATGCCAGCGTCCTCGAACTCGGCTGTGGAGCAGGTGTGCCTGGCACACAACTTATTCTTGAGCATTGCTCAACTGGTTCTGTCACGGGCGTCGATATATCTGCTGCTCAGCTTGAACTAGCTCAAAAACAAGTCCCAGGAGCGAAACTTGTTAAGAGCGATATGATGGATTTGAGGTTCGAGGCAGCAAGCCTTGATGCTGTGGTGGGCTTTTACTCGCTTATCCATCTGCCAAGAGAGGAGCAAGGTGTGCTTTTGAAGAGGATCTGGGAGTGGTTGAAAGATGGAGGACTTTTGTTAGTTAATCTCTCTGTAGGAGATTCAGAGGAAATGTCAAATGGTGATTGGTTGGGCAGTGGAAAGAAGATGTTTTGGAGCGCTTGGGATGAGAAGGGTAACACGGAAATGATCAAAAGAGCTGGTTTCAAAGTACTAGAAGGAGAGGTCATTAGCGATACAGAGGACGGTAGAGAGGTGAAATTCCACTGGCTTTTGACTAGTAAGGGTGGTGGTTGCAGACCCGAGACAATTGACGAGCGAGGAGTTCAATGGAAAGTCTAGACAACGAATATCATGAAAAATGTTTTCAAATACTTTGCTGAATGTGTTCTTAAGCACAGTACATTCACAGATAGACATCGTGGAAACTAGTGATACACCTACCACTCGCAATGACCATGGTATTACGCATGCTCCTCCAAAGTTCAAGCAATCATAATCCTAGTCCTCGAAGACAACCAGCTCTTGACCTCATCTTTAAAGCTAAAGAAACTTGACGTAGCTATTCGGAGGGGAATCTCACCCAGTCTGGTCTCTGTCCCTTGCCGAAGTCGCAAGTCTCAAGTCTGCATATCATTGGCCCTGGTAGTTTAGCACTTTTCCATGCCTCAACCAAAAGAACTATCGTTGATATCTTCGATCTGATCAGGGTCATTCAACAAGTTGAAGAATGATGGTCCGTTATGCACAGGCTCCGCAGAAGACGTGTTCATAATGCTGTTCAGATCGGTGAAGCTCTGTTTCTCTTTGCCACTGGAGCTTGGGATGTCAGGCCACGTCTCATCCAGGAGTAACCGAGAAATGTCCATTTCTCCAGAATTATTATAGAATGGGGCAGCAATACTCGAATTCCAATCAAATGACTGAGAATAAGGCAATGAGTCCGACGCATCCATCGATGGCTGGTCTCCAAATGAGACAAAGTTATCTTTGAACCCAAAGAGTGTATTTGACTGTTGGAGAGGCATGGCCTTGGAAAGTTCCATCTCTGATGAGATAATTTCCTGGATCCGCAAACCTTCTCTGTTAGAACAACTTTGAAGTGAGGTTTGTTGCGTTGCTGTAGGGATCTTCTCTTTTCCCGGGATATCGAACAAACGGCTCTCATTTTCCTGCCCTTGGAGCGGGACTCCAGATACAGACTCTTCTTTGCCTGTGGCTCCGTTGTTGGGTTGTTGAGAACTAGATGTCAGTCGATCAGGCACTGAAATCTTCTTCTTTGCTTCGGCCTCCTTCTTGAACTTTTCGGGATATTTGTTACGGAATCTGTCTCTGATGTCCGTAGGCTGCCTGCTTTGCAAGTTGAATTGTGGATCGCGCTGTATTTGAGACCAAACAAATCCATACTTCTTGTATCCTTCAAGTATCGCACGATCTTCTTCCTCGGTGTATGGTCTTCGCTCCCGTCTGTCAGATGGCTTGAAGGGAACCTCACTTTTGATTCCCAGCTGAGCTAAGTCTTCCAACTTCTTCCGATGAGCTCGAGTCTTTTGGTGCCTACTAGAAGCAAGATCACCATCATTTGAGCCTTGAGCCTGATCCTCCTCACCAATGAGAATGTTCTGCGACATGAGACTTGACTTCGCCTTTGTTCTGTCTGTCTTTGAATTCGTAGCAGTGCCCTTCTTACCTCGTAACTCATCCGGACAGCAAGTTCGAAAGCGATCCTTCAAGTCAAGCGCTGATCTTTGGTTGAAGGAGAAGCTTGGATCTTTGATGATATCTGTCCAGTTTCCAATTCCATGCTTCGCTACGCCTAGTAAAAGCGTGCTGGTCTCTTCGTCTGTCCATTTATTCCTGCCCGGAGCACTCTTCCTCCTCTTGAAGCTCTTCTCTTGAGGCTCATCCTTCTCAGGGTGCTTGTTCGAGTCTGGTCTCGTACTTTCCTTCGCTACCTTGATTTTTGGCGGCACGGTATTGAGACTATTCCTTCCATGGCTGTCATGAAACGAGCTGGAGGCAATAGGTGGAAACAGAGTGGCCTGCGGTGGAGGTTCGAAAAGTCCAATAATGATCGGAGGAACTACTTGTTTTGCCGTCTTTTGTTTCTTTGGCGGTTGGGGGAGCTGAACAAACTCATCCTTGGCAGGCTCTACGACAGGCCTTTTCTTCGTGGATGCTGACACGGAAGCATCTGTATCGTCATCCAATATTTTACGCAGAGACTGCGGCGACGAGACTCCTAACGCTCTTTCGCCTCCATCTCCAGATCTCTTCTCCTTGTGTCTCTTCTCGTCATCATCGATCGGATTCAGTAGGGAGTTGTGCTTTGGAGCTAATTGTGGATTGGAGTTCGGCTTTCCATTTCGCTTGCTCGCATCTGGCTCCAGTAACAGCGGGCGTCCAGATGCTTTCAAGATGTTGGGGTCGTGGAGAGGAGGAAGCTCCAATGACGGAGATGTATATAGCTCGGCCGGGGCCTCGTTGAGCAGGGCGATCAGGCGCGGCTCAATCGTATTGTTCATAGTATGAAGAATGTTCCAACATGGCGAAAGTTGGCGCGAGCACAATGTATGCTGATCTCATCCGATGTGTGCTGTTGAATTTAGTTGTTCTGCAATCTCGTTCGCAAACCAGACATTTAGAAGCCGGGGCCGGCAAGGCTGACACGAGCCTTCCCCGCAACGTGCATTAACATCAGGAGCTGCAACGATTCTCATTCTTTATCGGAAATTCTTCATTAATATGGATTGAAGTCCTTTCCACTGATCCATAACATATTCAAACTTCTCTCAAGTCACCTTTAGGTCAAAATGACTTCCATACTTCCACCAATTCCCCGATTTGTGATGACTGTCTTTGAGCCTATTTCGCTGTAAGTCTGAAGCTTCCCCTGATCACTGAGGAAGACGTTTATATTAAGCCATCCATAGCATTGCTGGTGCTGTCGCTCCTTTCATCAGTCCAGAGTGGTTCGTTGCTGAGCAGATTCCCGGAAACCCAACTCAGCCTATCACAACTCAGACAGCGATGGTGGCGTATCAGTATGTGATCCAGAACAGTCTTCCTCCAGTCTGAGATTTAGCTATAGAGTTGCATATCATCGCCCTTGGATTCACTCTTAGTGACTCGAATTTTATTGACAATTATTAGACTTGGTAACATCTATCTGCTGCTAGCAATGGTAGGCATTGCAGTCCTTTACACAACTACCGAGCCAAGAGTAGTCCGTAACTACGTTATTGCCTTATGGCTTGCGGATATTGGTCACGTAGCGGTTACATGTTGGGTCATGGACTATGATAAACTCATTGACATCATGAACTGGAATCCCTTGACATGGGGAAACATTGGTGCCACAGTAAGTTCGTTAAGGTGAAGATTTATAGTTTTGGCTAATCGAGTTTTAAGGTGGGCTTATTCTCTGTTCGTACTGCCTACTTGTTTGGACTTTTCGGACCGGACATCAAGTCTGCTTCAAAGTTGCAATAAGTTGGAAGCAGTGGAGCTCTCTGAGGTTGACGTTCTTTTATGAACCTAATGCTGCTTTCCTATTGTGCTTTACTGCGTGCCTCTGTTGATTTTGAAAGGATCTTAATTCTGGGACTATGTCAAAAGATATGGGAAACTGTTGTATACATAAAGTTTCAAAGCGTGGTCTGTGTGGCTTATGGTAATTCGTCTTGAAGCAAAGTTCATTTGTCGACACTGGCCCACCTATGGGAAAGACAACACGGAAGTCTATAAGTAATTGATATCCATATATGATGTGACCGACATTGCAGTTTCCATAATAGCCATCAACAACCCCACTACGCCTCAAGCAGGCCAATCACAACATCCCACTCTTCACCGCCCAAAGATTAAACTTTATTCTGCCACGAAAAGTTCAATTGCCCCAAAAAATCCCATCAACTCTTCTTCCACCACAAAACCCTACCAATTTTCACCATATAATGGCCAAACCAACAGACGCCACTCGTGCGGAGCGCAAAGCCAAGAAGCGTGCCCTCGAAGCTGCGATCCCTGATCTACCTGGAGACGACAATGCGCCAGAAGTGGACGAGGTCTCGAGTAAACCCGCGAAGGAACAGAAGGACAAGAGCAAGAAGCGGAAAAGAGATGGCGAGGAGGAGGATATGAATGGTGCTGCTGACGGAGAGGTGAAATCGAAGAAGTCCAAAAAAGAGAAGAAGGAGAAAAAGCGCAACGAAGAGGCGGACGTTGCTGGAGCAGTAGCAGCTCAGGTTCCCGTCGAGGCCGAAAAGTCGATTAAGAAGGAAAAGAAGAGTAAGAAAGAGAAGAAGGCTTCGAAAACAGAATCCGCTGTCGAAGAGGAGGTATCCCAACCAACCGAGGTCGATGCTGTAATGGCAGATGCATCGGAAGCGCCCAAGAAGTCGAAGAAAGAGCGAAAGGCTGAACGAAGAGCAAAGGAAACGGCTGCCAATGGCACAAAGAAGGAGGACGATGCCGTAGAACCAGTTGTTGAAACCAATAGCGATGGCGTAAAGAAGGAGAAGCCTGAGACTGCAGAGGATAAGAAATCCAAGAAGAACAACAGGAACAGAGAGAAGAAGCGAAAGGGCGTTGTTACGAATGGAGATGCTGCTGCTACTGGAGAAGAGAAAGATAAGAAGCCTGCGAGGTTTATTGTTTTTGTTGGTAAGAAGCTCTTTGCTCAGATTGCTACACCGAGCACTTCGGACTAACTAGAATGAATAGGGAACCTCCCATTTACAGCAACTACAGAGTCAATAACATCTCACTTCGCCTCTGTACATCCCCAGTCTGTTAGACACTTGACCAAGAAGGAAGATCCTACCAAGTCTAAGGGCTGTGCATTTGTCGAGTTCGCTGGGTATGATCACATGAAGACATGTTTGAAGCTCATGCATCACTCTACATTCGACGATGGAAAGAGCGCACCCAGAAAGATTAATGTCGAGTTAACGTATGTTCCTTGTCATTTTGCTTCCAATGTCATTTGCCATTCCAGAATCTTTAGAGCTAACATTACATAGTGCTGGTGGAGGAGGCAACACCAAAGAACGGAAGACGAAGATTGAAGCGAAGAACGCCAAATTGAATGAAGAGCGAATTCGTAAGATCCATGAAGAGGAGAAAGCCAAGCTTGTCAAAGCGGCTGAAGGTGGAAAGAATGGAGCTGCAGCTATCGACGAGAGTGCTATTCATCCTAGCAGGAGAGGAAGAGTACCGACCATGAATTGATGATACCCCTGACTCATCACGTTTTTTCTTTGTATTAGCAGTACTTTTGTGTAGCCAAGGAACGGCCAATAGAATTGAATAGAGAAGTCACGTCAAATGTCTGCATCACGTCCGATGCTTTACTGAGGTGTGATCGAGAGTTGTGAATGAGAAGACTGGAATTTATTCTATCAAAAACAAACGAAGGGTATGCCTAACGGGAAAATGCTATGCAGACTGCTCAAAGGTCATTCGTCAACATTAACCCCTATTTCAGTCTGCCCATGGCACCCATTATGTACAGGAAACACCTGCTAACCCAAGTACATCCTATCACAGGCTCTCGCAGTCAAAGATGGTTCTCCTCGAGTAGCTGTGATCGAGAAGAAAAGACCATACTCTGCGCTGACCATCCGAATATTTTGCCAGAAGAGAAAATGTCGCAGACCATGAACACCACAATGTGATCTCCTGTCCGCAGATAGTCCCAATATGAGTTTGTGCTTGTATCTCTAGGTAATGAAGAGAAATAACAGCTTCAATCTCAAACTCATCTCATCTCAAAACACTACCGATGTATAATTCGATGTGCCCACCATGCTAGTTGCAGACCTATAGATTGACGTTCTGTACAAGCAAATTCTTTATAGAATGGTACATTTCGATCCCTTCTTCTTGGTTGGTTGGGGTCTGGGGCTCAGGACAGCTCTGAAAGAGGAGGGTTAGCTTCTGTTCGGTGACTGGATCGTGAACATTACGGATGGCACATTTCGGTTGATATTGACTCCAAAAAACGGAGACAGATCCTCGCAAGTTCAAGCTGCACTCAAGCCGCAAGGCATCATCGCATAGCTAGCAGAGTTCGAAGACGGGGGTAAATCCTCGCAAGCTCAAGCCGCACGACATCATCACACAACGAGCTTAAATGTAAATTAAACGTAAAAACATACCTAATAGCCTCATCGAAGACACTCTTCAAGTTTCGTTGTGTCAGTGCAGAGCACTCCAAGTACTTGTGTGCACGAATCTCCTTGGCCACAATCAATGCCTGATCATACGATACTGGCTCCATACGCTTGGCCCTCAAGCTCTCAAGTGTAGCTGGGTCCTCTCTCAAATCAAGCTTCGTGCCGACGAGAATAATGGGTACGGAAGGTGCATGGTGATCGATCTCAGGAAACCACTGAAGAGTGAAGTCAGCACTCTTTTTCATTATAGCATTTGAAGTATTGACGCACCTTTGCGCGGACATTGTCGAAGGATGGCGGAGAGACGATTGAGAAGCAGATGAGGAAGACATCAGTTTGGGGGTAGGAGAGTGGTCGGAGTCGATCGTAATCCTCTTGTCCAGCAGTATCCCATAGACCCAAGCTAATTGGCTTGCCATCAACCATCACACTGGCAGAGTAGTTATCGAAGCTTGTCTTGTCAGCGCGTGCCTAGAGAGCTGGGTATAGATGGACGTACACAGTGGGGATGTACTCGCCGGGGAAGGCATTCGTGGTGTAGGAGATGAGAAGACATGTCTTTAGATCGCGTTAGTTATGATAGCTCGGCGCGTTTTGGGGAAGATGGTTTATATGTACCTTGCCAACAGCACCATCACCGGTAACAACACACTGTAGGGACGAGAGAAGTCAGCCTCGGTATACCTCGATGTATGTCAGATTTGGTGGCGCGGGAAGTCTAACCTTGAGGGACTGGGTTCCTGGAGCCGCCATCTTTAAGAGAGGAAAGGTTTGATGAGAGGATGTAGTTGTTGATGGAAGCTGGGTTTCTCGAAGATGTTTGTTAATGGACGAGGCCGGTGCTGCATAAAGGTCAGATCTTTTTGACACAACGGAAGCTGGTGCTCCCGCCTGCTGGGTGGATTCGTGAAGTGAACGCTACGCAAAGCAAGGCAAGGCAAGGCAAGGCAGGCGGAAGTGGTGGTAGGGGACAGTACCTTTCAAGATGTTCGACCCAGTGGGTGAGGATCAGAGAAGTGAGACGAGTTTCGCCGATTATGCAGGAGATCGTTTATCGCCCGGCGGAAGAGCGTTGAAGAAGGGCGATCTGACAGCTGCAATGAGACTCTTGGATGCTAGGTATGGGATTGATGCAACGAGGGGAGCAAGTGCAGCGATGGGTATGTAGGTAGATAGTAGGCAGAGTGGGAAAGTATTGAGAATGGAGACAGTGTAGATGCAGCGGTGCGGTGCGGTGCGGTGCGCGGATGCGAGAGGAGCCTAAGGGTTTTTCGAGTTCGAAGCGATAGCTGATACAGACTTGTAACAAACGGCAGACTGACGCAGCTTGGGAAGAGGGCCGGGATTCGAGAAGAACTGCAGGATCAGTAGGCGCTTTGTTTTGGCGTCGCAGATGGAATCGTGCGTGTGATGTGAGCAGAGCAGAACGCTGATTTGGTGAGTGTTCGGCGGCTGTTTGGTCTCTCGCTCGAATGGTAGGGAGTGTTTGGGAAGATGGGATGGGGTTTGGAGAAGTTGGAGGTGGTTCGTTTATCAAGCAAGAGGAGAGGAGCTTGCAAGGAAAAGGAGGAGCAGCAGCACAGTGCCAGGGGCCTGAGCAACGCAGGACCCGGCAGACGACGATAAACCAACCGTTTCGTTTCTAGAACAGCGATAACTGAGCCTGGTACTCATACAGTACAGTATGTGCGTACTGCAGGAGGGGGCAAAAAGCAAGAAGATGTGGTCGCACAGAGAAAAGCACCGGAGGCAGGAGTCACTCAATACGCCATGGGCATTCAGGAGACAACAGCAGACTGGCCAGGCCAGGTCAGGCCAGGTGAGGTGAGGTGAGGTAAGGTAAATGCAGACGAGCATAGAATGTCAGTTACGTTAGCAGGCGGATTAGAAAGTTGATTCCCAATATTCATTTATCTATCCATCCATCTTCTGTCTCCAAACTTCTCAAGCTTTGGGGACCCAGATGATATTGTTTCTTTGGTCGGACTTCTTCTCCTGCGTCTGCCTATCATCCGGCTTCTAGCTGCAGACTCAGGAGGTGTTGCCGCGTTCCAGCGTTCCAGAGTGTTTCGTTTCTTTCTCCCAGCGCTTCTAGCCTGCAGTAGCCTCCACATCTTGATTTGACGGCTATCGTTCCGTGTGGATGGGTCACTTAAGGCTGGACACTACGCATGGTGCAACTACGAATCGTACCGTCGAGGTGTCAGTTGGAATTTCTGTCACAACACAATTGTGAGGTGCGAGATCTGAGATCCACTTTATTCTGATTTGTTATCTCGTTCTTGATCGGGCTGATGACTGATGGTAGGTAGTGAACCCTTGACAACACCACGTCTCGGAATGACTGCTTCCTTGATGTTTGGATTGCAGTCATAGCAGAACACTATCTCCTGAAAATGACAGACTTTCACAAGATCATGGCTGTTCACTTTCTGCGCAAGATGTTCCCACGATACGAAGATGCCAAGGGCTCTCGAGGTCTTCTCACTTCCCAGCCGAGTTGATCTCCTTGGTATCTCATCAGATGTCATTCAGGACAGTCCTATGCAGTCTTTTTTAAGACAGTATGCAGCTCAGACGGCCCAAATCAAATTGACTCTGAAATTGCTTTTCTCTACGTGATTTGCTCTTATACTTCGTCTACATGGGCTTCATATTCAAGCACAGCACATGGCACTGGCAAACCCGCCTACTTGGAAGTCATGAACGTCCAAACGTGCAGCTTGACAGCACTGATATGGTGTGTTCGTTCCCCTTCCTTTCCCCACGAGGCTGTGTACAAATGTCCAAGCACCAGCGTCGAAAAGGCTAAATGGACCTCCGATTTCGATGCAAATGTCTGCATGTCTGCATAGGAATGCTCCTTCCACGTGGCAAGGAGGATCTCTACTCCTTCCAGGTACCACATACCCAACTTTGCTTACAAGCAGAGCTTAATATCGAGAATCGGGTCTCTGGGTGGAGGTAGTTGCGAATAAACTTTTCTGGAACTGTCTCCCGCATGTTTGGTGTCAACCTTAAAAGCACTCTGCTGCTATTGTTATATTTATGCTTAACCACTGCCAAGACTGACGTCCAGCAGGGCGCCATTTATAGTTCGCTAGAGAAAGGGGTTGTGGAGGGAGATGGAAAAGGGGGAAAGGGGAAGCGAGAGTACGCGGAGGTAATACCTGATGACTCTTGTGAGTAAGGTGTTCGATGTCGTTCGTAGCCGAAAGACATAGATAGTTGACCGGAAAGGACAGACAGATGTCCTGCTGTACAACATTGTGATTGTGTATCTATTTAGAAGGACGGTCTTCACTCGTCTGCTTTGTATCCTGTCCTGACACCCTGTGTGCTCGCCGTTCTGGCCATGGATTTCCAGAAGACGTCTGCTATTCTTTATATCAGTCCATGGACAAAGCAGAAACAGTGATAATGTCACAATGAGAATTAGGAAGCGCGATGAGCGCAAAACGCACAATATGCGAAACTCGCGCGTTTGCACAGATCGCGCAGGATGCGCATTCTGAAATATAGGACGAATCTCCGTCCAAATCTCGTGGCCAGAGAGAGAACATGAACAGCTGCGATCTCAATTGTCGAGGATTGACTTCGATATTGGACATGTGAATTTGATAGCTACGGCGTATTTGACTTCAAGTTTCACAACTAAAATCGTGAAGGATCATACCATCTCGATTATTTTCTTGGAACTGTGGCGACTTGCTACCATCATAATAGAAGGAGTGCGAATAAAGTGGTAAATTTGGGGAACTGATACATTAGAAGGGTCATCTTGTACCAATGGAAAAGGCTCTAATTCTCAATCCGCATCAAAAATTGACTTCGTAATACCAACATCAAGTGAAGTCTGTTCTAAAGAAGTACAGCAGAAGCATCGAGAAATGTATGTTCACCAAGCTATTCCCAAGTTCAGCGCCTTTCGCCGCTCATGCAGCCAAGCATCTTTCACCAACCGCTCAGTCGTCCTTCTTATCTTCGTCATCATGTCGAGGCTCGAAATTGAGTGCGTTGCCGTTGTAGAACTGTTGGTCGTCAGGTCCAGCATTCTGGTCTCTCAATGTTCTAATATTTGCACTGGGTCGTGTGTCTGTGGAGTCTACTTGTGCTGCATCATTTGCTGGTTGAGTTGGTCCTGCTCCCAACAAGCTTCCAAGAACCCCAGTGACGAGGCCGACACCAGAAGAAACAATCCCGTAGCCGGCGGAGACACCCCGAGAAACAAGGCCAGAGTTACCCTCGTAGGCATTCGTAGCATTTGTGACTGGCAACAAGATCAAGGTTGCACTAGGTGTGAGTCCAAGCGATTGAAGCGTCCGCTCCTCCTCAGACGTTTCGATGTTCTTATTAGGCAGAGGTGACAAGACATGCTTGAATGTGTATGGTACATCACCAGATTGCTTCTCGTCGATCCATGGTCTAACGTCCTTTCGAAGACTACCCTGGGACGGAAATCTTGATCGAATGGTAGATCCATCAAATAATCGTATTTGTAACGCGCACTCGGCTGACTTGCTAGCGAAAGGGGGTGCTATGCTGCTAGATCCAGTTGGTGGAACGACTTCTTCAGCTTTTGCCTTAGCCTCTGCTCTTCGAGCAGCCTCTTTCTCGCGTCTCTCAGCTTTATCATCTTCAACACGCTTGAGAATCCTAGCCCTCTCATCACGAGCCTCCTGCTGTCGCTTCTTCTGCATCAGGGCATATTTGGCATCCGTCCCGGCTTTCGAGCCTGGCGCAGCGGCTTTTTCAGCAGCCTCCCGTCGAGCTTTGGCTTCTTCAGCACGTTTAGCCTTCTCTTTCTTGTCGTGCTCTTTCTTCTGGACCTCAAGGCGAGCACTTCGTTCTGCTAGCATAGCTTGCGTATCTTGGGCTGCACGGGACTGAGCCAGCTCGTTGGCTAGACTTTGAGCTACAAGGCTTGTAGATCTCTGGGGAGTCGACGTAGATGACTCTCCCGTTTGCGAGGAGCCTGTTGGTGGGCCACTTGGGTTGGGTGCCACTGGAGCTGAGGTTGATGATGACTGAATTGATGGTTTTGTTTCCAACACAACACCTATACGTCTCATAAAATCTTCCCTCGATATACCTGCTGCCAAGTATTCCTTGAGCTCACCATTCCTATTAAGTTTGTCAGTTTCAATTTGACTTTTTCCCACATTGCCGTATCACAATCGCTTGGCCAAAGAATTTGACGCGTTCACAG
Organism: Mollisia scopiformis; assembly: GCF_001500285.1. NCBI lineage: Eukaryota > Fungi > Ascomycota > Leotiomycetes > Helotiales > Mollisiaceae > Mollisia > Mollisia scopiformis. Next base: position 158,465 of record NW_017263617.1, read on the forward strand.
AAGTAATATAATGATAAAGAATAAGTCCTGCTATAAACTCACTTGATAATTACGATGACGGGTGTTTTCGGCAGAGGGAATATTGCTGCAAGGTAACCAGCTTCCTGAGACCCTGCTTTGAGCCGGAGCAATATTGTATGCGTAGCCAACGAAGATTTTAACTATTTCTATCATTAGTGACTACAGGAAATATTTGGTTATGAAGCTTACATTTTCTTCTCGAAGAAACTCTTCCCAAAGTAAACTTTCTCCTCCATCGTCTTCAAGCCAGGTGGTCAGCAGTGCTCAATTTCGTAATCGATATGCCCGACAAATTTTGAGCTTTTTTTTATTTACCTGTCACGAAGCAAGCGACCAGCTTATCCTCTTGAATAGCTTTACTAATGCCGCTCTGCAAGTCTCCTTCGTAGAACATTTTGCCAGGTATCTGGTTGTTTGTACGTTGGTGGAAGTGGTGGCCTTAGAAAGCCGTGCCCCACCAGCCGTTTGCTAACCTAAACGAGGAAATAAGCTAGAACCAGCTTCTTTGAATGTATGCTCAGCAAAATCATAGCATCCTAACAGCTATGAATATTTCGAGGAGCATACGACCAGCTCGAGCCCTGCGGTCTATACGGAGGCCCGCGAGCAGTTTTCGAAGCCCAATTATCTCCCGGTGTCCAGAATGTCGGCATGTCTCTCGGAGTTCGACGCGGGCAAAGCCTCAACCAGCAGATGATCCGAATTTCATGTCAATAGTCGACAACCCACCCAACCTTGTTCGAGCTGGAAAGAGACATGGGCCTGGCCTCATCATACTTGGTGGGCTTGAATTCCTTGACGTGAGGCACAATTGCTGATCTTGCCGGTAGCTTTGATACCCATCACCGCATTTGCTTTGGGGACATGGCAGGTTCAACGACTCGATTGGAAATCCAAATTGATAGCCAAATTCGAAGACCGACTCGTCCGAGATCCTCTTCCTCTACCACCACATGTAGATCCTACAGCTATACACGAATTTGATTACAGGAGAATATATGCGACTGGGCATTTCAGACATGATCAGGAGATGTTGATTGGGCCTCGAATGCACGACGGTCACGATGGTTATTTAGTTATCACGCCGTTGGAGAGAGAAGGAAATGGGACCACGGTGTTAGTGAATCGTGGGTGGATATCAAAAAAGTTTAAGAAGCAGGACAAACGACCAGACGGCCTGCCGAGAGAGGAAATAACAGTTGAGGGGTTGCTAAGAGAGCCATGGAAGAAGAACATGTTCACACCGGATAACAGTCCACAGACTCAGGAATTCTACTTTCCAGATGTTGCACAAATGGCTAAGTTGACTGGGAGTCAAGCCGTATGGGTAGAAGAAACTATGGGTTTGTCGCATCATCTAACTACATGCTCCCCTACTGACGTATAATAGATCCCGACCTATTGAAGGCTTGGGATCGAGAGGCTCGTGGTATTCCTATTGGAAGACCAGCAGAGGTCAATCTTCGAAACAACCATACACAATATATATTCACATGGTAAGTGGTATACCCCAACGCCAGACATCCAGACTGATCCTGTCCAGGTATGCCCTCGCAGCCGCGACTTCCGTAATGCTCTGGATGGTCGTCAAAAAGCCTCCAGCAGATATAGCTCGCCGTGTGCGCCAAAATAAAGAATGGTCATAAATCATCAACCCATGACTTGATGTACTCAATCTTCTTCGCCCTCCTCGACCGTCTCTAATGCTCGACCTTTCTTGAGCTTGGAAGGTGGGACCATACGCAGCTCTTGCAAAAGCTCGCGTGGTAGATGTTTCTGTGCGAGGGAGAATGGCGTTGTTGCAGAATTTGTCTGGCGTTGCCTGTGAAGATAAGTGTTAGAATACGGCCCGAATGAACAAAGAACCCTGAATTGGCCATACCTCGCCATAAGAGTAACAATGTCACTCTCATCAATTGTCTTCCTCCCGGCGTGCTTAGCATAGGCTCCCAAATCATCACTGACTTGCTCAAAGAACCAATCCGACGCTTGCATGATTGCATCCAGAGCCTCCTTATTGATCTTAGCCTTACTGCCAGCCGTGCGTGCAAATCTCGTTGCCAATTTCTTTACCACGCCAGCGGGAAGTGAAGGATACTGGGTACCATGCTTCGAGACCTTTACCGTCTTCTTACGAGCATTCCTCGTCTTCATAATCTCAGCAACCTCGGATTCTTGCATTGTGGCATCCAGTATGCTGGGATCATGGCCTAGTGCATTAATATTGCTGATGTCCCCCAATTCTTCGGCGCCACTCTCCTCATGCTGATTATCCTCTTCATCCAATTCTTCGTCGCCATCTTGCTCATTCTCCACATCTACCAACTCTTCTACATCCTGGCCATAATCAAGTAGAGATAGCTCTAAATTCTCGGGTGCAACTTCTTTTTCCAGGGCTTCTCTGGGTGGGACGGTAAAAACGAAAGTGTTCTCTGTATCATCTGCTGGCAGATTCGCTGGACGGATATCGCTATCCCTCCCTGACGCCAATCCAAATATACCGCGATCGAGACCAAAATCTCGTAGGGTGACAGTGTTCTCTCTGTTCAAATCGTTAGCACAGTAGCTCTAGAGGGCAATTCGGCTTACACTCCAAATACTCCATCTTCCAAAGCATTTGCCATATCCTCGTCGCCGAGATTACCTCCTACAACATAGCTGGAATCATAGGCATCCCCACTTATATCTCCTCTCATGGTGTCATTCAAGTCGGCGAAAACATCACTCATGCGGATACTACCAAAGCTACCTCTCGACAGCTTTCCTGGCGGTTGCTCACCGATGGCTCTTCGTCCTAACTCAACGGATTGCACGGTAAAATTCTCATCTTCTAGGCCAGCGGATTGGGGCGGAAGTAATAAGGAATCGTCATCCTCATCCTCATCTTCGTCAAGAGGCAAGGACAGCCGTGGTCGCTGAACTTCTGATCCGTCGTCCAGGTCATCTTCGTCCTGAATTCGGAACCTCGACCTCGTCACGGAAGCAGATTGACCCTCAGCTGTAGGTACAGTAGGTAAGGTCTTCGGAGCTAAATGTCTGCTGAGTTGTCGCAGTATATCTCGCGGTGTTTCTCTTTGCTGTTTACCGCTTCTCCTGCGGTCTTTCCCCGGCGTCAAACCTGCTCTTCGTAGATCCAGTTCGCGCCGTGCAGCTCTGCCATGTGGAGTAACTACAACAGCCTTTCTTCCCGAACCATTCGTTCTATGCGCGGTGCCTGGCGTCCTGCGAGCTGATCGACGAGTCGACGATGGTCCCGCACTCGAAGCTCGACGCAACGGGGTTGTAGGCCTGGGAATATTGGCAAGTTGGTTCAGAGTTCTCCATGGTGTTTCCTTCGAGATATCAGTTTCATTTGCTGCATGTTCATCGGTATTTCGAGGTGTAATTCGTGGTTGTCGAGCAGCGGGGCCTCCGAGGTCTGTGTTTGTTGCATCTTGCAGTGTTTGGCGGCCAGGATTTGTTGACATGATCAATCAATCCATATAAGCCGGTTCAATACGGCATCTTCAGTCACAATATCATTGACGAGAATTGGATTGATCATCAGAATGACTTTGGTGCTGTGATTTATCCTCATCCGTCGCGTCTGACGCGTGAACTTCAATAACGCTAGATTCTAGACTAAGCCAGATACGGGCGATAATAGTAAAAGTCGTTGTTATTATCTAATTTCTGCTGTCAATTGCTTTATTGGGGGTTTTTTTTAAAAAATTTTTTTTTAAATATTTAGCAAAAATTACGCCGGAAATCAAAAGTCCGAGAAATATTAGGGAATTCTTTTTAATGTTACGGATCACCTGGATCACCCTGATCTGGATCACCTGGTTAGAGATCACGTGAGCACTTAGGTAGCCTCCACGTGATCCTCCCTGGGAACGGATCGGGCTTAGGGCTTAAGCATGTTTCACTCTGGCGTATATAAGCTCTGGCTATCCCACTCCCTTCTTCCTTCCTTACCTTTAGATTCTAAGAGATAGCCGAATCGATTCTTCGTCTACGTACTGAGCTCCCCACCGTGTTGTCACATTTAAACCAGAAAACGGCGTCCGAAGGTTAAATTTCCGTGCAATAATTATTAATGAATTGTGACAGCACGGTGGGAAGCTCAGTATGTAGACGAAGAATCGATTCGGCTATCTCTTAGAATCTAAAGGTAATGTCACGGTTCTGGTGATATCATCGGGTATATCACGTGAGATGTTTCATTTAGTGTTTGAGCTAGTGCTGAGGATTCAGCTTATCTGGCCTCAGCACTCTTCCGCTCTTTTAATTCTTTGTCTATTATTCACAGATTAGTGCGTACGTCTTGATACCTAGTCCAGAGTGCGTGGCTGTCATAAGTAAAGAAAGAAGAAGGGAGTGGGATAGCCAGAGCTTATATACGCCAGAGTGAAACATGCTTAAGCTTTAAGCCCGATCCGTTCTCAGGGAGGATCACGTGGAGGCTACCTAAGTGCTCACGTGATCTCTAACCAGGTGATCCAGATCAGGGTGATCTAGGTGATTCGTAACATGAATTATATTTCTATATTAACCCCGAAAACCCGTCCACCCGCCCGAAGTTTCTCCGGGTTCTTTAACAATATTCGAGCACTAAAAGAAAATGTATGAAGTGCGTGGTGCCCGGTGCGAGGTGCCCGGTGCGAGGTGCCCGGTGCGAGGTGCCCGGTGCGAGGTGCCGGTGCGAGGTGCTAAGTGCAAGTGTTGTGGAGAAGAGAAAACTTTTCATATTAGTAAATAAATTGTTAAATAACGTAGTTTACTAAAACTTTTATAGAAAAAATTATTATTATTATTAATCTTTTAATCTTTTTTTCATCTTTATTTTAAAATAAACAATATAAGAATCTTTTTAAATATTTTAATGTATGTCACGGTGTTACGGTTAAGGATCACGTGAGCACTTGGGTATGTGTTTTTAGCGCCAATACCCTTAAGCTTCCACGTCGATAAGAATTTGTTATCGGATGAAATATTTCCACGACGGGTATTCAAACTTTACTCTTACAATTCTATTCCCAGTCAACTTTAGATGCTCTGATCAGTACATCCATTATGTCCGTGGAAGACGATCTGCAGGAGCCTCTCCTAGAAAAGTTCACACCCTCTCCAGAACCAGATGCTATTCCTTCGTCGAAGAAACGAAAACGCTCGACTGAGGAGCCGACTGCCCAAAAGTCTGCGAAAAAGACCAAGACCAAGAAAGCGAAAGATGTTGAAGAAGACGAGCTCGATACAGAGGCTGGTATCAACAATGCCTTCTCACACATGGATAATCAGTTATTAGCGGACTATATTGCTCAACGGACAAGGAGGTATGAGAGTGATTTGAGCTCAATTGAACTAGAAGACAAGTACATACCAGGTGTGTTTGTAATTGTAAGTTTGACTTTGATCTAACATCTATGCTAGCAACTGCAATAGCAGACACCACATCTTGGAACCAAAGCAGGACGCTCGATAACCTCCCGGGTTTCTTGGAAAAGTTTGCAGGCAATTCAACCAAGCTATGGTCAGCATCGAAGAAGAATGGAGCTCCACATACAATCATAGTGACCGCAGCTGGGCTTAGAGCCGCAGATATTGCAAGGTAACATCTATTTGCGGTTGAAACATACAGGATTTAACTTGTTTTATAGAGTTGTCAGGAAGTTTCAAACGAAAGATGCTACAGTCGCAAAGCTCTTCGCAAAGCACATCAAAATCAAGGACTCTATAAAATTCCTAAAGTCTACAAGGACTGGAATCGCAGTTGGAACTCCAACACGACTGAAAGACCTTCTGGATGATGGTTCGTAGTGTTAGACCCTCTTTGAAATATCGCTGACAACCTTCCAGGCGCTCTCCAGGTTGACAGACTCGAACGAATTGTTGTCGACGCCTCGCATATCGATCAAAAGAAAAGGGGCATACTGGAGATGAAAGAAACACAGGTTCCACTGACAGCTTGGCTTGGGCAAAAGGAGTTCCGTGAGAGATATGGAGCGCCAACCGGTGGTATACAGTTACTTTTCTACTAGCAGACCAAAGATACCCAAAGTAAAGCGTCGTTCAGTGATTGAACTTTGATGTTCAGTCATCATGAGGTTTCCATTATTCAATTGGGTCTCATCTTAAGGTTTGTAAACTGTGGTAGGCGCGATTCGAAAGTTCGTCGTCGCCGACGAACATCGTCTTCTCATGTCCCCACGCTCTTGCCTTCACTATAGATGCTTTGGGTTCTGATGGATGTTCCCTTTCCTTCTTTCTTCCTTTCTTGCAGCTTGCCTCTTCCTTCGATTCACGCTCTTTCGCTACCCAACTCGACCCTTCAAGCTTGCTTACAACATTCGATCGCTTTACTTCTTGCTTTCAATCAACCTTGCTCTCTTTCGTCCGATTCCAATCTTTTCCATCTGAGTTCTCTCCATCGTCGTTCTCTTTTAGCAAAGGTGTAGCGGCAAAGCCAGGCACACTTCTCATCACCTTGCTTCGACGCCGTACGGGAATAACGATGGTACTGCTCAGAGTAGTTTGCCTCGTTGCGATCTTACCTGGGATAGTTGGTCAGATTGATCCCTCGGCACCGGGTAAGGACACTTGCGAACTTCTCCTTTCTTCGTTTCGCTAATGGTACTATCAGATTGTGCCATCAACTGCTGGGAGAACACAAAATATGTCAGCAAATGCTCTACAGACGTTGGCTGTCTGTGCAGTGAGCCAGATTATACCAATGTACACACAAACCAAGCCCTGGAGTGCTTCTTTGCTAATATGTAACTTAGTCAGTGTACCAGTGTCTATTCTCCCAGTGCGACACGGTACATTTCGGCTCTGCACTTCACCATGTTATTGCACAGTGCTTCGGTTCTGGCAATGAGATTCTTTTCGCCGTTCCTCCTATCCCGAATCGAGATGACCTCCGCCGTCGAGAAGCCGAGTACGCAGCTGGTGCTATATTATATGGCTCTGGTTCTGAAGCTGGGTTTCCCACCGAGAGTGTGGACTACCCTATACAAAGCGCCAATTATCCAACGCAAAGTGTCGGTGGTCCTTATTCTCCAAGTCCAACAGTTCCTCACTTTCCTCTGGAGACTGCCACCTCGCCCGCACTTACATCTGCAACGCCAACACCTGCACCATATAGTGCTTTGGCCGAAACAACCACTGCTTCCCCAGTACTCTATACAGGCTCATCATCGTCTATGACTTCTTCTACTGGGCTCGCACTACTCTTCGCGTTGTTGGTCATCATCTTGACCTATTGATTCGACGAGCACAATTTCGGTGCCGCGCCCCTGCGGCGTGGGTCAGTCTTGGTTCTGTTCACTTGGTCTAAACAGCAGAAAGCTGTTTGATCGGTTTTTTTGCTGGCATATTGGTCTAGCACACAAGATCCACATTGGGACCATGGGTACTTTTGCGTATTTTCTTTTTCTTTTGTTCGTCTTGCCCTCGAATTTTGAGGCAAACTCGGAGAGATGAGTCTGAGATGTCCGGGGAGATGTTTTTTGGAGCTCTGAGTAGTTTTACTTAGCACGCATGTATACGGAAGGAGTAGCACCAGGCTAGTTGATGTCTAGAGTAATCCATGTATTTCTTGTTGTGTTGTCGTTCTACAGGTGACAAGTCCTTTCTTAGAGGAGATCATCATTGGCCGTTTTCAAACAGTTCGTTCTGCAGCGAAAGTGAACGGAAGGGTATTTTCAGACAATCGTCCTTCAATTGGCATATGTTCCTTTTCGAAATGCTAGAACACAATGGATGGTGTCAGTACATGCCGAACGCTTTCGATACTTAGACCTACTCATGCATCCAATTAGTCCCATCTCCTATACGTTATTTTGACGTTCAACACAACATCCGCCCTTCTGCCTCAAAGTACTTCCTCCCCCTCCTTCCCGCCGTATAGGGTGTCTCTTTGTTACCCTCTTGCTGCAGTATTTCTTAGGCAGTGCAATATCCTTCAGTGACAATTAGTTTGCCCGAGGTCGACTTAGAGGCCTAAAATGGTTTTGCGCAGAGTTGGACTATTACTGATATTCAGTTTTCTGTGTTTAGACGTGCATTTACATTCGCTAACGATGTCTGCTCATTTTCGGGTGGATAAGTGTCCGTGAGACAGAATCTTTCTTCTTCGGCCCCGAGAAGACCGTATTCGGCTGTGCCGCGCACACATTGATGAGCTCGGACTTACAGTATCATAATTCCAGGAGAGCCTTGGTGCAATGCCGTCGTCTCGCATTGCCTTCCCAACAGGGCATTTTATCGCTAGAGGCTTGAAGGATTGCGCTGCGGCTGATTGTGGGAGCCGTGTTGAAACATCATCAGTCCTATGAATTTGATTTATCTCCATGATGGTATGATCATACGCCGCTCGGTCACAAATCGTGTAAGTCCTATCCCCTGTTGCATGTTATTGTTAGAAATGAATATAAATACCAGGTGAGTTCACTTTGGTCCCTTTTTTTTCTCATTCACAATCATCACCATTCTCTACTCCACAAGAATCATTATCTAAACAATAACCGCTTGACACTTTTCTTCCGAACAACACATCAAACCAGCAATCATGGCATACCAAACATCCTTCCTCCAAGCCATCAAAGTGCGCCGTTCTATTCTCACTCTTGCCAAAGAGTCGCCAATTTCAGATGATCGCATCGAAATGTGTGTCAACCATGCCATAAAGCATGCTCCGTCGCCATTTAGTGTCCAGTCTTGTCGTGCAATCATCCTCTTTGGCGCTGAGCACGAGAAGCTCTGGGACCTTGGTATGGCCGCAGCCAAGAATACCATGCCTCCTCCAGTCTTCGCCCAACATGAGTCGAAGATTCAAGGCTTCCGTGATGCTTATGGAACTGTAAGTCATCTCCGGGAAAGTATATGACAAGATTTGGCCTCACCAGTTCGCATAGGTTATGTTCTTCGAGGACACTGACGCTTCGAAGTCCCTTCCTCCACCATTGCAAGACCTCATGGCGCAAAATCCAGACTGTAAGGATAACATGTTCAAGCTTCTCGCCCGCTCACTAACGAAGACTACCAGGGTACGAGCACTCTCAAGGCATGAACCAATTCATCGCATGGACTGCTCTAGCCAATGAAGGATTGGGTTGCAGTCTTCAGCATTTCCAAGCGATGGTCGGCAAAGATGTAACCAAGATTTGGAATGTGCCAGAGAGTTGGTCTCTTCGTGCACAATTGGTATTTGGTACGCCAACAGGACCCCCTCGCGGCGGGGTCGACAAGCAATTCGCTCCGTTGGAGACTCGGGTGAAAGTTCATGGTCGAAAGGACTGAGTAAGGGAAGCGAACTTGTCTGTTGCTTGCAGATGAAGTATCAGTATGTGTGACGGAGCATCGAATTGCAAGCTTTTGAAGAGATTTTGAAGATAAGATGAGACACGGATGTGATAGGAATCTGCAAAGCAATGTCTCAAGTAAACAGTTCCGAAGCTTCTGGAGTCGAAAGGAGAGTACAGTCTTAGAGGACGCAGATAGATTGAACTTAAGTACAACAAATGACCAGGAAGACGTGAATCTCCTTACACCTAATTGTCATGTCCTCTCCTTTTTTGCGATAAAACGCTAGATTGTTTACATCTCAAGCGCCCTCCCAAGTGGAATTTCCAACTTTGAAAATTGAATGTGGGGTTACCCAGACAATCATTTCCTAGCTTGAGATGGAAGTGGCATGCCCGATAATCATCAGAGCGAGATTGTCCAGCAAGAAAGCAATGGTAAATAATTGTCAATGCGGAGAATGTGTTGGAGGAGAAGCCAAAAACAATACAGAAATAGACTTTTTCCTTGTCTAGCTTTGTCAATCTCCCAGAACTTCAGAGTGATTGTATGGGTGCTCCAGCAACCCGACTTTCCCTTGACACCTTCAAGCAAGACTACGGGATCGAAGTCGACTACAGGTGTTTGCGAATGCTCCATTGGACACATTATGCATTCACGATTTGGAATTGCAGCATGGCGTCTGAGTATCCGGCTTTCAATTCCTGACAATCGACGGTCCAAAGTCTTCATTCTTGACCAGACAATTGATTGCTAGAGTCAACGATTGGTATAGCGGGCGCTTGTAGAGGGCTCGAGATGGTGCAGGCTGCAGGCTAGACCTAAACAGTCGATTTGTCTGCAAAGACCTTGTCAACGCAGTAGTCCAATCCCCGGTAACATACCAACGTTCTGTCGAAGTCTCGAAGAGCAACCAACATCCATCGTCTGTCGTCCACTTGCCTAGTTCTCTCTTTTCCAGTTCTGTTTTCGGTGTACAGCGTGTGAGTTGGAGCATATTATCATCCCACTGGATGGGCTTGGGGTGGGGCTGATGCGCTCCGTTAACCTTAGGGCTTGCAATGCATGTTCCATGGTTCTAGAGCAATTTATCTCGAATTCGGTCGCCCCTGGTCCCCTGAATGATTTCCTGTGCCGTTCGTTCACACGCAATCGGACACGCGATTATGGGCAGAGGAGAAAGAATACTTAGATTGGTGGGTTCTGGAGCAGATGCGATTCCGTCGGTTGTTTCCCCAGAAAGAGACTGGGCTGAGCTGCTGTGATTTGAGGAAGAATCATCCCCAGAATTTCTCCGCGACCAAGCGACGCCACAGGAGCAACCACAGCTTTGGGACATCCAGCCCGGGGCTGCTTCCACCCCCATCTGCGGGTGCTCCGCGTCCTCGTAAAGTATCATTGTGATCTGGGGTTTGCATCTCTTTCCAGCATGCCGATTGGTGCTTTCGAACTGCAAGCATTCGTGTGGCTCCCATCCTTCCCTTCCTCCTCGTGCTGTGGGGTAAGGAGAAGGAAAATATGGAGATGGTCAAATTTCAAATAAATGGAATGACCTTTCCACCCTGCCTACTTTCTCTTCCTTACCTTTCAAGCCTTCTCAACTCCAAGTCGGCAAGGTCGATTTCTTCCTTCAGACCTCATCTTCTTTGCCTTCATAGTTATTGATCTCGGCGGGTCGCCAAGATGGTTAGCAAAACCCGTGTCTACAACTGTAAGTACCTACAACTCCAAATCCCAAGACGCTCTGCTGATAAGACTTTAGGGTATGGTAAGTTAGTCCAACACCTTTGCCCTCGTTTTGTAGAAGCCTGGAGCTCAGAGGCTGTCTTCGGGGTTGGCCAGCACTGGTTTGTGGTATGGCTTTCGGCTCCCAGGACAGCTGCGAGCACCTCCGCTCTCTTTCAACGAGAATACGTGGCAGTTCATAATGCTAATACATCAGTATAGCGGCAATGGTGGCTGCTGGGTGTATGGTGCTGTAAGAACGCTTCCTTTGTAGATGCACGAGACTCAGGACTGACATGAAGCTATCACAGATATGGATATGATGCCGCTGTTTTCAACGCAGTACAGGCCAACAAGCACTGGCTCGCTTGGTTCAACACTCCTGTATGCTCTGCAAGATTCTTCGTATAAAGTCACATACTAATTTTTCCACAAGAAAGGAGAGTTGCTCGGTCTCATCAATACGTCGTACTCAATCGGAGCCATTGTCTCCGGGTGGTTTCTAGGTGGCCCAACCGTAAGTACACGCCAAGTTCCGAAACCTCCCTTCGTGATAGGATCTCTGACATAAGTATAGGCAGATCTCCTTGGCCGGAGATGGGGCATGTTCATCGGATGCTTCATTACAATTATTGCAACATTCATTCAGACATTTTCTCCTCGCCATGAAATTGGTGTCTTCATATTTGGTCGTGTCTTGATTGGTATTGGCCAAGGGATGGCTCTGAGTAAGGCGTATGACCCATACACACCGAAACCTCCTGACGAACCACTTAGCTGCTGGACCTGTTTATATTGGAGAGATCACACCCCCAACAATTCGAGGGAAAGTTAGTAAGTGATGTATCACTCCTAGATCTCTCAGCTATCTCTAACCGCTCATACTAGTGTCTTTCTGGCAACTGTTCTACTCCGTCGGGGCATTCATCGCATATTGGGTCAACTACGCGTGCGCGAAGCATAGTGCCCTACTCGGCGAGTGGGACTGGAAGATGGTAGTGGTATGTTCTCAAAGATTCCCTTGACGATCTTCGCTTGGATCACATGTTGGAGACTTGAATATTGTTGCAATCAGCGCTAACTCCTAGCAACACAGATGTTCCAAATGCTCGTTCCATTCCTCATCATCTGTCAATTACCCTTTCTTCCCGAGACGCCACGTTGGTACATTCAACACGGCGATCGCATCGAAGATGCTCGCAGGTCGTTGGTGAGAGTTCGTGATAGCGATCAAGAAGTCGAGGACGAGATTTTGGCTATCCGCGAAGCCATCACATTCGAGAAGGAAGTCATATCTGGTTCCTACCTTGCCCTCTGGAAAGATGCTTCTGTCCGAAAGCGATTACTCTTGGCGTTCGTGATCAATATCGGACAGCAACTCTCCGGACAAGGAACTTTGAACTCCTATTCCTCCACGATATACAAGAAGGTCTTTACGTCCACCAACACCATCAATCTGATCAATGCCTTGAACGCTACGTGCGGAATTTTATTCACACTCAACGCTACGTGGACAGTTGATCGCTTTGGCCGGAAGTTCTTGTTCATCGGTGGCGCCATCGGTATGGCTTGTTGCATGCTGATCGTCCCCATAATCGGCTTGGAGACGCCCGACACTGCAGCTGGAGGAAAGTCCGAGCCAGTAGGAATTGCTATTGTCGCCATGTTGTTCCTATTCATCTTCTTCTACAAACCGTCTTGGGGTGCTACAACCTGGATTTGGACATCCGAGATCTTCTCAATGAACGTCCGCTCCCAAGCAGTTGGGATGTGCTCACAAATGCAAAACGTGGCACAATCTGTGTTCAACCAATTCTTCCCAACTTTCTACAACAACTGTGGTCTGAAGTCTTTCTTCTTCTTCATGACGACGAACATCTGCTTGGCATTTTTCGTCTGGTTCTGCATCCCGGAAACAAAGAGTGTTTCGCTTGAGGAGGTCGATGTGCTATTTGGAGGTGCTAATCACACCGAAAAGGGTGGTGACTTGCTTCATGTTGAAGACGCTCATCATGCTCATATCGGTGTTGACAACGTTGATCACATTGAGCCAGCGACGACCGTACCAGTCGCAGCTGAACTCAAGATGTAATGTCACTGGGACTCAAAGAGGGTTTGGCTTTAAGCTGATGTGCAGCGGGTGGATTTAAGGGCGATGTTAACTTATTGGTAAAATAGTAAATGAGAGATTCTGATTGTGCTACTACCCAGCCCGCACTTTTCTGGTCTTTATGGCTTCTCGGAAACTACTGTATTAAGCTTAGTTTAGTTTCTATTAAGGATCCGCTGCCAGATGCTTACCGCTGTCCCTCTGTAGTATCATCTCGTCTGAACTTGCAGGTTTTGGTGAGTGGTTCGTGATCCGCACCAATCCGCACCAATCCGATATATATGTTAGTGCTATCCCTTCCTCAATATTCAATCTCCATATCTAATTGTGCACTAGATTCGCAAACATGGAATGTCCGGAAGTTGTGAGTGAACTTGCGAGGGCCTATGTTTGGCATGTCATATCCACTTCATCTATTGGAAAACTTGTATGCGGTCTAGACGCTTCTGGAAGAGAACCTTTGGTAGCAAAAGGGTTTTCGGAGATATATCCTATTATTGCGGCTATTTTTCAAGATCAGAGTACAAACTTCAATGTTCCCTCTGCAACTATCATCGAGAGTTTCTCCAAATCGACTACCAAGGAGCTTGAGATAAGTAAGTTAAAAGAGAGCACCAATTGTGTCATATGCCTCAGTCCTATAGTTGGCACCGATATTGGGACTCTACCGTGCCGTCACAGATCTCATATGGTTTGTCTGGAGAAACATCTCTCGTATCAAAACAAATGCTCGCTTTGCAGAACTATCCTAAAGCAGGGGATTGACCGAGCAGATATCGAAGATACTCAGGCTCGACAGGCAGTGCGTAGCATGCTTGGTGCACGGAAACCAGGTGTTGCATTAGTGTTCGCTGAGGCCTCACTGGAGTGTATCGTGTTGCGGGCAAGGCAAAACCCATCGACGATGAACAAGCGCAACTTTGCAATGGCAATGGTTGCTTGTTCAGATTGCTACCTTCGTACCGGGAAGTATAAGGTTGCGTATGAAGTCGCTCAAAACGCTCTTGGTGTCTATCCTCAACTCTCACGCCTTCAGCGCGCAGAGATTTTCAGGCTGCAAGCTAATGCATTAGCATCAGACGGTGGTATGTAATCCAAGAGCGGGCGACAGCTGCCTCCGATATGCACCAGCAGTAGAGGCATTATTCCGGAACGCCTATCTTCTCGACCCAGTGCAATATGAGGGACAGATAGGAGATAATTTCGCCAAAATTGGAGTGTGGAATGAGGCGGATCCCCTGGTGCATTCGGAAGTACCGCAAGAGTTTGGGGCGTTTGTCCAAGACTACCTGAAAGGAGGAAAACTTAGAATACATTGCCGTTGAAGTGGTTGTCCTACTGAATGGTCTGCCTCACAGAATCTTGTGATAGATAGGTTACAGGATAATCCAGATCGAATAGTGTTATATTCTCCATGTTGTGGATCCCGCGCTACTTCTACTCTACTCATTCCGGTTTGGATTCCGTCTCCGTACCCTTGCGCCATATCCGTTGTAAATTCCTCTATCATGTCAGGGTCCTGCTCCATATTCCCGCATTTGGAGCTGGATCTCACTCCTTCAAGTACTAGACCTTCGCCTTGCAGTCATACCCTATCCTAATATCTACTTCTGGCAGTCTGCGCACAATCCTCCTCCCCTCCATCCTCCTCGGCCTCCTTTGTAGTTCGTAGCAATGCTTATTGCTCGATACGAGGACTCGAGTTCAGAGGCATCTTCTTCACTGGGGCACGACTCCTGGATCATCAAGATGTCTACTTGGGTACTCTGAATGGTAGTATACAAGTCACGGAACTTGGATGAATTGTTCAGAGATTGTATATTGACGAAGACTATGGAGAAACTATCCATCAAGTTTTCGTGGCGGCCGGCCGGCAGTTGAGGAAGCCAACTGGCCGGTGGAGATGGAGGTGCAGGAGAAGCTGCAAGGAGGTCGGGGCAGCGAAGGACTCCATGGGGAACTTTGCTGACGTCTTGCTCGCAGATCTCACACTCGGTCTTTGACAAGCTCGCCGCCAAGAACTTGCACAAAACCCTACCCTTCTTACCTCCCACTTCTAGGAAGTGCACCTTCAACTCTGAAATTTCCGCGGCTGGGAGAACCAAATCACCGCACCCCGCCCTGTAGAACTGGACCCCGAGCCAAAATTTGACATTGGCGCCCAGGCGCAGTCCTCCAGCTATCTTCCCAATTCCTCGATCATCACCTGGATCGGGGTGTTGTTGTTCTTGTCAGCCACAAAAGATCTTGCACCAGCGCCTCTATAAGGAGGCATTGGCACATGAATTGTTCGCTACCGTAATTGATGTCCAACCCATCGGAGAACTTTGCGTTGTTAGGGCTAGCAAATTTTGCAATCCAGCTAGTCTTGTCGTTCCTCTGAGTGAACTACAGTTGACCCATCCCCGGGTACAGACTTGCCTCCAACATGTCAGCCATGCCTCGCATGGGGACCTTCTCCACACGTTGTCCACCATCTTCTTTTGCTCTCAATTCCCGGGGCAGTCTGATGTAGACGTGGTGTTCGTCAGCGTACATAGACGTGCGGATCTCGACACCAGCTCCTACAACCAGCCCTCTCTTGGTCTGGCCAGTATCAAAACCAGACCTAGCAGATGCTGAGCCGGGGCGGGTTCCTAACGGTCCAGCAGTAGCAGGGACTCTAGAGGGGTTTCTTGTTTGCGAGTGCTTGTTTCGCCGCTGTTCTCGAGTAGGACTTTTTGTGAGCTGGTCTTGTAGAAGAGCCAGGCTCATTGATGGTAAGAGCAGGTCCTCTCTTGTGCGCTGCTCTCGTTTCGTTCCTTGTGGCGAGGGTGCCCATGCCTGAGTATGACGCTCTTTGTCTGATCTGGGCTTGGAGGTTTGTAGCACCAGGGGACTGTTGGGGGAGGTCTGGAGCAAGCTCATCGTTCTGCTCGGCATCAGCCTGCAATGCTTCAGCGAGTAATTGATCGAATCTCATTTGCATGTCAGCCGCAGCTCTCCCATCGACGACTCCAAGGCCTTCAAGTCAGCGCGAGAAAGGCCGCAGTGGTAGGCATTCCAGCACCCTCCTGCTCCTCTGTCGCAACCGCCTTCCTTTTGCTTTTGTCAACCCTGGGTGTGTGTACCTCCTCCGCAGCAGGTGCATCGCTGGGAACTTCTTCTTCGACCATTGCGGGAGCGCTTGGCTCTTTGGTCTTCTTCTTCTTCTCCTTGTTCTCAGCTTGTCGCTGTTTACGAGCTTCTTTCAGCTCTTCTTTGTCTGCGAGATTCTCAGCGTCAGCGGCCCAGTCAAATGAGGATGTAGAGGGTAAAGGGGTTCTTCTACTTCGTTCGGTGGTACTGTCAGCTGCTGTGTCGGCCTGGGCTGCATCAGCATCATCCAGGCAAAGCCTCTGCCGGCCGGTCTCTCGACGTCTCTCCGGCTGTTGCTTCATCAGGTCGATTCCCAGTTTCCTACTTATCGACTCTGTCTGCAACGGGTGCTCCGCCATCATCATTCATCTGACCTCTGCCACGTTTCGAATCGGGAGATTTCGGTGCGACAGTATCAGCCTCGGGTGAGTCTGTGTTCGATGTGGTTGTACTTTCATGAATGCACCTTTCAGGGTCTTCTGTTGAGCAGCCGCTGGTTGTGAGAGATAAAAGCTCTTCAGCAAGATACTTCCTCATGTGGCGGTGGAAGTCCTTCACCTCACGGTATTGCTTTAGGCCGGGTAGCTTAAGAATCTGCGACATCGCTTTCGGAAAATCTCTCCGTAGTATTACATTTTCGCGCAAGGCGGAGATCACATCATCGTGGGCAAGAATGGGTGGCTGATACGACTTGCGAGCCTTACGAACTGTGGTCCAGTTGGGTTTCTCTGGCAGGTGAAAAGACTCGGTGAGATCCAGTTCAAGGGCTCTTAGTATTTTAACTTTCTTCAGAGGTAAGAATGGGAGTAAAACATATTTGCCAATATTTGACGTCTCGATTTTCGCCATTGCGAACGCGATTTCGAGGATCGGATCGGTTTTACAGACGCGTCGGCCCACCGGAAACGGCTTGGCTTTCTCTACTGAGACCGCAATCTCTTCGCCCCGTGTACATCAGTAACGGAGAGTAGGATGTTGTTGAAGCTACAATCACCTTTTTTTTGACAAACTGGGCGACAAGATCCGGTTCTCTCATATTTCCACCCCAGAGTGCCAATTCTTCTTTTGTTGGCTTTTTCCGTCTTTCCAAGATATCTCCCCAGCCGTTTTCGAGTTCAACCGCAACAGCAAATGAACGAGTTACTTTGCGAATCGTGACGGTGAAATAATCCGCAGCCAAGAGTATTAAGCCTTCAGGGATTGCAGTACTGTATGAAAAGGTGAGCGTAGTGCCTAGCATGCCGAGAAATGGCTTACCGAGATGTGGAAGGGGTAAAAATGACTTTGTCCTCCCCAAGCGAATCTTTGCTGCGAACAGGCCAACCTTTGCTGCGAACTTTCAAATAATCGCAGTTTCCAAAGCCGCCATCAATGATAATCTGATCACATTTCTCAAATGTCTCCATTTGCTCCTCAAGGAATTTGCAAATATCCCCGTACGCACGTGGGCAAAGCTCTTTATCCATTATGGCTCTACTATCGCGTCAGCCAAGCACATAGAAGGGGACATCACTGTACGCTGCCGTTCATACCCTGTCAGAACTATCTCTGGATCTTCCACCAACTCCACCTGCCAACTTGGGTCGTTGACGGTGTACTGTCTGAACATCTGGTCGAAGCGGGTTTTGGCATTGTCCAGCTTCCAAGAAGTCAGTCCCCGAAATTGTCTGTCATCCATTTATTGACGGTCCTATATATGGTCTCACCGCCCAAACCAATACCTGGAGATCTTTAGCTTTTGTGGAGGCATACAGCTGAGCAACTCACATGCTGGAGGGTCAATCTCTTCGAGGTCCGCCCCCGTCTCCATCCTTTCCCGGTCTATTTTTACGGAAACGACTTGCTACAAGGAATGTTAGGAAGCATTGAAGAGAAAACAGGAATACGTACCACTGTGCCGGCCCCGGCGTCAACCAAGGTAATCTTCCTTGGAAGATCTCTTTCTTCCCGCCAGGCATTGTACAAAATCGACATGAGCCTCGCCTCCGCCTCAGTGGTTGAGACACGTGCATCCGTGAAACCAGCTTTACGTAACAAACGTTCCATCCTCCCCTTATTGAAAAAAAAACACCGCGTTCGTTGGCATCCAGAGCACTATTCTTCACTACAGGAGCAGCGAAGAAGAACTCTTCCGGTTGAGGGTAGCCTTTAGAGTCACACCATTCCCTGAACACCTCACGCAGATGTTTATAGAAGTCGTAAAGAAGATCATTTTCTGTCATCTCACGGCCCAGAGCCGCGAGCGCTTCCAAATTCGTCAAGATTATGAAACGCGCAGGCTTGTTTGCGTCGCTGTTGTCCAAGAGAGCTTTGAGGTGGGGGAATTTGATCGTATTGTCCGAGGCCGTGGCTGATCGTGCCGCCCATCCGAAGAGCTTGATGAATTTCCCTTCACCTATTTTCTTGATAGCCATTTCGGCAGGTTCGTTGGGCTCGAGTATATTGGGACCACCGAGGAAAGATACAAGGACTATATTTCCAACATTGGCAGTCTTTTGAGAGAGGTACGCAAATCTACACCCTGATGTCCCTATGTCACCGGCGCCTACAGCATGGTCCATGGTTCGAAGATTCTGCAATGAATGGCGGCAGAGAGTACTAATTATTCGGGTCGTTAGCTACAACGCGACCAGAACTTCTAGATCGGAGCGTTCTAGCTGAGAACTTACAGGAGCAGACGTGAAAATGGATTCCGTGAAACCAAGTCGGAACTCAACTACCGTCAAAAATGTGAGGCGACGGGAACAAAGAGGTTGCTAGGAGAAACAGCTCTGCACGGGTTTGCGGCGATTGTGTCTGCAGTCGCCGTCGAAAGTTCTTTTCCGGGCTGGGGAGTCCAATGTTTCGAGAGGCGTGTTGTTGGTCTAAAATCCCTCTGAAAGTGTCTGTAGATCTAATTTGGTCAGAGATTCCGCTCTATGCGGCGTGCAAGCCAATCTGATAGATAGAGCCCGTTCGAGTGATTTGAGAGCAGTCGAAGTTGTAACAGAAGGAAGTACTGTACTTGCTTTTAGAAGCTCTGATGAGCCATTACTCCCCAGATCGCAAACCGTAGGATTGGAAACGCTGCTACGCAGTCCTACCCAAGTTTGATACGATGGTCGCACAATATCGCCTGGTGCAATTGAATGAGTGGTGAAATCTGCTGCTGCTTGACGCTGAGACTGACTCCTGAAATGCTGCTGTTCCATTGGCCGTGTACCAACGGATAGATAGATCATTGATGTGAGCTATCACGGCGACATAACTGCATGCATGACGCAGACTACTTATGGAATGCAAATGATGGAATGCAAATGCGTCGAGTCTTGAATCCACGACCAACCGCCACTTTCCCACTTCCCATCAATCAACCATCAACCATCAACCCTCTCTCCCTCCCCTTGGGCGGGGCGCAGTGTCTCGACTCTCCAGTCGCTCGTCACGGGAACCCACTTGCCGACGTGGTCGGGAATGATGAGCCGACTGTCGAGCTGACCTGGACCGAGCCGTTCCGAGACTCGGTTCCAGGACACTATTTGGAGGATCCCGTGTTCCAGCCACCATGTTCTCGGTGGTCTGAGGTCTGATCCATCCGCCTGGTGTTTCAGCCCGGTAGATCACCAACTGCCTTCGATCGACAGAGAGATCACCAACTGCCTCGATCGACAGAGAGATCATCAATTGCATCCACCACCCCTTGCCTTGCCTTGCCTTGCCTTGCCAGCTTGCCTTCACAGCTTCACAAGCCAGCCCTTCACCCTGCGTAAGCATACCAGCTTCGGGGCGGACCTGGACCCGGCAACCCGTGACGCCAGCCAGAGAGATCACCTCACCAACTGCATCGATAGTACGATACGATACATCGATAGGCTCCACCACCCCGTTGCCTTCACCCTTCACAAGCCGGCCCCCCCTACGTCATGCTGCTGCGCTCGGATCTTCTGGGCGGACCTGGACCCGGCCAACCCAGCCAGCCAGGGCTTGCAAGTGCATTCCCCGTCAAGTCAGTCAGATCATGGCTGCAGCTAATGTCACAGCTCGGCGGTTTGGTGTCTTGTGAATTTGGCATTCCCCGTCAAGTCAGATAGATGCGCTGCAGCCAATGTCAGCTCAGCAGTTTGGTGTCTTGTGGATTCGTCCCTGAATTGTCGTCGCAAAGTGATAGATCACTTTCAATACACATCACTCACGGAAGAGGAAAATCTGAGGCTTCCAGCGACCAAGGTATAGAACGCAGGATCGCAAGAGCAATTGTGTATGTATGCACGCACACATTCCCCGCCCCTATTCAGCAGCCAAGTTGCGCAAATCCTATCGCTACTTGATTTGCTTATAAACCCCATTGATTCTCCGTCCAACCTCTCAATGAAATACCTTGGATCGTCCGGTTTAAATTATTTGTTGATTGAATCATCTCTCTGTTGAGGCCTGCCGTTACTCTCGCTTCGTGGTGCTGTCCTTGATCATAGAAGTTCAGTGTTTGAGGTCAGTTATAGCTCAAGTTTGCCTCAATCGCCGTATATACTGACTGCCTCAGTTCTTACCGTACGGCGTCACCGTGGTGCGCTTCACACCCGGGCAGACACGTCTTTTCAGTCCGCGGCTTATAACTGATCTCCTGCATTGAACATTGCAAAGAGCAGGGAGGGTACAGTCACAATGGCTCCGAATTATCCCGTTGATGGTACGAAGCCACAATATGAGAGAAGACGAGTTGTGGGCTAACCGGAAGCAGATGTGCAAGTAAAGGTTGAATTGGATGGATCAAACTTTCAAGAACAGGGGCGAATTCACAGCAACGCACAATCAACCAGATTACCATCAATCGTATCACAATCATTACTCGACTGGATCGTTGAATACAAATCCTGCGAAAGATTTTTTCTCATTCATGCACAGGCTTCTCCTCTCGTCCAAGCGATTTGCACATATATGAACATCCGATTACAATATCAGAAGATTGCAGTTTCCCCTCCAACTACACCAATTCCATGGCTTCCATCTCAGCCAAATCTATGTGTTCCACATCCCCAAAATCTACCGCTTCCGCATCTACATACTCCACCTTCGGGGAACAGCAACTTACAAACAGTGTCATTGGTCCCATACATTCGCCGCCTAGTTTGCACCGGACTCAACACCGAGCTCATTCTTATGGAATTCTTTGGCCGCGGCTGGTCCAGTGGCATTGGTCAAATACTGCAACAAGAAGAACAAAACTACCTCTTTGCTGCAAAGAGTGCTGACTGGCACCAAGTGAAGTTAGCATATGACATCAGCAGTGAAGAGACAGCCCCGTTTCTGGTTCCGTTGAAGGAGGCAACAATGCAGAAGATCGTGGATGCCGAGCACAATTGGAGCGAGTGGCTAGCAATGCAGGACTGGATGCTCGGGCCCAGGCGCCCTGCTTCGTTGGATTCTTGATGTGCGTACAGTCAGCTCTGTGATGGACGATGGACGATGGACGGCTTGATATGGCGGAGGTAAAACTCCAGGAGTTATGAGTCTGCGTTATATTTTTACAGGACAAAATTTTTTTTGGCGTGTCGTGTTGATCAGATGCTGATATTTTTTTCTCTTCCTAAGCAACAAAAACAGGTATATCTCTATCTATTCACATGGTCGAAAACTTGGGGCTGTCAAGTTGTTTGGTGTTATGTTTACGAATCATTCTTAGCTTGATGTAGACACTCATTAGTTACAAATACGAGATCTTTCGCTCTCCTACCACTACTCAATCAAATTAATTGCATTGGCCGTTCGAGAGAGAACTACTTATCCACTGTCGACCGCGATGACATAGTAAAGCATCGTATCGCCGTATGAAGACATGTGATCCTCAATGAAAGCTTTGCAAGACACTATTGACTGGAAAGTTCGATGTTTTCCATCGTGTTCCGAGCTAGAGCGGTAGTTGCCGTGTGGCGCCATTGGTTGGCCAAGATTGTCCCGGTCTAGAGAGGATTGTCGAGATGGCAAGTTGCAGACCCAAGATCGCATTCAAAACAGATGTTATAATAAGGTTGTCGGGCCGTACCGGGGAAACAATCTGGAGAAAACTTTAAAGAGTGGGCTTTGGGGTCCGTAGAAAATGTTTATCCAATGCACACTGTTCCAGGGGGCGAAAATTTCTTAGATAAGCTCAGCGAATTCGCCCCCTCACCCCTGATCTCAGACAAGGCTATGCTCGCTTTCACGGCGGAACCAGTGTAAGTGTGGATAAATAGAGGCGTTCGGAATTCGCGCTGACTGATAGCTCATGATATCATGATATCATGATTGATTTGGTCTTAGAATACACAGCCGCCGAAGGCAACTATAAAGCGTTCTCAAATCATCATCCATATTTTATATCCTCTTTCTCAACATCTCAACTCCTGATATAAAAAGAATGACGTCTTCTGGTAGTCTGCAAGCTTGAATGAATGTAAATCTGTCCTAGGGCCTTGTACGATGGTCAGCCGTGTGAGTGCTTGGTAGAAGCTATGTGCAGATCACACTATGACCGTGAAGAGATGCACCGACCTATTCACCAAATATTCCATTGGCCAATAGATCATTCTGTTGGTCAAATTTCATCGTTTCATGAATGGATCAGCTATTTGGCCAAATATTTATTGCTTGATATTACGGAAGTTAGCACTCTTTTCTATTGACTTCAAAAGCCGGCTCCGGAAGCATGAATCGAGTGCTTGCAAGCGGATCTATGAGCTTCTTGATGTTTAGTATGATTGATCTATTTGGTTTAATGAGATAATGAAGTGGTAGATGAAAATATAAGAGTGTTGCGTTAATATTTAATCGAATGGTGAATAGTAGTAGTCATAGTGCGGGGTAAATGAAGGGTATTAATACAACACCCGAAACACTTAAAAAGACATGACGTTTGAGAAGAGGATCAGGCATAAGTGTTTCCCGTGCTTGGCACCTCAAAGGGGATCTATTATTAATTAATTCGATAAATAGGCTACTGCTAATGCTTTGGCATATTCGAAGTGTACTCAAAAAGTATATCTTCAAGCCATAATCGATAGATCACATAGTAAAAGACCCTTAAACATGGAAATAGTAGTATCCGAGTTTATTAAGTTGTGTTGCTCACGTAGATCCACCGCAAAAAGGAGAAGGATCAAACATTAGGTCTGAAACATCAGCTTATTTTGGGCAGATCAATCCATTGATGAAACGCTTGATCTATTCGTCAATGCCGTTCCATTGGTCAAAAGGCCCTAAATTTGGCCAAAATGGGCATTCTGTTGGCCAATAGCTCATTTGGTGAATAGGTCGGTGCAGAGAGTTTGATAGTTGGCATCTTCACCCCATAGCACAACACTATATAGCTTGATACACACCCAGTATCCCTACTCAAGTGTTCACCGACCGGAACCTTCCTCCATAGCTACTGAAACCTTGAGGCAAGCTCAATCTGCTCCTTTAGCTGTCCCCTTGCCATCTCAACAGGGGCCCCAGCAGACAAAACTCATCTCTGAAGCCGGAGGTGCGCCTCTTTGATAACACTCATAGTTAAGCCAAGCGTAGTCTCTCTTTATAATCGGATATCTCTCACTGCCACGTTGGCCTTCCTCGCCTGCACCCCGTCTCTCTCCGCTCCTGCAAGCTACAACATTCTCATCAGCCAGTGAGCACGATGGAAAGCCGGATTGTTCCTCTATACCTACCCAAGGGTGTTGACAAAGTCATTGGTTTCGGATCGTCTAGCATTATAGGCCGTCTCGATGATTGGACTGTCTTGAAGTACCCACGCATTCCAGGAGAGCAGTGGGACCGGTTCGAGATCGAAGAGCACATATACAATGCGCTAGGATCCCACCCCAGGATCATCACCTGTTTTGGCTTGGATGCCCGGGGTCTAAAGTTAGAATTCGCAACGATGGGAACAGTGAAAGATCGTCTGCGACACTACGGATCAGCTAGTTCGGTTTCTTGCAAGGATAGATTGAAGTGGTCCCGGCAAGCTAGCGAAGCTTTAGCCTACATTCATACGAAGAATGTCGTCCACTGCGATGTTAATACTCGGAATCTTTTGCTCGACAAGAATCTGGACGTGAAGCTCTCCGACTTTCAAGGCATTTATGCGGATTCGAATGGTGGCACATTATACGGCTTCGCTTTAGAAAACTCCAAATCATTTCTCCCTCGTTCTGCCAATCACTCAGACCAAAAGTTTGACCTCTTCGCACTGGGCACTGCTATTTACGAAATCATGAGTGGCTATGAACCTTTCCCAGACCTGGACGGAATTGATAATGAGGAAGAGATTGAGAGACGGTATATCAAGGGACAATTCCCTGTCCTCGACGATGTTTTGGCTGGACAAATCATCTACAAATGCTGGTCACTTGCGTACAACACGGTTGATACCTGCGTAGAGGATCTCATAGCTCTTGAAGTGTCAGGTCATGCAGAGACAGTCTCTTAAATGGACACGGCATTTCGTGTCTAGCATTGACCTACTTGCTTGCAAACAATTCCATGCAGAACATTCTTATCTAAGAATAAAGAGACATGAATTGGTCAGCATGGATCTCTTCCCACGAGCAGCTATCCACCTCCCTCATCTTGAGTATCGTTGCATCCTCTTTAGGTGTCCATCGAACACGCTTTATCCGAGGCCGCACCGATGCATCTTGGAATGTGCGCCAGTGTCGTGAGGGGTTGCAGCCTCTGCGAACATCAGAACACATGCCCAACGCTTCGGAAAGCATGGAGAGGTGGAGGTGCTCCGGGATGTGTAGTAACTGGAACTCGAGATTATACGTCGTCTCACTCCGGATCCGAGTGCGTTTGGGGAAACCTTGGAATGGCCATTCCTGATACTCCGCAAGTGGTGCCGACTTTACCGCAGCCGAGAGGCTTCGAGAGGCTCGTGGAGGATGGTGGTGGTGCTGGCCATCACCTGCGAGAGTTGGTGGGTGCCCGTGATCGGCCTGGGAGGAGGCGTAAGAGCCACATCGGTTGATACCGAGGGCAGTTTCCGCCGCTTTGTAGGTCGTGGTTCCTCGTCGTCCTCGTCGCCTGTGTCATGATTGCGTTCGTTACCCTCGGACTGATGGATGCCGCTGCTGGCCTCCTCAGCCCCGTCCTGGTGCCGCCGCTTCTCTCCCTGTTGCTCCTGCGGGTCCTCTTCATCCTGGTCTTCATTACGGAGCGGTGAGCCGTATCCTGGCCCCTCGAATCTGCCATAACTGGATACTGGGGTGACTCTCGAACGCTGGTCATGAGGGGAGTGAGATTTCGAAGAGTGCCGATGGGCTTGGAGTGTGGTCCATGTCGACGGGTAGACCTCTGCTCCGGATGGTGCTTGCGCTTCTTGTGCATTAGGACAGCAGGACGTAGTTTCCCATCGTCGTCCGACACGGGATTGTTAAGCTCGTCGTCGCTGCAACGATCGCTATGGCTCACCAACTTGTCCTGACTCAGCTCTGGAGATAGACCGGGGTCAGCCAGCCGGGGGTTCTCATCATTCTTGCTGGATAGATAAGTATCGCCAACCTTTCCGGACATCAGCGCCGCTACCGCATCTTCTTTCACCTCTTGCTGTGCTTGCCTGCCGTCTTTATCTTGCTTTGTTTGCTGTTGTGTCTCCTCCCCATCAAAGACATCGGAATTCCGTGCAAGGCGGACTAGCTCATGTTTGTTTGCTGCGTTTCGATTCGTAGGAAGATGATCTAGGGGTTGATTGCGAGGACGAGTAGAATGGGACATCTTGCACGGGTTGAGGCAGCTTCATTATGAAGCGGTAGTGTCAATGCCATAGCAAGTGCAGCCGAAGATTGGATACCAAGACTATACCTGGCTGAGAACCTTGAGAGAAACCGTATCGCTTGAGTGCTCGAGGGGGGCTGCTCTGACTGAGAGTGTTTGAGACATCTAGGAGTTCATCTGGTGTGGCATCACCTACATCAACTGTAACATAACACAATGATCGACTGCGATGTTTACTATTGGTGGGTGGCGAGAGCCAGTAAGCGCCACCCGCCAATCAGAGCCATGCGGGCCGGTGGCAGAAAAAATGAGAAGGCATCAGCGGTGAAGCGCAGGCCAATCAGAGCTAGGCCGGAACGCTGGGCAGAAAATTTCGAGAAGGCTTTAGCGGTGAAGGGAGTTGGGGGCAGGGCAGGGCAGATTTCGGTTCGAAATAACCAGACTTTTTCACTATCACTTGTAATAGAATCAAATTGCGAAAAGAAACGCGATGTATTTTCTTGTGCTCGTTCAAATCCATGCTCGAAAACGCCGGTCCCATATGCAGAGAGAGTTCACCCTTGATAGTACTAACGCCATCGCCGCATGCAAAAACAAACCCTTGTGCTCGTTCAAATCCATGCTCGAAAACGCCAATCCCATATGCAGAGAGAGTTCACCCTTGATAGTACTAACGCCATCGCCGCATGCACAAACCTTCCTTCCAATGCTTCAAAGCGGTCGTTAACTCGAGAACTCCTCCAAAGCGCCACCATAAACAAACCCTAAGCCCTAAACCCCATCGATATGATTTTGAAGTTTATCAAAGAAAACCATTTGTTGGTTGAGATCGAGTTTAGCGACGAGGGACGAAGATGACCTAAATAATTTATTAGTATAAAATATAACTATTTCGAGAAAGAAAATATTCATACCGAGAAGATTATGTCGTGGTTTTGCTTTCTTCCTTGAAATATTGAGCGAGAATGTAACCCATGGTAATCAAAGCACCTGCGAAACAACCACAAATGGCGCTGGTAGTAGTTGAGTCTATATGGTTATTGCAGCAACCACGTGCATCTATGTGAACTGCTGCGGGTGAACCGGCTACTGCAGCTGTGGGTGGACTAGCTGCTGTAGTTGTGGGTGGATTGGTGGTTGTTGTAGTTGCGGGTGGATCAGCCACTACAACTGCGGGTGTTGCGGCTGGGGCTTGGTGAAATAGAGGTAGTAAAGGACCGGCAGCTGCGGGTGTTGCGGCTGGTGACATGGTGTAGGTTGGAGGAGGATCTTCTAGAAGAATCGAATTGTTGTCGTTGTTTGAGTTGATAGAAGAAGGGTGGTGGCTTTCTCCAAAATCGCGATCGAGGTCTGAGTTGATAGAAGATGGGTGGTGGCGTTTAGAATTTTTGCGATCGAGGTTTGAATTTATAGAAGAAGTGGGGAGGTAGCCTTCTCCAGAATCACAACCATCCGAACTTTGAGTACATGAGTCGTTGCGAGCGCTAATAGCAGAAGGGTGGTAGCCTTCTCTAGAATCGCAGTCACCATGAGTACTCAGGCCGTCGTTGCGCGCGCTGCTAGTCTTCGTTGGGCATAGACTCTCGTTGACCAGATCATTGTTTATGCTTTTCGCCATGATTACTGAGGTTTCGACAAGACACTAGAGTGCTTGAATGTTATTGTTTTATATTAAAGAACAGCTACGACGTGGAATTACTTTTAACTACAGATAGTAGTCAAAGCGTCTCGAAGCGATCAGCTGACTACCTTCTCTTGCACGCTAGAAGATATTGCGGTTACTTCATCACAGGGGAAATAGTTGTGCCAAGACTTCTAGGGCTTTCTAAGCTAGCAGGGGGCAATATCCAATGATATTTACATGATCCAATACTGCTTTTGCCTCCTTAATTCTCACTGCATTCTTACCATGGCTACAACACACCAAATTCCTGTACTTAAGCAATCTAAAGAGCCAGAATTCACACGAGATCAGAGACTGCGCATTCAGACTCTATTTTATGATGCTAATCTCACCCGGGATCAAATTTGCCTGCAAACAAGGCACACTTATCGCCAAGTGTACTATACACTTCAGCACCGTCTTACTCCTCAAAAGCGCAACTTAGGGAAGAAGATCCTATTGAATATTTCTCAAAGAAAGAAGCTGATTGAATAGGTGACAGCTTCTCAGGAAAACCGGCAGACTCCATGGAATCAGATCCCTCAAATCCTCGGCTGGGAATGCGGGGAATATGCTATTAGGACAGCATTCAAGAGAGAAGGGTACAGACGGTGCATTGCTAAGAGGAAGTGCCCTTTCACAGAAGATAATAGGAAAAAGAGGCTTGACGGACGAGCAGTGGGATGAAGTTTTATGGAGTGATAAAACTTGGGCACAACTTGGGAGGCATACACGTATAAGGGTTATTCGCAGACCTGAGGAGAAGCAGAATAAAGATTGTGTGCAATCAAGATACTAGAGGAAGATTGGGTAGATGTTTTGGGGTTCAATTAGTAAGAAGTATGGACGGCATAGAAGGCTCTTCTGGGAGAAGGATTGGGAGACTATTAATAAAGGGTCTTATTATGGGATTATTGTGCTTGTGGTGAATGAAATTTTGCAACAATACTTAGAGTTGCAGTTCCAGCAAGGTAATACTAAAGGGCATACTTTTGTTTTTACTTAAAGCTACAGATTTAAGAGTCATTGAGTGGCCTCTTTGTTCCCTAGGCTTTAGCCTTATTAAGAATCTTTGGGATGATATGAAAGATTATATCCAAGAGCACTACCCTAAAGTGCACAAAAGTTACAAGAGATTAAGGCAAGTAGTGCAAAAAGCTTGGGAATCCATTACTCATGAGAGAATTAGAGAGCTTGTACATAGCATGAGAGAGAGATGCCAGGCAGTTATTGATGCTGATGGCTAGCACACCAAATATTAAAGTAGCATGCAACAAATGGGCCCCTGTTTTTACAACTAATACCCCGGTGACGAAGTAGATCTTCAGACAGGTTCTACTACGATCCATTCTACCCATATCATCGTTTACCCTATATGAAGTACTTGTCGACTACTGCGTAATACCTTTTCTTGCACGCTACAGTAGAAGATATTACGGTTATATTTAGATTATTGCACTTGTGATTAATTCTTGGCCTCGATGTATGGAACAGGGAACATGGATAGCAATTGCAGTCTTTCTTTTTTTTCCTTCTTCTCCTTTTTCCCGCAAAACGATACTCTCTAGGGATACTCCTCTTAGATGTTGCTGCTGCTGCTGCTGTGCCGCTACCCAAGCTGCGGGCTGCTCCTGACGACGACGACGACATCAGTGCCATCACTCTATGCGATCGAACAGAAAACCTACGTAGATGATGCACCATCCATCTGTGCCGAGACTTCCCTTAAGAATAACCCGGACCATGAACATTCCCCCGGTGGCGACAACCTTTGGGTGTGAGCGCCTTGCCTAATCTGGCCGAATTTTCCTATTTCAGTAAGGTGGAGTGGTCAAAAATGCTGGACTGCGATAGGTTTAACCTTTAGGTTTAACCTTTAACCTTTAACCTTTAACTTTATACAACATCAACATTTTCAACCTTATTAACCTCACTCTCTCTCTCTCAAACTCTAACCCCTTTATCCCCTTTTCTTAATCTCAGTTTTTATTGCATTTTTACTTCCAAATTCATACTTCCTTCCCCCAACATTTAAATGCCTTGCCATTATTCTTAACCCTCACTCTCTCATCCTCACTCCCTTATCTTCATTTATTCTCCCTCCACCGTTTCCTTCCACCGTCTCCCTCCCACCGTTCCACCCTCATTTCCACTCACCCGAGTCACCTCACGCTATAACATACTAAAGGTTTCACTAAAAATTGGAATTCTTGCTCAACAACTTTTTTGAGATTTAGGCTAAAGTCTAAAACTTAGTCTCCCTCGGACCATCTCACCAATATATATACCCCTCCTCCACCCTTCACATCTCCCTCTCTCCCTCTCTCCCTCTCTCCCTCTCTCACCATCTCATTCCTTTATCAAATTGTTTATTAGAATTTATCAGAGTTTATCAGCTTTTGAGTTTAAGGTAAGCTCTAGAGTGGCGCCGAAAGTTTGAGGTGAGAGCAGAGTTTGAGGAGAGTACTAGAGTGGCGCTTTGGGATTTTAATTAGCATGCCCTGACTCGTGATTAACATCATAATTCTTAATTTTAATTTTTAAACTCGTGATGAACGCCCTGTTCTGGCGCGTGCTTCTAGTTGACTGATAGTATCTCATTTGCTGTGCATCTAAATACAAAACATGTTGGCGCTTATGAGAAATGTGTTGGCGTTTGGAATGAATCTGCCGGCGCTGAGAATGCGCGCATAAACATTGGAAGTGGTGTGATTGCTCAGGATTCTGAAGAAGACCTCGTGAATGCCTAAGAATCTGTCCTCGACCCGTTTTACTCGTAGCGCGCGCTTGCAGATATTTTCGAATCGCGGCCTGAAGAACCGACACCTTCAAATCGAGCACTTGTGACCATCCCCGTGTTTGTTTCAACTTCGTCAATTCTGTCCGCATTACTTTGAATTCATTACAATTTAACCATACCTTTGAAATATGACTTCTGGCCAATGCATCGAAGGGAAGGTTAGCACCTACGTCCTCTCGAAGCAACTTCACAAAGATATCTGGACTGCTATGTATCAAACTCTGCCTATTGATCGCTCCCCATCGCCTGCAACACTAAACAGGAGTTCAAGCCTGGGGAAGGTGATCATAAAGAGCGCACCTAAGTATCGCTTGGACAACGAACGCGATGTCCTCAAGCATTTTCATGCCCGGCCAGGAATTCGCCAGCTGCTGGATGAGACGCGGGACCCGCCATCTCTAGTGCTAAATCACCTCGATGATAATCTCTTAACCGTATCAAATTCGAAAAGGCTTGAAAACCCCGAAATTAAGTTCATCGCGAAGAGGATCCTTGAAGCACTGCAGGCATTCCATGAGGATGGCTACGTGCGTACTGGTATAGCTTTGCCTCTCTCTTTGCTTCATTGTTTTGAATTCTAGACATGACTAACATTAACAAAACTCTAGATATCAAACCGGATAACATTCTCATCAATTATGGCAGCGAGCCCTGTCGATTTAGAGAGGTTGAGCTGGGCGATTGTGGTGACGCATGTCTTGTGAACCCGAAAGATCACCTGAAGCTCGGAGAGAATGGGCACATGATTGGAGCTCATATGTTCAGGAGCCCAGAGGCTATGCTAAATCTTAGATGGGGCACTCCAACTGATATCTGGTCCTTCGGTACAACTGTAAGTAACTTAGATCTGCGCCACTGCAGTTTTATAGCACCGGTTGTCTGGCTAACCTTGTTGCAGCTCATAAGCCTAATATGGGGATTGGGCTGGCATATCTTCAAGCCCGATCCCAAGGATGCGGGACCAGACGATGAGGCTTATCCTAACCATGTTCTAGTAAAGCAAATTGCATTTTTCGGGCCTTTTCCATTGAGCTACTTTGATTTTCTTCCAAAAGAGGACAAGAGATGAGATGTCAGTTGGAATTCGGTTGTCTCCACTTTCATTTGCTGTTTTAGGACTAGTTCAGGGGCTCTTAGTGCTGAAAACTTTGATGCCTATATATCCTCATTCCTGTACTCTCACTTCAATCCTTTAGACTTATTAATATTACCCTTTTCCGCCCATATAGCTCCCGTGACATACGCACCTTCCATCTGATATGGGAATTTATAGGTGATGCTACACAGTATATCATAGACCATCAAAAATGGAAGCCTTTTGCGAACGCGGAGGATAAGGAACTCGCCGAGGAAGACAGGACGTTCATTTGTAAGATTATGAAGCTGGATCCGAGAGATAGGCCGACAGCAAAGGAACTCTTGCAGGATCCGTGGCTTAGAGATGTATAATATAGGGATCGATGGCTGTTTACAGTTGGGAGCAACTGTAATCTGTTCAAGTCGTGTCAGAAGCTAGATCATCACTTAAAGATCCGCTAGGTCACAAGAAACCGTTCCCGTAATTCTGTAATGTTCACATTGGGAGCTGGTGGAGTCATCTCTCAATAGGCTCGAAATTGGCAAGGCACCACCAATCTCGCCTTTATCTCGTCTTCTCAGCATTTGCGTCCAAATTCTCAAATTTCCTAATAACCTTGACCGGCTGTGGTCCCGTGCTATAGTCTTTCTTCCCTTAATGCCGCCCTTCCTCCTTCAACTTTCTGCTTACCGTGGAAACTCCAAGGCTTTGACTCCGTCTGAACTAACATCGTAGTGTCATCGGGTGTATATAGACCAAATATCCACAAGTTTAGGTTGTTGGGGGATGCTAGGCCATGCTTCAACTCGTTTTACGTGTGGTGATTCCTTTTCGATGTTGGGAGCTATAGCTACTCTATCTGGGGGAGGGGGGGAGGTGACTACTTCTGCGAGCCAAGGACTTGTCGCCTATAACGATGCTAAGAGAGGCGGGGAGACGCATCTTAGCTTCTATTTTATGTGTAGTAATCAGGCTGGTAAATCAGTCAGTCAGTCAGTCATCAGTCGCGCTTATTCTCCAACTGATTGACTGATTATAATGAAGGCATCCAACTAACTCACTGATATCCTTTTAGTAGTCGCTGATCAGTCAAGAAACGTGACTTTTAACTAGTAAATATTTTTATTATATTTTTAAATATATTATAAATAAATATCTAATATTTAAACTATATTTTTATTTTAATTTAAATAATTATCTACAAGTGTTTATTTAAAAAATAAATTTTCATGTTTTTTAAAATATTTAAATATATTAAAAATCTAGAAAAAACTAAGATTTTAAGCTAAAAATTGTTTTTTTAATACTAAAAATAAACTTTTTCAAATATCTCTTAACTTATAAGCAACTGTTAGTTGAACTTTTGGCTAATTAATAGACTGACATTATTTAAAATCGCTAACTGATTGGCTTTAACTGATCACTTATCAGTCGACTGATCAGCTAGCTGACTACTTTACCGGCCTGGTAGTAATAGAGTATCTGTGCATCATGTGACGGGTTGAACCCGATATTTGGCTGCACTACTACGTAGTGCAGCCTGCACGTGACTACGCGGGCCTGCACATGACTGCGCGACGCCAAAGCGCGCGGGCCATTCTACGAACCAGCGAGAGCCCCTTTTAAAAGAGCTCCTCGTACAAGATAGAACTCTTCTCTCTTTAGTTAATTCTTCTTGTAATACAATCAGGTTCTTGCTTTGACTCATTGCATCCAACCCGTGACACATCGGATCGAGGTCGCATCGATATGATCGTTGGAAAGAGGACTGATCGACTAATAGTGTGGGCAGTACTTTTAGCCTGATATTGAGAGGTAAAGCGATTTCCTCACCACGACACCCTTCTTCATTACCCTAAAGCACAATGGCAGATCTGCAGAAGACGTGAACAATTGCTCCTCTATAACTCATATCCTCCAACGATCCTTAAGACTTAACAAGCCGAACGTCGTCGAGGAAGTAGCACAAAAAAGCCACACCTTGAGGCAAGAGACGTGGAGGACAGCGGCGTGCATGGTGGATAGAAGTATACACCTTGCTTGAACTGGAGAGAAACCCTTCTCGAGGGATTGGCAAGTAACCAAGATGTCACTTGTCGGAAATTGCTGCTTAATGTGAATGTCCGACCAAAACCTGAGACTCTCAGCCTTGTCCGAACGATATCGCATTTCGGAGCAAAGCCCACTCCCACCCCCCCCCCCGGGCGCGAATCGTCCACACGAACACCACCACAAGCCCACGAACCACGGCAGTCAATGGAATACTCGATCCTCTCGATCTGCGAAGCTCTATCGATAGCAATCGACTCTTTCCAAAATACATCGCATATAAGCCGCAATGCGTCGAAAATCTCCGGCCTAAACTCACAATTCTAAGTTATAACGCTTAAAGTCTTTATTTATCATTGTTTGGCCGGTGATAATGCGTCTAATTTAAAAAACAATAACGTCGCTGAATATTGCGATGTGCAACAAACCTAAGCCTCGTTTTACCGAGCGCGGCTTCGTGGCTTGCAGTTGGCTTGGGTTTGTACAACACGAGATTGTATTGCGACGTGCAACAAACCCGAGCCTTAAAGCGTTTACCGAGCGCTCGCTCCCGGTAGGGCTGCAGCTGCATCTCGCCGCCAATATTTGTGGGGTCATGATGTGTGCACGGTGCACGATCGGAGGGTTTCTGATTTATTGGTGGGCGGGCAGGTGGATGGCAGAAAAAATGAGAAGGCATTAGCGGTGAAGCGCAGGCAGGCTCAATTAGAGCTAGGCCGGAAGGCTGGCAGAAAAAATGAGAAGGCTTTAGCGGTGAAGGGACTTGGCAGATTTATCCACATTCTCCACTTCTCCACAAATGTGTTGCTGTGCTGTGCCGCTGTCAAGCTGCGGCTGCTCCCGCCGACGACGACATCAGGACTCTGTGGGGATCGAACAGGAAACCTAAGTAGATGATAACGTCACGAATCAGGTGGTGGTGGACAAGTAAATGAATGGGTGCCCCGAAAAGCTTTTTCTATTGTTGTCTGTATTTTCTTGTGTTCGTTCAAATCCATGCTTCGAAACGCCGGTCCCATATGCAAAGTCCACCCTTTGTAGTACCAACGCCATCATCGCCAGATGCAAAAACAAACCTTCCTTCTAATGCTTCAAAGCGGTCGTTGACTCGAGAACTCCAAAGCACCCATAGACAAACCCTAAACCCTCATCGATATGATTTTAAAGTTTGTCAAAGAAAACTATTTATTGGTTGAGATCGAGTTTGGCGATTAAATGCTAAGAGAAGAGAATCTAAATAATTTATTAATATAAAGTATAATTATTTCGAGAAAAGAAATATTCATACCGAGAAGATTATGTCGTAGTCTTGCTTTTTTCCTTGAAATATTGAGCAAGAATGTAACCTATGGTAATCAAAGCACCTGCGAAACAACCGCAAATGACGCTAGTAGTAGTTAAGTCTATATGGTTATTATTGCAGCAACCACGTGCATCTATTTGACCTGCTGCGGGTGAACCGGCTACTGCAGCTGCGGGTGGACCGGCTACTGCAACTGCGGGTGGACTAGCTATTGTTGCTGCTGCGGGTGGACCGGGGGTTCAGCGGAATAGACGTAGTAAAGGTATTGGTGACATACTGTAGACTGGCGGAGGGTATTCCGGAAGAATCGAATTGTTGTCTTTGCGATCGAGGTCTCTAGAATCGCACTCATCAGAATTTCGAGTACTTGAGCACAGGCCGTCGTTGCGCACGCTGCTAGTCCTCGTTGGGCATAGACCACCCCCGTCAACCAGATCACTGTCTTTGCTTTCCGGCATAATTGCTAAAGTTTCGACAAGACACCAAAATGCTTGAATGTTATTAATTTGTATTAAAGAATAACTACGACGTGAAATTACTTTTTTAACTATAGATGGTGGTCAATGCGTCCAGAGATCGACTAAAATAAGCGATTAGCTGACTATTACAATCACGCAGTGGACTGTGTACGATCGAAGCAGGCTTCTGATTTATTGGTGGGCGGGCAGGTGGCAGAAAAAATGAGAAGGCATTAGTGATGGGGTGTCGTTTCTGGTTCGAAATAACCAGACTTTTTTAATATCACTTAAAAATAGAATCAAATTGCGAAGAAAAAACGCGATATATTTTTTTGTGCTCGTTCAAATCCATGCTCGAAACGCCGGTCCCATATGCAGAGAGTTTTCACGCCATCGCCGCATGCAAAAACAAACTTTCCTTCCAATGCTTCAAAGCGGTCGACCGTGATTCGAGAACTCTTCCAAAGCGCCACCATAGACAAACCCTAAACCCACCCCATCGATATGATTTTGAAGTTTATCAAAGAAAACCATTTGTTGGTCGAGATTGAGTTTAGCCGAAGATAGCCTAAATAATCTATTAATATAAAGTATAATTACTTCGAGAAAGAAAATATTCATACCAAGGAGATTAAAGCCAAGACTACCACAATACCGAAGATAATGACGCAAATGATGCCGACACTTTCTGTGTCCAGATGGATATTATTGCCGCCAATGCGAATGACAGAGATACCGGTTTGATGTGCAACTGGCTGACGTGCAACTGCAGCTGGTTGATTTGCGGTTGGATCAGCCACTACAACTTGGAGTAGTGCTGCGGGTGGACCGGCTGCTGGTTGTTCAGACATGGTGTAGACTTGAGGAAGGTATTCTAGAAGAATAGAATTGTTATCGTTGTCTTTGCGATTAAAGTCTGAGTTGATAGAAGAGCGGGGGTGGCCTCCAGAATCGACAAGATACCAAAGTGCTTGAATGTTATTGTTTTGTATTGAAAAATAGCTACGACGTAGAATTAGTTTTAACTATAGATAGTGGTCAATGCGTCCCGAGATCGACGAAAACACGCGATCAGCTGACTACCACGATTACAGGACCAGTCATAGGCTCAGTAGGCTCAGCCTTGCAGTAGACCCTAAATGACGTGATGGAGTATTATAGTTACGATAAAACTCTAGTTCGTTTGGTTTCACTCCTCTCGGAGTTAACCTCCACAGTGCACGGAGGTCTTATATATGGCAATGAATGGGTCGCGACATATTGAAGGGGAGCTTCGTGCGTGCTCAACTTAATTATTATTCTCGATTTTAAAATCAACGCGTTTAAGTTACCGAGCGCTTCCCGCCCGCCCTCTCTCTCTGCGCCATCGCGGCTCAAGACAAAGGGTGGTCAATCCCGAGGCCTGGCCTAGAACACTATCCATATCTGTGCGGAGACTTCCCTTAAGATTATTCAACGCAATATAAGTTCATCGCATTTCATGTCGAGCATATCCCTGAGTCTCAGGTAAGGAGGGCTGCAGCTGCTGCTTCTGCATCT
The DNA here is from genome assembly GCF_001500285.1 of Mollisia scopiformis. Lineage (NCBI taxonomy): Eukaryota > Fungi > Ascomycota > Leotiomycetes > Helotiales > Mollisiaceae > Mollisia > Mollisia scopiformis. The sequence continues at coordinate 195,321 of NW_017263617.1, forward strand.
CGAAGTGGCAGAATCTCGCATCCCAGCTTCACTTCACCGCCAATATCTGTGGGTCGTGATGCATGCTGGCAGAAAGATTTCGAGAAGGCCTTAGCGGTGAAGGGACTTGGGGCAGATTGAGATTTTTGAACAGATCCATAACATTCCCCACTTCCCCACAGATGTGCTGCTGTGCCGTGCCGTGCCGTGCCGTGCCGCTGCCAAGCTGCGGCTGCTCCCAACGACGACATCAGAAAACCTCCGAGCGCGTACTGTAGACGATTAAAAAGCTCCCACGAAGCTTGCAGCAGGTATTGATATATATCATTAAGCATGAGGTATTATTGGCTAGAGTGTAGGTAGGCAAGGCCAAACCAGGGAAAGCTTACCCCAAACAAAGCATCTTGAAAATACTGTACCAGGAATCAAAGGACACGCACGTTTGGAGGATGAGACACAGAAATCTCACCTCTCGTCGTCGGCTTCTGTTGGTGAGTGAGTGTATCGTTCATAAGCGAGATACTGCAATGCTCCGTCAGGGGCTGAGGGGCAAGGAATCGGATCTCCAATCAGGGGTCGTGTCCAGCCCCAGCATCAAAAATACAAACAAATACCACATTCACGCTTCTCTAGAGCAATTACATCTCCTTTCACTTCATTCAGCTTCAATCCACCACCAGATCGGGAGTTTGCATATTGCATATACTTCCTGCAACACACTGCACATCGGCTTCTTGCCAACACATACTGTTGGAACCGTGAGCCATCCATTCGTTTACTTACTTTGATTCTTCTTTCCCGAATTGATCACGTCCCTCGACATTGTAGGAGCACTATTATTTATGCATTATATTGTATACGTGCATTACGATGAGCCCGTGCATCCATGAAGCTAGTTGGACGGGTGATGAATGAGTTGGCCTTCATCGTACGAGATCTCCCAGCCCGAACCTCCCCCATCAACCCCTTCGACACGCCGCTCCCCCCGTGTTATCTGCATCAAAGATCGATAAAGCCAGGTTGATCCTGCAAACAAGCTTCGGTGCTCTACAGCATTGCGTTAACCAAATAGAAGCATCAAGAATGGAAAGGGTACCGCACGGAGACATTCCATCTGGGGAAAAGCACAAATCGATACGCCATAAACTCTTCCAACAAGATCCACGGCCCGAACGCTATCAACGCTCCGCATCAATGTCTTGCTTCCCCCACATTGCTGCATGGAGAATCGGCGAGCCATTTTGATTATCCAAAGCGCCAACACATCATGCTGCAACCGTGGGCTACAGGTGCATCCCAGGGTGATCGGCTTTCTTTATCAGGAGTCTGGATGTTGGCACAGACGGAGATATAAGGATGCATTTTCATCATCATTGTATGGAATAATAGCAGATATTAACTTACGGTTTATATGTAATTATAATGTAAGTAAAAGCCTAGTCTTGTATGCTATAGCTAATAAAGTTAGGATCCCTACTACGCTCGCATATCAAGCTCAGGTAGCACAACAAATCAAATTTTATGGGATCAACTAGATATTCCGACTTCCTTTCCTACCCCAAAGCGATATTCTTCGGTCTCAATTACGACGTTCAGATCCTATCCAGAGTCCTGAACCACGCTGTTTCGGATATCGGCCGCTATTCAATAGCAATGAACACGCAACTGGTCTTACCGTATACCTTACTGGAAATAGCATAATTAGCTTGGACGCCTATTTCATACGAACTTCATAGCTATCAAGGAGTCGCGATGGTTGCCCCCAATACTTCCCACTCGGTTCAAACGAGCGCATAGCCTTCGCCTGGTGCCGGGTTGCTAATTGCTAGAGTCGTGCATACGTTGCACTAGGATTACTAGTGCGTTGTGAGTTCGTTCAATCAAGTTTGTTGTTAACATATTTTCACAAATTAAAACAATTTTTGGAAGGACTTGCTGGTTTGGGGTATATATTTTGCTGGCACTTGTTAAAAGCAACAATTACAAGTGGATTCTTCTTAGAACATCTAGACATGTCACCGGATTCTATTTCGAAAAACCAGCCATTACTCCGTCGATCAGAAGACTTGGGGTCACCCGTGGTGAAAACTCCCGACCCTTAATACACCCGACGCCGCGTTATATCGCATGTAAATCCACCTCCCCTGTTGGCCCAGATTCAGGCCTGGTCTTCTCAGTTGCTCTTCTCAGTGGCCTCAAGAGAGTTGAGCTCTATCGACTCGGAACTCGTTATACCGGCATCATAATACACTACCTCAAAACTCCTTCAGTAGTCCTTGGTCAATGGCATATTTCTATTAATATCTCGAATGCTTTTATAGTGCATTTTGAATTGTCAAAATCTATGGGTCATTAAGTCGTCTCTGATATCATATTCTCGGCGGATAAAAGAAGAGATAGAAACTATGAAACCTTTAGTGTCAATGAAGTGAGTTATCGGTCTACTACAAAGACAATGTGTTAACGGATTTACTAGTCTATCGCATGGTGGTTCTCAAAGTTCGACGATGTTGTTTGTTCTTGGAGCGGGAGAGTACTTGCAGTTCCAGAGGAGAGTGTAGTGACATCAAAATGATTGGAATGGACAAAAGAGTTCGATAGGTGTGATCAGGTATCGTAGAATTCTGAATCGGCTTCCGAAGTTTTAAATGACTTTTTGGGGACTCGCATGTAGCCGGAGCTAGCTCTACATGGCCAGATTATGACAGAACTAGGGTATGGACACCAATCTCCTAGTGGAGACAACGAGCTTGTCACCACCTAGCTTCCAACCCAATCAAATTCTTTCGAACTGCTTGAAATCCTTTACTGGCTGAAACCCGCAACTAAAGGGCATTCTCGATTGGAAGTCTGCAACATCAGGAATAACCTTTAGAAGTGTTCCATTGCCTTGATGCCCAACGTGAATAGCCATGTTCTCCTCTTCGCCGTCTAGTCTTCCTGAAACCGTCATTGGACCATCTGTAGTTGAGTTTTGCGGATTCATGTGAATTACGATCTTTGCTCTTTCTGGCGATGCTGGATCAATACAACGCTCGAAGAATTCAATCATATCAGGCTGAGTGAGCAAATTGACCGCGGCTGCGTCTTCCTTGGCTATAGTCCTCGTTCTCACGGGCATCCTGAAAATGAAATAACCTACAAAGCTCGAAATCGAGGTCTCCACTCTTAATGTGCGACCAAAAGTTATCTAATTCTTCATCCAAATCTCACAACTTATGCGTTAATCTGTTGCACGAGGCTGCCTTGTATTGTTCGAATTTCATGGGGTGCATCTCCTTGAGTATTTTCATGAACCCAGTCAGGAACATGTCAATTCTCGACTCCAGGTATTGTGGTCTCTGCTTACTTTGAATCGTGCATTTGAAGCCAATAGAATCCCCCAAAGAACAACACTTTGACCAGGTAATATATCCTAAACGCTACTCCGTTCCTAGTTGATTAAAGAATGCCGCGAACAGAAGTACCTTGGCGCGCAATGAACGTTGTGTCCCGTCACCCGCATCCAGGTACCACTGAATGCAATGGTTGGTATTCTGTGGGTCTTTCAAGCTTCTATTGTAGACAAAGTTGCTACCCTGAGGGAGGACTAGCGATGGATACACCGGTGCTGATGTGGCAGGTGGTGGTAATTGTGGATCTAAAGAGTCAGGTCGAACGCGGTCTTGGTGTCCAAATTTCCATGTACTAAAACTTCCACTAGGGTGCGTTGCAAGAAATCCGGGTAGAATTGACGAACATCGGTAATCGTTACTCGTGGTAGCTCAGGAAGAATTTGCTCTTCAATGTAATGATTTTTGGTGTTAAGCCATTGCATGATAGTGCTGACCTGCTTCTAGTGTTCCAGAAAGTGCCAATTTTCAAGGCTCCGTGTCAGCTTCTCTTTGACGACCTCGAAACGGTCTTCTTTGGCCTCCAAATTCTTCATCTTCAGTAGAAGTTCTTCTAGGAGCACGTGGAGTTTGCTGTTATAACCGGCAACATGAATTTCAAGCCCCTCGGAGTGACCCAATACCGAATACTTGAAGCCTTGGATTTCAAAATTGTGTGAGCATCGGTTCACAGAATCAAGGAATACTTTAGCGAAGAGCCTAGCCTTTGCCGAAGTCAGGGCGGTCATCTTGAAGGGACGCCAACTGAGGTGAACTGCAGCCTTTGGAGCCTAGAACTGATCGTCTTTCTTGTGCCATATTCTTATCGAACCATCTTTTCGAATCAACCTTGGTGCGATTGCTGGGGGACCCATATCCTCTTTCTTAACTTCTGGATCAGTGACAAGAACATCGTTCCTGTGAGGGAAGTGTAGATCCGAAAACCTGTTCTTAGTTGTGAAAGATGCAGCTGCTTCCAATTGAAAGAAGAATTCTGCTGGGATCTTTTCATAGGTGTAATCGGTGCCGTACCACTTCTCTTTTGACCTCCAAATGTCTGAGAGACAATAAAGGCGCAGTTGTCTGGGTGTCAAGCACGTCAATCCCTCCGAAATCTTTGGCGCGTTGAATTGTCGCATTCTGGCATTGAATATTAGTGATACTTCATGGACGGTGAATGCGAATTAACTTACCTAGGTATACCCAGAAGCCATTTTGTAGGCGATTTGGTTCCCATGGCTAAGCTAATCTGCTCAGTGAGTGATTTTGCCGCGACACTCACTTTAGACTCGAGTTTATTCTCGGTATTCCTTTTCAGTTCTTGATAGAACCACTCTTGAGGCTCGCGAAGCAAAGAAACATATTCGAAGAACACTACAACAATCTCTCTGTAGTCTTTTAGCCCTTTCTCTGTTAAGCCAATCTTGCAGTGGAACATCCTAGGTGTGCCTGGGCAGATGATACACGTTCCAATGCTCGTCGCCCATCCCATGGACTGAATACAGGCCATAATACCTCCGGGTCCCTCGTAACTTATCAGTTGATTGATGTATTGACCTGCTTGAGACTCGTAGTCGCACTCTTCATCTATGAAGGGGAATGACAGGTCAAAGTATCTGGAATTCGTGACTGGCTTAGCAAAGCACTGTGTCATGAGATCGCTCTCCCTAAACAAAACCTCTGTCTCCCATCGATTCTGGGGTAGATTTTTGTTCTTGAATCGAAAGAATAGATTTGAAACCCAAGCCTCTAAAGTATCAAGTAGTTCGTTAGCGAAGACAACAAATTGCGATCGATTTGCTAAATAATGTTTATCGTGGAACTCCATAAACCTGTCCCGGATATTCACTCCTTTCGCCTCCGGTTGCGTTTTGAGAGTTTCCAGTTGCCTGTTGCAAAGCGACTATATGGGTGTTCCGGATTCGAAAGAGATCTCCCTAGCTGGAAAATTCGCCATAAATCACTTTGTTTATTTTTGTTGTGCTCTTCGTCAATCTTTTCTATTTCTTTGGACACAGTTGATTCAAGAAGAGGGGTTCAGAAAAGAACTGGGCGAATCGAGACAACGTGCTATACAGTGGGGACTACTAGTCGGGGTGGTCTCCAGACGTAGTACTAGAGAGCGTGACGGTGTGTAACTGCTCAGCGTCCAGCTTTTTGCCGGGAAATTTTTCTTTGTCGTTCTTCTCCCCCTCAGATTGATTGCAATCCGGCTCATTCCTTTTCGTCTCCATCACTCGGAAGGAGTAAACCGTTGAAATATCCGAAGTATATGCAGAGAATTTCCCGGAATGGATAGCGATGTGTTCCCGGAAAGCATTTACATTTGGGTGCTATTTTATATGTTAGTTTTGACTGGAAGTATAACCCAGAGAAACTCTCGGAGACTTGACTTACGGTCTTAGTTCCCTTGGAAAGCAAATGTCTGCATCTATTCTTAGCCGTCGAATATGTTATATAGGAAAGGGATTCCACACTCCACTGCATGCGCAAGGCCAGGCATATCATTGTCATCTCTCATACTTCCCACATTAACGTTCATGGTCACGCTTGCCTGGTCGGTTTTCGGATCGTGAATGAGAGTAGCCTGCACTTTGTTACCGAGTTCTATGACTCTGTACAACCGAGGATCTCGCGATGAAGTCTCGAGGCTATTTGCAAGCCTCTTGACTGACATGTGTCGATGCTCCATAAGGCGATGGTTAAGAATTGCTGAGATCTCGACAGGAGACAAGGACTCCATGATTGTTGTGTGAGGTTGATGGTACTTTACTTTATCGCCCGGTTCCCTATTGTGTTACAGTAGATCATGTACGTGCGCCGAGTTGATTCAATAAGGCTGGAATGCCTACCACTTCACAGAGTGGGGCTACCGCCTCAATCGAGGCTACAGTAGTGTTATCCGATTTTATTCCAAGCTCGGCACGGATGCTCCTTTGTCCTCCCATTGGCGTTGAGTTTATGCTAGAATGATCGAATGTCTACCTAAGCGAGGTGTAAATAGGGGCCTGCACGTGAGATGGCACTTGCTTCCTATCCTTATTCTCAGAGCATCTGGCGATTTCAATCTTGTTTATGAAGAAAAAATGTATCAAATTCATTGCGAGTACTGGCCATACAAAAATGAGTGTCCGAGAGCCTTCGAAGAAACCTTCCACGTCTACTTCGCATCCACGTCGACGTGTAGCTTATTCATCCATATCCTTCTTTTTCTCGCTCTGCTCCACGTGTTCTTGTTCTCCTTCCGCTTCCTCAAACTCACTTGTAATAGAACCACCGTCGTCACTCAACCCTTCAATGTTCACTTCCTCTCCCAATGGTGTCACTTTCCACTCTTGCTTCAAGAGGTCTGCCCCACTAAAGCAAAAGCGTTGACCATTCACAAATATGCCTCCATCGCCTCCTTCCGCATCAATATCAACGCCCTCCAATATGCCCGTTCCTTTGGTCACAAAGCACCTACCACGATAAGAAGTATTTCTTTCCACTCGCACGCTCTCGCCAAGGAGCAACCAAATTTTGAGCATTTCCACTTCTTGCAGTTTTTCTGTCCTCAATTTGCAACGTAGAGTGTCTGCCCATTTTTTCAACACGCGAATTTCCTCTTCTACGCTTTCGGCAGCTAGCGCACGAGGTTCTTCCAAGATCTCGCAGTCGAAGGAGGGGTTATCTCGCAATGCCTTCTCGGCCCGGAAGCAGTGATCGAGGATCGAGATCGGAAGGAAGCTTCCGGTTCGAGGCATTTCATCAAGTCGATATTTGATAACAAGTGACTGATGGAAATGGATGAAATAATTGCATTGAATGCTGAACTTTTCGAGGTCGCTTGTGGGGAGAAATGTGACCGGAGTATAATATCTCATTGCACCATATGTTCCCGGCTCGTAAAATTGGTATTCCAGCACCGCAGGTACCTTACTCACGCCTGGTGGTGGTGGTGGTCCTGGTGGTCGTGGTCGTCGTGATGATGGTGGTGGTGGTGGTGCTCGTGCTCCCGGTGGTGGTGTTCCCGGCGGTGGTGCTCCCGGTGGTGGTGCTGCCGGTGATGGTGGGGGAGTTGGTTTTCCTAGTACAACGCCCATGGTGATAGTTCTTGGAGATCAGGTACGATGCAAGTAAAGTAGGGAGAGGGGAAGCGAGCGGAAAGTCCGTGATTGTGATGTTTCGAGAGCAACGAAGCCTTTTAACCACCAAGTTGCGAAAGGGAAGCGTGGTATTTCGGCTTTGCCCCGCTTGTAATTGCAAGTTGCCAACTCAGCAAGGAGAAACAGCAAAACCTAGCATGACCGGGCAAAACTGCATGCAGCTGGCAAAATTGGCTGGTCACGAACCAGCTTGCATAATCAAGCAAGAAGCTAAGGCAAAGCGGATATTGGTAGACTTGCATGAAGGATCAATGTTACAAAGATGTGGAAGATGAGAAGGGCGTATGCAGCCTCCTTGGCATCCTTGCAAGCCTTTCGATTCACAACTGCTTTGCTTTGACTTTGGAACATGGTCTCCAACTGCAAGCGAGTCCTTGCAAGCATTTCTCAAACGCACAGCTGACGACTCACAGGAACAAGCAAAAAGTGATAGGCTTGCATATTCGTAGGAATGTGGAAGGTTATAGTGGCGCTCACCTCGATGCTTCCCTCTCACATGAAAGACACGTAGCGGCTGCACGGTCTTTATCACACGACTTCTCAGACTTCTTCTGCAGGCCCAAAATCAAAATGGCAAACACGGGAGGTGACCCGGGACACTGGATGAGACAAGCTGCTGGCGCTTCTATTCGATTCGATTCTGTCCTCCACCACCGCTCACTCGGGTGTCGTGAAACCTGCTGCTGAGATTATTGTTCCGCCTCTTCTTGAAAGAAGGTTCGAATCCGTTTGGTCAGACAGCACGGAACACGAGAGGCGGAATCTCAAACATGATCGATCAATTCTAGGCAGATCAACTCGAAAGCGGCAGGCCTTTGAGAGGTCATAACATAACGAAGGGAAAGATGTGGAAGAATAGCGGCTGGATGGAAAAACAAAATGTAAGTGTTCCCTCTTATCTCATATATCATAAATTGATACTTTCAGGCAAGCACAGTGAGCACACTTCTTTCTCCCTTCTAAAATAAGAATAAGAGAATCAGAGCAAACTTCAATTCAATCCTTAACCAAACAATTCAATATGCCAGTCCGTCGAAGAGCTTCCAACCCTTGCGAGGCATGTCGAATCAGGAAGAAACGTTGTGCTGATGATCAGAATCCTTGTGGGTTTTGCGCAGGCCGTCGCCAGCCCTGTCTTCGCAGCCCTGTTCCGGAGCCGGGGAAGCGGACGGCCTTCACTGTGCCTCACTTGACTCGACCCGCTATGAGGGCCACCGAACTACTCTTCCTCCCACCGATCCACAAGCTGTGCGAGCTTGTCCTCCAAGAAGAGCAGATTCGGAGCGACCGGTATGCGCTAGAGGCAGAGACTCAGTGTATCGTGGCAGGAAGGCCTATGCAGCTGGATCCGCGGCTTTATTTGCCCGATTGCAGTGCAGATACAGTGCACAGATTGGTAATAGACAACTATCGTGACTGCATCTCTACCAGACAGCCACTTCTCCCATGGGTCGATATTGATCGTTTGGTGCACGCTTTCTTGGAGCATTCGCACCCTTTATTCGATGGTCGGGACATTGGTACAGCGATTGTTCTCCTCATGATGGCATTAGGGGAGGCATATCAGTACCAAGATACGGTGTCTGGGCAGAACGATCTCCCAAGTTCCGTATACTTCATGGAGGGTATGACGATCCTCGACGAACAGCATGCAGCATATACACTTGAGCATATCCAAGGCTATCTTCTCGCAAGCTTGTGCCATAGTCAATGCGGACACACCCTGGAAAGCTTCAAATATACGTCCAACGCCTGCCAAGGTCTCTTGTTCATTTCCCAACCGTTAAGTACTGGAATCATTAATTCTGCTTGGACACTAACAGTAAACAGCGCCTTAGAAGGATACCAGATGAACAAGCAAACGGGTGCAGCGGGTAATGCAGCGGATAACCCCTACCTATTTGCATTTTGGACTTGCATACAGATGGAAAGGTGACTTTCTTGCTCTTTTGGATCTTTGGGAATAGCATTAACTGGCAGTAGCGGTATCCTCCTAGAGCTTCCTTGTCCTCCGACCGGACTTCTTCGATTTTATGAACACACCCCATTCCCTCACTTGGAGGATATGGACTATGGCTTGAGTCCTCCCAATATTCGATACTTGGAGAAACAGTATTCGTTGATCAAACACACGGCAAGGCTTGTATTGGCACCTGACGCGTTTCTCTCCCCAGAGTATCTCCAAACAACGCGAAAGACTCGAGACGTCTTGGATTCAATTCTTCGTAGCGACGGCGGTGTTGAAAGAGGCTCCTTGCCAGCTAGGTATCACAGTATTGAAGTAATTCTCTACCGGCAATACGTATTGAATATCCTACTGTCTCATGATCAAACATCGGCGAGTCTGTTAAAAGATCGGCATACAAAGGATCAGACTCGCAAAGGCATTTCCGCTTTGATTGATAGCGCCTCCGTCTCCAACTCTTGTTTAGGTAATCAGGTGATGGAGAATCAGTGGATGAGGGCACAATCGTATGCTCCCTCCCTCGTGGTACTTTTTGCCGGTTACTGATGCATCACAGACAGTGGGGTAACATGTTGGTGCTCCTGGCAGCTTTCTCCAACCCAACGCTTCAACCAATGGTGCTTGACATCATAGCGAAGGAAGATCTTGCACGTCTGATCCAGGTTAGCAGTGTTCTCAATGCGGGTCTTGCATCCCCGACCTTACAGGTGGAGTCGAAAATATTGCAGCATTTGTCAAGATCTTTACGGATGGGAGGTGCAGACAGATAGATGTTCATTTCAGCCGAATGGTACGGGATTTTGGAACTCGTTTGTTGAAGCTTAAAAGCAAAGATTGTGATTCACCCAACTCTTTCGACGAGCGGCCAGAAACAAAAATTTCTCACACATCATCTGTACATCGACATAGTTGTCGGTTCTCTTCTTTAGTACCACTTTCTTACCATATTGTTGCAGTGTATGAACTCGCCGGAGGCGGGCAGGTCACCGAGGCGAGATTTGTAAAGCATACCATCCACGGGACTTGTATTTTCTGGAAGATTTCGTTGGGGCGGGCTGGCAGCCCGATGTGAAATCTTGCGACGATGAACTGGAAGTCGATTATGTATTGGGGCACTTAGGTCGTGCAATAGATGCGGAAGGAGCATAGGAAGCAGCAGTAACACCAGACAGACACCGAAGAATGGTCTTGGGATTCGGGTCTGCCGCGTTCAGTTTCTTTTTGCAAGGCATTCATAGTGAAACACGGCTCGGAAAGAATAAAACCCGAATGCTTTCTTCTTCTGGTCGTTTTTGTTCCACCATTTTCTATCCTTTTTAATCCCTCTGATGTCCACTTCGACTTACCTTTCTATCCTCATTCCTTCGAAAATCTTTTCTCATCGCAAATACCGCTCTTCTCCGCTGATACAGATCCGCAATGGCTGACGTCGAGTTCTCAGAACGATATCATCTTGTTGTAAAACATCATGGCGCCGAGTTACTCTTTCTTCACGACCGGTTACAGGACCAGCCATGGCTGCATCTGCGTCTTCCGACTGACGATCAAACTCCTCAATCGCTCATTGTCATAACAGGTATCCTTTGCCTTTCCGATCTCATTCGCGGCATAGACGAAGGATATTTTGACTGTCTTCGCCACGAACTTCACGATTACGAACAATATCATGCACCACCGTCTCTGCAGATTATCCAAGGAAATCTCATGCTTGGCTTGTGTCAGATGTGCAAAGCCCAATTCAAGCAAAGCCACTTGAGGATTGCCAGGGCTACGAACCTCGCTCGAGTTCTGAACCTGGACAATCCTGAATCTATGGACAACACGATAGACCCCATGGAGGCCCGGCTCACATTCTTTACCTGCGTCATCCTGGAGAGAATGGTTACAGCAATATCGGCTCCACCTATGGTTGTGCTTGACCGAATACAGGTCCCTTGGCCATGTTCTCGTGAGAATATACGCCGTGGAACCGATACTGAAAAACCAGATCCTCTTCTTCGGATATACATCAAAGCTCTCGAGTGGTTTTCCTTGCTTATGCAGCACAAAAGTTCAGCGCATGATCACCTCCGCAAAGAGTGCGATTCGAAGTTCACCGAGCCTGAGCTGGCCGCATGCAAGGAGGGACGGACCAACCCAGACCTAGCGCGAAGGATATCCGTGGTGCTCCACTTCTGCTTGTTCCAAAGACGCAGAGAGGAAAAGAGGATCACAGAATTTCTTGAAGAACTCGAGGCATATAGTGACACAGATCTCAGCAGAATACTTGAGGCGCCATTCTTTGCCTGGTGTGTCAAAGAAATGATGGTGGTTGCCCAGGAATTCAAGCATGATCTGTCTAACGCTTGCCCCAAACTCGAAAGCAGGGTTGTCCCGATGATGGATAGATTGCACATAATACGCAGCCATAGAGCTTATCCTGATGGTTTGTACCAGCTTTACCTTTTGGACCGTAAGTAAGCTGACTTGTTCTGAAGGGCTTGTCAGGATAAAGAGCGAGAGTGGTCTTGTTATGGAAGGCATTTCAAAAAGCAGGACACTGGCATGGTATGGCATGATCTTTGGGTACGCATGGCAGGTGATTGCGGTGGGACTCGCAGTGGCAGTGGCAGTGGCAGTGGCATTCTGCTGCTGCTGCACAATGAGGTTGTTTGCTCTCCCTCCCTTCTCCAGCTGAGCGTGCGAGGCGAAATCAAGGGACAAGGAGGTCTACTCGAAGGTATGATGCATTCATTATCTACGAAGAGTTCAAGAGTTCGTAAGGAATCTCCAGAGTATAAGTGAGCCGGATCCTTCTCCCAGGTATTTTCATGTTTTTTCAACTCGTCAAATAGCTAAGTGTGTACTCACAACGATCATAATACCTTCAGCACTTGCTTCAACGGTCTTGTCATCGCTATCTCGTGTATCTAGCTATGCGTCTCATCCGCTCCTCTCCTCTCCTCTTTCATACAGACTTTCCCACCACTGCTCGCACGCCTTGCACTCGCTCTGATCTCGCTAACCGGCCACCGGTGTGAATGAGTTGGTGACTCGTCGTCAGCCCTCTCTTTCTTTCGCAAGTCGTCTGACCAGATCGCCAGCACCAAGCCATGGGCGAGAATGCAGCTCCCGATCGTACCGATCGTAGACCGTGTATGCAGCCACTATTGCGAGGGACTGCACCTCTTTGTTTCTGTCGCGCCTCGCGATATGCGCGAATATGTCCCCTCCTCCGCTTTCCACTTTCCCACCCGTCCTTCGCCGAATCGACACCCCTGATCCCAGGCCGACATTAGAATCTTCCACTTCGGTATATTTGCTGCTGCAAGCCACGGGCGGCTCGACAGTCCAGTCTCCTCCGGATTGCCTCCGGATTGCCGGCAGCACTGCACTGGCATACAGTATCACTAACCAACATCTTTAGGATTCCCTTCCTTTCACGAATTTGACATGTCTGTCGTCTTGTGGCTGTGATCGTCGGGCCATTCCGTCCGTCCGTCCGTCCGTCCGTCCGTCAGTCAGTCAGTCACTGAACACGGGTTTTCTTTTGCTGGTGGTGGTGGTGGTGGTCGTGGTCGTGGTGGCAGAGACAGCAGTCTAGACAAGCCCGACGCATCCCCAGACTGACTCGGCCTCGATCTGCGTCAGTGGCCTTCGGCTGATTCATGTCGACTTGGATCCCGTCTGGGTCGGGAAATCAGCAGATAAGATCAAATTCCAGCCGCCGCCACCAACACCACCACCACCACCACCAGCTTTGTCAAATCGGGGTCAGCGCGCGTGAAGTTAATCGAATCGGTGCGGCTGACGGGTATGGGAACAAGTGAGTGAATGAATGCTGGCGCGGGCGGGCTGTGGAAAAGAAAAAGAAAAAGAGGAGGTGGAATCAGGATATGTGTGTTGCATGCAGGCCATCGATCGATGAACAATCAGTCAGTCGCACAAAGCAGAGAATTATGAGTCTCATGAGTATCCCTGTACATACATACCTGGACTACAATCAGGGTCTAAGACATGCGCCTTGGAATGAGAGGAGAGACGACTTGCAGGCGAGGCCAATGGTTGCTTTTTTGCTTTCTGTTATATTTTTCGAAGGATAGCAAAGCATTGCAGCTCACTTTCAGTTGTGATATGTGATATCGGATCTGAAGGTCCTGAAGCAAGGGATTCAAATTCTGACAGCCAGTTTCTTCAATAAGCCAGAACTCGTTCGAAGGGGAAAATGGACGGACCACTCATAATAATTTATTCTCGATCGATTCCACCACTATCGAGAACCTTGTTTCTATTCTCGATCGCTTGGGATCGGTGGCCTAGTTATAACGGTTGATTGAACAAAAGCTGTTTGCCCGTCATGTTCTTCACCGAGTTTCTCCATCACGCCTTGCGTTTACTTTCTCACATCCTTGAAGCTTATTACAACTCAAAACCGAGATACACGTCGGAAGTTCTCACCGTGAAGCATCTCTCGACGTTATTTTGCGTTACAAATCTGCAAGCATGGACATCAACAGTATGCTCAATCCCATGGATAAGCATATGGAAAAGGCCACAAAAGGGGAGAAGCAAGCGTCGACGACCCCCTCAAACGGACATTCTCACTTTCACGTAAGCCAGCCCCAGTCGAGATTGGAGGCTACTGTATCCCGCAATGCCACACACCTCCGAATAGTCCTGTTCTACTGTACAGCGCAACTGCGTCTGCAAATCCTTACGGTCCTCAGCATGGTCCCCTCCCCTCCGTCAACCACTTGCTCTGCTTGGCAAATCCACCAGCTACCTTAGAGGCAGCTCTCCCGGCGAGGACACTGCAGTCATCAAACAGTGCTGGAACCAACCTTCAGCTAGGGGACATTGAGACCCGTGCTACCTACCAGGTGGTTGAAAGATCTTACCATGACTTATACTATCCTATGGCTTATACACCTCGTTCGACCACCTCTATCAAAAGGTACCACAGCAACGAACGCTACAGCACTGAGCAGGTCCATTGGATCCGGTATCACAAGACTGATTTGAAATGGAACTGGAAAGACATCGCTGGTCGGTTCGTGATTGTGTTCAGTACTGAAAGGCCAGATGCTAGCGAAGGTGGTCTCACGAGTTCTTTTTATCGCGACAACGACGTCCCTAGGATTGATAGGCATGGAAATTTCCTGTACGATGCCACCACTAACAAGATCTTGACCTTGGATATGAAGGTACGCACAAAAGATGAAGGAGAATGTTCAGATGAAAAGTGTCCCTGGTCATTTGTAGAGAGATATCCTTGGGCGGCGTTGAAATATGATTGGGTGTCGCCAGCGCACAAGCTTCAGGCGAAGAATATCATCGCCGACATTAAGAGGAGACGTCACTACACTCGTACGTATACGCTCACGCTTCATCTTATCTATTAGAGTGTATATAACTAACTATTTATAGGCAAGCAACAATACATTCTTGCGTTCCGCAGGCTTGAAAAAAAGCGGGCCTTGGAGCTCGCGAATTGAGAATCCTTTCCGGAATTTTCAACCTCTTCCTCTGATGATGATGAGAATATTGAAACGCCAAGCACGCCAAGGGCTCATACGCGCCAGTCTGATATCGGACAGATGCGTTTCGGTACATCATCACAAGCGGCCGAAGAGAGCGATATCCTCCACGGACAATACTCACAAGCCTACTTGTTGGGGCTTAGGCAAGAACTTCATGCCTAGGAAGGCATTATAGCAGAGCTGAAAATGGAAACAAACCCCGAGACCGAGACGTATCAGGGCCAGGGACCAATGGAAAATGTTGGCTTCAAATGCCCCATCAGCAAGTTTTTTTCTTTAGCTTTGTAGTCTCGAGAACAAATATCATTCATACATTCCACCCAAACGCCACCCATCCACCCATGCTCCATGTTGTGTTCACTTCTTTTCACCACCGAACTTTTGATGGATAGCCCTAATCTGTTCCTCCACATTAACATTCTGCATCACATCCAACCTCCTGTCCCCTTTCTCCAATGGCTGCCCATCGTAACTACTCGCTGCCTTCTTTCTCCTGGCTGCTTCCTCTTCCGAGACAGGCTGTCCTGTAACTCCATCGAAGAGATCGCTCCGTTGGCTGGCTAGACGTTTGAGATTGTTCGCTACGTCTTGGGTGGATAGATTAGTGGTTGAATAACGAGAGTCTGCTTTGGCCTTTTGTTCTTTCCATCTTGGATCCAGAAGTTCGACTAGAAAATTGTTAGCACTGGTCTAGTACATGGCAAGGGCGAACTCACTTCTCATATGCTCATCAAGCTCACTAGCAGGCATTTGCTGTCGACAATTCGGACAAAGCACCATGTTCTGCTTTTGAGCCGCTCTTGCAGCTGCTCTTGGAACATAATTCTCCTTGATCTTCATTGGAGCCGCCACACCCTTCGCTTCGGCTTGTGCCTGTTGAGCACGTTGCCTAGCCTCTGTTCGTTCCTGGATCCGTTGCTCCTCTTCATCTTCTTCATCAGTATTCCTCATTCGGGTATCTTGATATTGTGGTTGGTAGGCTTGCTGTGGGATTGGAGGTGGTGCCATTTCCATTGGCTGTTGTGGGTAGTTATTGTAGTAATCTGTATCTTCTGGCATGGCCTCCTCAATACGTAGATTGTGGTTGATGGACATCGCTGCTTTTTGGTCGAGAGAAGCAAACTGGAGTTCGGAGAGAGATGTAGGTGGTGGGAGGTTGGCCTGATCATCCGCTTCCGTGAAGACAACGGTCTCAACAACCACAAAATCATGCCAGTCGATTTGCTGATATGTCATTCTCTCCTTCTCGGCCTCCTCTTCTTTCTTCTGCTTCTGCTCATCTTGGAACTTGAACCATTCCGCTCTCTGCTTCGCTCGTCCCAATACGTGGAACTTATCAGCAACGTTGGCTTGCAGCTCCTTGATCCTCTCCTGCTGTATCTTTCCGCCCTCACCATCCATACCCCCGGCCCTTAATAAGGCAGTGTACTGATCGATCAGTCTCTGAAAGAAACTATGCAAGGTATGATTTGGCCGCAGAAAATCGAACTGATAGTTTCCCGTCTCTCTCTGCGATATTGTAGTCATGAATTGCCTCCCATTCTTCGCCACGAATAGCGCAGTTAGACGCACAACCTCCAGATCTTGAGCATTGATGTTGGGCATTCGCGCTGAGAAATGGAATTCTGGAGGCTCGGGCGGGCCCTTGGGCTTCTCTGCTTCGGCTTCCACGTCTTCTGCTCGACCAGCCGCGACAGCCGTTCCTCGCCCTGCGCAAATTTCGCTGAGTCGCCATTGGTAGTAGGCGTTGTAGGCATCGTTGGGGCTTAGGAAGGAGAATTTGGGGTTCGTCTTTTCTTTCTCTCGAATGCGGTCTATGATTGTTAGCTTGACTGATTTGCCACGGAGCACTTTGTCCTGCATACCTTCAAATACGAAACCGTTTCGCGCGACGTAACCTGCTGTCTTCTCGAGAATAGCTGCGACATATTAGTAGAAGCCTAGAAGATTGAATCGAGAAGCGCACCTTTGATTTCTCGTGGAGGCAGAACAACGCCCTGAGGGGCTTTTATCTCCTCGAGCGATCCCATTCCATCGCCATTCAGAGCAGAGGGAACCATATTGAATGACTTGGCGAGCTCTTGGTTTGATGTTGTTATATCAAGGGATTTTGATGATACTGGAGGCAAGGTTCTTCAGTCAACGCTAAGAAAATCGCCAGCCTTGCAGCTCGACGAATCAGGAGGGGCGCCTTGTCAATATGGGCCGAGATTCAAAGTAAAGTCGGCAGACAGATTTTGGACTAGTCACACATTACAACAGACAGATAATGAAGTTACCATGCTTTGAGAAATTTCAGCTGTCACCTACCTAAAGTACCCAGCACCAACGCCAGTCCGACATTGTCCACCTCCCAGATATCATGAAAAATTAATATTATTGTATTCTTTGGAGAGACTACAATGATAGCATGTGAATGTCGAACGTAGTCATAAGACGTGTAAGTACCAAAAATCCCATAATAATCATGTTTGATAACTGAATAGTCTTGCTTACAACAGATGTAGCAAGGCAAATCGAAGTTAAATGTCCAGTCAGCCAAGACGACTTTTGAAGACAAAAAGTCGAGACAGAAGAATGGACCTTGGATGTCAGACCACCAGTACCCAGATGTAAATGGAATTTTTGGTCTTCTCTGTCGCGGTCAAGGCAGATCTGCTCATGTAGGACATAATTCAACATCCATTATTAAGTTTCGATGTACAGTAATGTTATTCACATTCTATATAGTGTACTTGTATGACCTCCAAGTCCAGATTAATGGAAAGCATGTATGGAAAGACATTAGAAAAATCCATTATCTCGTCACTCGTTGCTGTCTCCTAAGCTATAATCCTGTGATCTATCGTTGTGCTTGCGCAATCCAGCCCAATCTTCTTGGCCCACTAATTATGTTCAGTTAAGTAATGTGAACCCAATACCGGAACGCCCTGCTCACGAATCTGACACGCCAGTCAAAGTAAACAAATCCCAAACACCATCCACTTTTCCGTTTTCTCTTTCCCACCCATAAAATATACAATAAAAGAGCCAGAAGCTAACGCTCGGTACTTAGTCGAATGACCCTGGAATAGTGATGGAGAGCCTCTGCGCTCCTTCTTTCTCGCCTTCACTAGGAGAATCTGCCTTCGATGGTGTTGCAGACGGGGTAGAGTCTCTTGACTTATCGTGAGCCTCGCCAGCTTCTGTTGCAGCATCATCAACCTGGTCATCGACCGATTCTACTTCTCTCAAAGGGCTTGAGACTGGACTTGGAGTAGCCACCCCTTCAACGACGAACGCACTGTGCGAGTTTTCGGGGAGAGTTCCTGTTCCGGGGCCAGGAGTGATGTCCTTGGGCTGGATTTCTCCTGTCCGTTCGACCTCCTCACTGATCTTTCTCTCCTCCTCCTTGCGTTCCTCGCTAATTCGAGGACTTCGTGGATCGCCGTGAACATGTTGAGTAGGGACGACTCCTCCACCCATACGGCACCAGAACATTTGCTCCCTCAGTCGCACGCTTTCCTCCCAGGCTGCTCGTTCTGATTCCTCGTTATCGGCTCTCCAATGACCATCCTTCAAAATCCGTAAGAAGCCAAGAAGGTCGCAAGTTGAACGAACACGGCCATGGCAATATCTACAGAGAGGATATCTCTGAGCATTCTCATTCTCACTCGTTCTGAACCGGTGACTGCGAGTGTGTGCAACATCTTTTCGGTTCTCTCCGCATAGAGCGCAGGGAAAATTGTGTTGCTTTAGAGAGGAAGGAAGAGGTTCCACGACAAGGTTCCCATCGCAAACTGCGTTCAACACTGTTCGTCGAGCTAGCCATGATAAACCAGGTGCCGCGTCCAGTCGCAGGGTTGGTTCTATATCTTCAGCTAGCGCTCGTTTGTAGAATTTGGTATCCTTCAAAGGCGTCAATGAGTTAGGTCCATTAGTTGACCCATTACTAGCAGTCGATGCGGGTGTCGTAGGAGAAGATCCAGCCGTTCCAGATGTGGATAAGGAAGTCGTAGATCCGTTTGAGGGATGTGCTGATGATTGGTAGGCTCCTAGGCCTAGCCCCAGCCCAATGTGGCTATAAGAACCACTGGAAACTCTGCTGGCGGATGGAACATTTTTCGACATTTTCAGTAACGAGGTGAAATCTTCGTACGCCGAGAGATCAGTCCGGAGGACTGGCTGAAGGAGGTGTGTAAAGCTCGTAGGATAAGATGGCGAGATAGGTTCGTGCATAGAATTTGCAGAGTCTGGATCACGGAGGTCGTCCTTACTATCAAATTTGCTCAGTCCTGGAGTGGATGGTGCTGTTTGATTTGTCTGATCGTCTCGCTCCTCCGTCAATTGCTCCATCACATGTTTCAACTCACTGAGCTGTTCCTGTTGTGATTTGAGGAGTCCTTCAGTATCGGCTAGCTGTGCTTTCAGCTGGTCGATCCGCTTTTGCGAGGCTTCCTCGGCTTGTTGGGCTTCTTCCCGGCCTTGGATGACCATCTAAAAACGTTAGAACTTACTTCTGTGCATACCTAATGAAACTTACCTTGTTTGCTTCCTCGAACAACGAAATTGACAGATTTTCGAGGTCTTGCTCCATCTTCTTCTTCTCCTGTTCAGCGATACCCCTCTGCCTCTTTTCTTCCGCCAAAGCAGCAACTAGCTTGGCCTTCTCCAAGTCGAAGGCCGTCTTTTTCACTAGAACACCTTGCACTACGAGATCCGTATGCTCTTTGTTCTGTTGCTCCAGCTGTGCGATCCGTTCCCGAGCTGTCTCCAAATCATGTCGGGTTGCTGTTAAGGAATCGTCGAGATTTGTTTGATGGTTGATTGCATTGATGAGCTTGGTACTGAGTGTTGCTACCTCATTGCTGAGGTCAGGATGGTGAGAAGGGCTGGGTAGATTATCATTCGCAGGAGACATAGCCCGACTTCGAGGATCGGGTAGTGTGCTCAAATTCCCTTCCTCGTCGACAGACGGACTCAGCACTCTCGGTGATGGCACCGCATGCGAGGTCGAGACGGTAGCCATTGTGTGGAGAGCGGATGAGGAGATGGATTTCGACACGGGCCTCGTGGGCTTCGGAATGTTCTTGGACGTGCTCGACGACGAGAGGGAGCGCAGGTGTTGTACGGAATTCCGGGAAGATGGGCGACTGTGTTGTGTCCAACCCGCGACCTGGATAAAGCTAGTCAAGGAACAATGTTAGTAGCTGCTCACATATCTATTTTCCGGCGAATACATACTCGGACATATTAAATTCCCCACGGACCTGACTGCGGATTCCTTCTCGAGGATTGGGAGAGCGTCGTCGCCCCCAAACGGAAGGAAGACCTCAGTCTGCGGAACGACGGGCCAGGACCAGGATGGTGAGCAAACGTTTCCACGGGAAGGGAGAATTTTATGACGAATGATTATGATTCGTGTTTGCAGAACATCGGAAAGGGGAGGAAGGGAATGTGAGGAGTGGTCCTGTTGTGTACAAACAGAACGGACAGAAAGACAAGTGAATGTCTGAGTCGTGAATAGTCAGTAGTTGTTGTTGTTGCTGGAGTGGAAAGTTGGAGAGTACGAAGAGTGGAGGGATCCCGGGTGAGAACGAGCGAGCGAGCGAAGGAGGCCCGGGCAACTCAGGCTCCAATGCTGTCAGGCAGCTGAAGGTCTACTAAGCCTTTTTGGTCGCAAAGTTCCAGAAATTTAACTGTGTTCCGCCAATGGAATCCTCCAAGGCATCACTCCAGCCAATTTGGGATGTCGAAATCACCACAAATTAGCTGGAGTCCTCGTGGGCGTGGCAGCCTGAGGCAATGAACTGTGAAACAAGCTCTCAGCCTCTTTCTGACTTGGGATCTGAATCTACTGTCGTACGAAAGTACCTTGAGCGAATTCAGACTCTCTGCTGCTTGAAGCGAATCGACCCGCCCAAACCTCAACGATGTCGAAAACGCTTCCACTTCTTCAAGGGGAGATCACATTAGAATCAGCCCTGGACGATGACGATAACATGCTCCAGGCCCTAGAGTACCCTCAAAAACGATTCGAGTTCTTTGTATCCTCTGGAAGCATCGCAGCGAAATCGAAGCTATTGTGTCGTACCATCTGGGTTTAAATGAGAGAGAGACGTGTCAAATAGGAGAAGTCAAAGATTGGATGGCTGGAAGCTTCAATGTTTGCATACCAGTCCGCGTCAACAGCGCCAAATCCCACAGCAAACGGGTGATTATCAGGTTTCCTCTACCATACAAGGTGGGAGATTTACAACACCCTGGCAATGCGGAGGAGAAGATCCGTTCTGAAGCTGCTACCTTCATCTGGATCCGTGAAAATTGTCCTACTGTTCCAATCCCTTACTTGTGGGGTTTTGGGCTTCCTGACGGCAAGAGCGTATGTGACATAATGTGAAGTATCGATGGTTCACTTTCAGATCATATGCTGACTTGTTTCTGATATTTGCGCAGTTTACGACTCCTGATACCCTCCCCTTTCATACGCGGTTGATGTGGTATCTTCGACGGAGTGCATTCTCGGTATTAGGATACCCGGTCCCCTGTCGATATATAAGTCGACAATGTGTACGAACCCTGAAGATCTAAACGTAAAAGTGCCTGCCCAATAAGAAAATTAGAGAGGTTATAGATCCCATCCCAAAGCTTTGACAATGGTATCTTCTCCTCACCACCACTTCCTTGGCAATGCATTTCTTTCTCTTTTGCCTTAACCACATCTCGAAAGCCTGCCAAATAACTTCCGAATTAACAACCTCCGTAACTAGGCGTGACGGCGACGACGCGATCATAATTTTTTGGAGCAGCCAGAGTTTGGACTGTTCAGAAATAGTCACACAATATGACCGATACAAAAACATGGGAACTTTCAGCGGATTTACAAATTTAGAATTGTTTGAGTGTAAAGTACCGATGGTTTGTCTCGCTACACAGTGCGTCTCGCTACGTAGGGGCGGACGTTAATGGAATTTCCTGGAACAAAAACTGGAATTTACTTCGAAAGTAATCGTCTGAAATACTCCTGGATTTACTGGTTGTCTCCTGGATTTTGAATCCAGGAAAAAACAGGATTTGCTCCTGTGGGGCTAGTCGGCAACACATGAAATACCGTACCTAGGAACGAAGACCGACATGCTTCTCTTTGCTGCAGCCCGGGAAATATCCAACTGATGTGATGTGATGTGCCACGATCACCAGCTGCACACTCTCCTTCACCGGACGATCACACGGCCTTGAGGTGTGAAGGAACTCACATCATCGTGGCCTAAAATATCGAAACCTCCTTGATCGCGTCCCCCGCGTACTCGCCCAAACTTGGCAGAACTTTCTTTTCCATGTCTGAAGACGACCGTGTTCGATGTTCCTGAATCACATTTATGCACAACTTCCCTGGTTACCTGTTTTAAGCTTATTTTGGTTATCATCCGTCTCCTTACATTCATGCTCAGATGGATCTCCAGTTTTCCCTCCCTCCGTGCGCTCCCGTTACTTTCTCCGCAGGGGAACACAAGGTGTCACAGCCATTTATGCGTTTCAGTGAAAGACCACGAATTCGTCTCTTCCATTGATCTCTGAGATTGGCTATCGAGACTAGCATCTTCCTTTGCATCCGATTCCGCATACTTTCTTTCACGCAATCGACAACCACCATGAACCGAAAGTATTTCACGAGAAGAGGGAAGAAGCAGCTGCAAGTATAGTTTGCAATACTTCTCGGAGAGTGCCCCGAACAGCCAAGAGTCCACAGGTAACTTCGCATTGGATTCTTCTTGAAGGGATTCGTAGCCTGAGAGGCAGTTGGACTTACCTAACATGTCTCTCCTTGATTCATCAGCCAACCTAGAAAGAGCCAGACAGACGAAACATGATCTACAACAATTCCAGACATCTCATTTAATGCAGCTCTACATCACTGGTGCATGTTGCAAATCAGGGTCACAAACTTTATTTCAGGGATTGTATTCCACGTGATGAGTCTCGTCTGAAACGATCAGATGAACCTCGCACAGGCAAGCAATTGGAAGAATAAACCGTCCCTCCTCAAACGTCTGACCTTCCGAAATGCTTACGCTATGTCCCAACGCAGAAAAGTCCGCGAGCGCAAAGACTGTCTGTGAGAGAGATCTCGCATGGGTGATCTGTCCATTATCGTGCTCACGGACCATGAAGCCTCACTGAGGCTCTAGGTGCGGGAGAACCTCATGAGTGCTACCAGGATGCCGTTTTGAATTGCCGTGGTTTCGAGGGAAATGACATTCTATGCTCCGTCGTCATCCGTTTGGTAATGGTTGTGCTCGGACGATAGATATTGTTCTTGAAGTCCCTCATTCCCGGCGAAGATGAGAACGCGAGTTCATTTCGCAACGACCTCCAATGTTATGACCGCCGTTATTTTTACTAGCTGGTCCATGAACGTTACGGCGACCAAGGGTTGTCCATGATTGCTCAGCATGCACCCAGACACTTCGACAACCTTACTGTCAAACCTTGAAATTTAATGGACTCTGGACCTGCGTTCTTCCAAAGTCATTCATCGTTAATCTTGATCTTGACTAAAACTTCAAAGCGAAGAAGTATAGCCCTCAAGCCACGATTCGTTGAATGCTACAATGACTGAAAAGCTCATCTGTTTTTGATAGCTTTGCAAATGTTTGTCATCTCCTTCGGACTTGAGGGGCTCCCAAATACATTCAGTATTCGCTTTACCGTAAGAATCGGAAAGTACGAAAATAATGTTCCAGAGTTTGCTGCTGCTGCTGCGGGTGGATCGGCGGCTGCTGCAGCTGCGGGTGGAGCTGCTGCTGTAGCTGCGGGTGTTGCGGCTGGGGCTCGCTGAGGTAGAGTTACTAAAGTAGATTCTCCGAGCATCGAGATAGAAAAGGGTTCACTTCGCTATTACACGACTTCATCCTTCAAACTTTACTTCATCGTTGGGACTCAGCCCGCCCACATTATCCCACAAATTCTGGAACATTATCATCTTATGCCCCAATGCCAACGATGTTTGAGGCTTGGATACATCCAGGTTGGCGAGTGCCATGGGTAATTCGAGAAAGGCACTGATCTTGCCTGTTGATGCCTCAAGGTATGGAGGTCTGAGGCTAAATTTTGGCGGCTGGACATATGATCAGCAAGATGTCTGGCGCGCTCTGGGTACTGAACGAACGACTTGTGTTCTCAGGTGGAAATGCTCATTGGAATTCATAGTGGAACCTAGAAGTCTTTGGTACAGTAGTGTACGCTTGTTTCTTAGTTGTGGAGGTAGCTAGGTATGTGCTTTGTAGAGCAGAAATGTGAGTTGTTCCTTACTTGCACTTCTTCATGCTAAGCTGTTGAAAGTCTGGCTTAGGGAGGCACCTCGACTACTCACAATTTTTAGTCTTTCTTCAGTGACGTCTACTCTCGTGCCTAGAAGGATTGTCCAACTCGTTGGATCACTTCGCAAGCTATAATTTGCTTCACGTGATGCTTATTCTTCAATCACATGATGACTCAGGGGCTGGCGTTTGATGTTTCCAGCGTGTTTCAGCATCGTTGTTCTATGCCAGCTAATCTCTTTTCGTCTACTCTGATTCCTCAGCTGTCATTTCATCCTATGTTTCCGCTTATCTCTGTGACCTATCACTCCATCTGATAATTGTCCGTTGCCCTTGGCTAGAATCCGCTAGAATTCCTTGGCAAAGGATCTGATATTGAGACTGGTGAGGGCTTCTGCCGCCGTTGGAATCATTGGGACTTCGAAACCGCTTCAAGTAAAGGTATGTGGAATCATACAATGGCCGAATTTGGCAAGGTTGAGCTGCGTTGTACTCACTCAGAATGGCATCACAAGTACTTCTTTAAATGGTCAGTGTATTTCCATCAACATGTTCTTGGAGCAGCAGCACTTCAAATACATTCATTTACGAACAATTTTTAAAGCTGGTCTTTTTCTATTCTAATCATACATTCGTTCATTTCTTGAATTACAACCAACCATCATCATGGTCCAATTACTTAACTTCTTCGTGGCTTTTTCATTGCTACTCTCCTGCTCAGCTGTCCCTTTGACGGTGCCACTAGGAGATTCTGGGGAGTCTCTCACTGTAAGCGACGATGGACAGACCATCTCTCTTGGAGATCAGACGATCAATCTTCGCCGAGCCATGAATGGTGGCACGACCTGCCAGCCATCCAATAATAAAGGAAAAGGTTCAAAAAACGCAACCACTACAAACTCAGCAACTTCTGCAAAGGCGGTCTATTTCATCAGCAATACAGCAAATAACTCGATCATCGCTTTAACAGTATCGCCCAACGGCACTCTGAGTAGTGGCTCAATTACACCAACGGGAGGTTCAGGTATGAGTGGTGTTAATTCAACAGGAAGTCCAGCAGCGCCAGACTCTCTGTTCTCTCAAGGTGCTATCAAGATATCAGGCAATGTACACTATTCCCCTACATTTCCACTCGCCACAGGAACTGACGCATTGAATAGTATATGGTAGCAGTAAATCCAGGCTCAAACACTATTTCACTATTCCACATCTCACCACACTCTCCTACAACATTGACCATGATTGGCCAACCAGCGAACACCCTCGGGGAGTTCCCAATAAGCGTTAGCATCTCTTCCACTCTCCAGCAAACATGTGTAGCCAATTCCGGTGCGGTGGCTGGCGTTTCCTGCTTCGCCATTTGTCCTACCCAAGGTCTCGTTCCTCTCGACACAGCAGTACGACCCTTCCAACTAAATCAAACAACACCTCCTTCCGGTCCACTAAACACCGTATCTCAAGTATTCTTCAACAAAGATTCAACAATGCTGTTAGCGACAGTGAAAGGAGATCCCACGAAGAACAACACAGGTTTCTTGTCGATGTTTCCAGTCACCAATGGATCAGTCTCTCGAAACGAGATAAGGACTTCGCCAACGGGGACTGCTGTGCTATTCGGCACTGCTCTTCTGCCTGACGCGGACCAGATATTTGTCACCGACGCCTCATTTGGTTCTGCTACTCTTTCTCTCCCCTCCAACTCCTCCAACCTCAACCTCGCAACCGTGTCCTCCTCCACCAAGATCGCAGACCAGAAAGCTACCTGCTGGGCTACTTTCTCTTCTCTGACTTCCACCACCTTCGTGACCGACGTGGCAGTCAATCACCTCGTGGAAGTCGATCCTAGCTCAGGCCAACTCATCACCGAGTTCCAGAGTCAGAATGGGAATGGAGGTATGATTGATCTGGAGAGTGATCAGGAAGGTGGTTTGATCTTTGCTTTGAGTCCCGGTGGAGGAGAGGTAGGGGCACAGGGGACGAATGTTGTGGTTTTTGATGTTAGTGGTGGGAAGGGGAGTGTGACGGAGATGCAGAACTTCGCGGTGCAAATGGGTGTGGCAGGAGGGAGCGCGCAGGGCATGGCTATTTACTGAGGCTGGTGGGAGCATACAGGCTCGTGCGAGCTTTTGAGCTTCTACGAGCTCACGTGCTAATTTTCGAATATTCGTTTTAATTAGTGATAATACTCTGTATTTGTAGGGTATTACTCACTAAAAGACTTTGTAAGAAAATAGAGTTCTAGCGACTAAGCCCTAAAGGTGCCGTCCCAGCGTATGATCTACCGGTAGCCTGTAATTCAGGCGTCAGGCCCTGTAATCCCGGGACTTTTGACCGCGTCCTTCGTAGCTGCAGGAGGCCTGCAGAACTAGTGCAGCCCGGCAGGAGGCTTCCCACAAGTAAACCTGACCCCAACAACCTCATATCCTCCATTGCAAAGCACACTCAGTCTGGCTCTGTTTCCAGCCAAACATCGTCACAGATCACCCAACCCGATGTGCATTTTCATCACGATTACAAAAAGTGGCATTACAGCAGCGGGTTTGAATTGATCACTTGCTCTCATCTTTCATCCTTCCCGTCACAACTCAATCGGTTTTCGCCTGGATTGCTTGATCACACATGTTGACACGAACTGCTGCGCTTTCTGCCAGGAGCCATTCCCTCCCCAGAGTTTGTCAGACGTCGACGCGTGGCAATCCAACATCCGCGCTGGTATACTCTCGCCTCAATGGCATTCTATACCCCTAATACCAATGCTTCCTTGCAGTACTGTGTCTAGACAAAGATGATGAAGGCAGCATCGAAATTACCGAGCCTTTCCACCTCGCAGATATTGACGATGACATTGACGTTACCTTGAGTGGTCGTCCACGAAACCAAACCATTACGATTTCTCACGATCCACTAGTTGACCACTAGATGTGCCGAGCTGATCGACTCGCTTTCTATTTCCATGTTTGGTGCCATTCGATCCTGATGTGGAAATTGGACGGCTGCAGCATCTCCCTCATATATCAACTTGCCCGAACACTTTCACCAGACTTCTCGCGATGGCAAGCTGTTCTTGGGTGACACCCCCGTCGCGACTCGACGAGGAGACTCGAAATCCTCGCTAGCTCTGAGATACAACCAACATGTCTATCGAGACTCCCTATAGAGCTCAGGACCTATATCTGGCGCTATGTGGGATTGACGACGCCGTTCAGCGCTTTTATTATCGTCATTACCGAAACATCTCGGCTCGCTCGTCATTTGTGCCCCCCTCTAAGTCGCGACGTAATTCTACAACGGGGTTCACGTTTGTCCGCCAAGATGGTTTCGGTGTTTGGTACGCAATATATCCAAAACTTGGTTACTGGTGGAGATTGTAGCGGGAATGCACATCCCTTTGCTGATGCCCTCGGGGTAAGGTACATTACAAGTTATGGTGGTATTTGTGCACTTCAGCTGTTTGGTCTTGATTGGGAGAGTGGCTGGATTGGTAAAATTCCCACTGGAGACGGTATCTGGCATGCGCGGATGGAAGGAGGATTCTCGACTTTACGATGTGATTACAACGTGAGTCGTTACACATTCTATATTATTACTCCCTTTCATCCATCTAATACAAACAGGATATCAATTGTACAGCTATATCAGTGGCAGGGAATGTCCCGGGACAGGATGTGTTGTGGGATCAACCTGACTTTCCGACCACCTTTCCCGATCCCAATGCCGCATTATTTGATCTCGATAGAGACGTTGCCCATTCCATAACCACAGCTCCCCAAAAACGCTTTTTTCGATACTTATCTATGTATTACAAGGATGAGTACGCGAAGGGTTTGTCTGTGTTTGTCTCAACTTGTGGTATCGTAGGATTGGAGGCCCACTTTAATAATACTTCACGGCGAAGTGGTCATCGCAGCGGGTGTGTGCTGCACTTTCCTCTCCACCCATCAGAACAGATAGCTTATGCTTGGCTTCGCATGTTTGATACTCCAAGCCCGGCATTTGCCGCGCCAGCATTAGTGGTCAGTGTTTGTCCATTTTCCATCTTTCACTACTAATACTATTTACCAGATTCAAACAACGACTGGACGGATCTACACTTTTGGACCATATATTCTACCGTCCCTAGTGATAGGAAACAATTACCAGTAGGTTCCTTTACAGCAAAAAGGTTGTGTTGCGGGGTTTTATTACGAAAATGTAACCTCTGGCACAACAATTATGAGACTCGGGGTCACCGGGGATGACACACCTTCGAGAGCCGCACGTCTTCCGCCTCTTTATCACAACTGTGGCTTCCCTTCTCCTCCGATAGGAAGCCCGAATGCCGGACTCTTCTTGTCAATCGCTGTGTTAAGTGGATTAAAAAGAGTTGATATGTGCCGTATCAACAAGCGTTGCGCTGGCATGTTATTGCAATACCTTGACGGTCACACTACGATCCTCGGTCAGTGGCACTCTTCTCCTCCCTCGCAGCAGTCTTGCATATATAACAATAGCGGACCTGCTATCACGAAGTGCTCTTTCGCCATGTCAAAAGTCAAGAATCGTCAAATAGTCACCGATGTCAGCTTCTCGTCCGACATAGTTGAGACGATGGCAGATTCCAAGTA
Organism: Mollisia scopiformis; assembly: GCF_001500285.1. Lineage (NCBI taxonomy): Eukaryota > Fungi > Ascomycota > Leotiomycetes > Helotiales > Mollisiaceae > Mollisia > Mollisia scopiformis. Next base: position 224,204 of record NW_017263617.1, read on the forward strand.
CGAAGTTTTCAAGGCTGGAGAGGTACGGTCAAGGTCTGGTTCAGTTGCATTACATCCGCTAATAATCTTTGCGCAGCACATCGCTTGGTGGTTCTCAGAGCGGTACGACAAAATCTTGCGCTGGACAGGAGACCTTCAACGCGTCCCGGAAGAGAATAGGATGAGAAACTACTGGTAGATGAAAGAATCGAGAGAACAATGAGAGAAATGCCAATCTGCTGACGTCCAATCTGCTGAGATGCGTATGTGAGATGTTCCCAACCGGAAACCCGCTCATTGGTGAAGTGAGTAAAGTTAGTTAAAAAATGCCCCTGAAGCTGGAATCCAGGACTTCGGCAGGTACAATCTTTCCGGAAACAATTTTGAGGGTGTTAAGAGAAGTGGGAATGCTTCTGCCTAAGCGTGACAATACGATTTCTTGCCTGGATCCTGAAAGACAAAGAAAATACAAGTCAACTTCTCGATTGCATGATAAGAGGCATCAAACACTGGCTGAGCTTATCCAAGCGAATTTTGGTCACATAATGAAGCTGTCGAGAATATTCGTAAAGTTGGTTGTAGGTTGGCGAAATTCAGCTCTCATTTTTCTGAGATAATGCACGAAGTCCATGTATCATGCAACGCTAAGCCTCTGCCAGAACTCATGTTCATCCCACCCGCAAAGAAACCCAAGCAAAAGCCCGTGTACCGAAAGCTTAGATAGTTGTCTCGTATGCAATTGGCACGATCGTTTCGGGGACATTCTCCTTCATCGTAATGGTTCTCGCCTCCCGTGGCATAGCCGGTTGTCTCTTCAAGTGAACGTGTGTGCCCTCCGACTTTGACTTCTTCTTGAGCTCAGCGTTGGCCTTGACTCTTCGGACGAACTCTTCTCTTGATCGTGATAGGGAAACGTGCTCGACTCGGAGGTTGACTCGCTTCTCGATGTAGCGGTGCTTGACCTTCTTGTAGATGATGACACCGACTGCGCTCTTGGTGACATTGTAGACAACGCCAGTCTTTCCGTGGTAGACCTGGAAGGTTTAGGACATGAAGATGAAGGGCATATGATCTTCCGCTCTTACCTTGTGGGGCATTCCCTTCTGGACAGCTCCGTTGGCCTTGATATCAACGATGTCTCCGACTCTATTCCTCCGTCAGACCCAACCCTTTGTCCAGTTCACCAGGATCGACTCACTTGTATTGGCGTAAGTAGGTAGACAGCTTGATCATACCCTTCGCACGAAATTGCCTGGAAAAGGCATAACTGTGAGAGAGTTAGCTACTGCAGCATCCATCTCGACCCCGGCATATGGTGATGCTGAAATCGAGCTTGAAGTTCGTCGAGGATCGCAAGAAGAACCGCAGAACGGGCCAACATACCGGGTACCCGCCCTCAATCCTGCTGGATGACCCATGATGATTTACTGTATGGGCTGTATCGGAGAGATGAGGTGTTGTTCGTAGGACGATTTGTCGTTGTCGAGATCTCGTCGCGAACTTCGTACTTGCCAATTTTCGAATTTCTGTGTGCAAGCTAAATTGAAATTCGCTTAGCGCGGAAGCCTCTAAGCCTTAAATATCAGGTATCAAAAAGACCCGAGAAATCAAGATGCACTCTTCTCTTTCACTTTGAATTTGTCGAGGACATCAGATACAGCTGAACAAATATGTCACTTACGATATATGGAGAACTTCATACTATTCGGCATTGCATGAACATACTTCACATTTTAAGGGCCGTTGAAATGTTATTCAATGTACACACACATGAGAGACAATCAGGGAAGCAAGAACTCTGATTATATGTCTCCCGCCAAGCCAAATGTCAAAGCATTGTCAAGATCAACACTTCTGTGCATCGCCCTATAGCTGGGATGCTCGATTTGTGCAAGCTTCTGTTAAACAGTTCATCTTATGACTACCACTCACAGCTGAGTCCGTATCCAAAGAGCAACTACCTCGGTGCCAGTATGAGCAAATTGTCCTTTACCTAAGAGGACATTGAAAAAAGAAACAAGCACACTTTACTGTGATCAAGCTTCGATACTTCTCAGATCAGAAAGGTCAGATCCTGCTTGACAAATGTCCCACGATGCCAGAACAACGTCGTGATACTATTTGATGCTCAATGCTCTAAATCCGCATTTACTGAACTGAATTGCCCTTAATCGAAGAGACCTACATTTCTCACCAATAAAATGAACGATTCGAATTCACAAAGAGGCAAAGTCCGACCGCAAGAGGAAGATTTTCACTTGGGTTAGGTAGTAAATTCTAGATCACATGATGACGGGTCATATCCGGCTGACTTACCGTATATGGATTAGCCCATAGCTTAGCTCGCTAGAATCGCACATTTCGAGAAACCAAAGATCTTTTCAGCAATTTCGCGACTTCCGTGAACTTCAACCTTCTTCAACCTCGACAACAAGAACAACTCTCCTCGAAAGCATCTGCAAGCATGGCGCCCAGAAGCTATTCGAAGACTTATAAAGTTCCTCGCAGACGTTAGTCCTCTTTCTCTCGAATTCCCTCGAATTTTCCCCGTCCAATTTGGTTCATATTTGATGAATTTGCTAACAATCTGTAGCATTCGAGTCTGCTCGTCTGTAAGTTGGCCACTGTATCTGAGCTTGTCTCTGTACATGTCATTGATTATGTCCCAGGGACTCTGAATTGAAGCTCGTCGGCGAGTACGGTCTGCGCAACAAGCGTGAAGTCTGGCGTGTCCAGCTTACCCTCTCCAAGATTCGTCGTGCTGCCCGGTATGCAACATCCTACAATCTACATGTCACGGAGCTAATCATGCCATAGTCAACTACTCACCCTTGACGAGAAGGACCCCAAGCGACTCTTCGAAGGAAATGCCCTCATTCGTCGTCTCGTTCGTGTCGGTGTCCTTGACGAATCTCGCATGAAGCTCGATTACGTGTTGGCCTTGAAGATTGAGGATTTCTTGGAGCGTCGTCTACAAACTTGTGTCTACAAGCTCGGTCTCGCCAAGTCCATTCACCATGCCCGTGTCCTCATCCGTCAACGACACATCCGTGTTGGCAAGCAAATCGTCAACGTACCATCCTTCGTCGTTCGTCTCGACTCTCAAAAGCACATCGACTTCGCTCTGAGCTCTCCATTCGGTGGTGGACGTCCTGGCAGAGTTCGTAGAAAGCGTGCTAAGGCTTCCGAGAAGAAGGATGATGGTGAGGAGGAAGAGGATGAGGAGTAGATGGTTGCAGTCCATTCTTCGAACGGTCAGCAGAGCAGAGCACCGGCGTTGTGGCATTGGGGCATCAGCATAACATGTAGCTTGCTTCACAAAACACGAATACTAGGGTGATTTGCGATCATGAACATTTGTGTTCTTTTTACATGTGAATTGACCCTATTTCCAAGTATCCTTCAGAACTGGACATTCAGCACCATCCGTCAACGGGTTATTTTTCGTGACACACGATACTATGTTGAAAAGAACCACAAGTACATTGACATTGGATAATCTAGCTGCCTTTTGAGATATGACTTGTAAATCGTCGAAGTTTAATTATACACTCGAGCTCAACACGAAAGCATTTTCACTGGGACTACATGTAAATGCAAAGGATTACAATATTTCATGCATCACCAAGAACGCCTTGCCCATGCACCGATCCCAGACTCCTCTAGATGCCGTAAAATGGGAAGCTACAGCAGGTCATCCTTGCCCAATAACGCTGCCATAGGATCATTGGAAGCGACTCTCTTCCTTCTGAATTCATCCATCTCATCTTCAGTGACAAGACCCTTCATCTCTTCCGCAGTTCGTTTCTTGGCGATCGTTGTGCTTGCTATTTTGTCTTTGACTTCCTCCATTTCCCCGGAAGGCCATTCAATAGTCTTCGTGGATTCATCCTCGACAAGAGCGCCGCCAGTACGCATCTGATCGGCCTGCTCAAATGCCTCTTTCCCAGTCTCGCCTGTGCAGTACGAGTTCTTGACCATGGAGTGACAGCAAGCATAACCCCACTGGAAATTCGACCACCAACTTCCCCATACTGATGTATGGTTATTGATGAGCACATCTTCAGGATACTTCGACTTTGCCACCACTTTCGGAGCTCCCTTGATGAGTCCAGACTCGTCATATTCGACATAACGTTCGTTCTCTGTGACAGCAACATCTCGGAGTTTGGCAGCATTCGGGTTTGTCTCTCCACCGTATTTGTCTCGTAACATCTTCTTATGTGCTTCTTTCTTGGCCTGCTCCTTCTCCCTCTCCTTCTTTAAGAGGATCTCTCCAGAGGTGGGATTGGCCTGAAGATGTAGTTTCGTATCTCCCCCTTTCTCCTGTGCCTCCCAAGCATACTTTTGAGCCTTTTCGAATTCGCCAGCATCTCCCGAAGCTCTCATAAAACCCTCTTCTGCGACCAAAGCTGCAATAGTGTCTACCGTGGCTCCGCTATCTACCATAGACCTAGTCTTAGGATCGTACTTCGCCGAGTCCAGATCCAGATCCAGCAGATACTTTGCTGTATCTTCTCGTATTCGAAGGTTTTTGGCGGCATTCTTCTGACCCAGATCGGATTCTTCAACGTATTTCTCTCCATCCTCGCCATCTTCCTCGTCTGTGTCCTTTTGCTTTGCTTGAGCTTCCTTCTTCAGGGCTTCCAGTTGCGAGAACTCGTCAATAACGGTTTTGTACTCCTTTGGATCGTAACCATTCCACCTATCTCTCTTTGCGTCCCAACCCAAGCTCACATCTTGGACAACCTCATCAGCTTCTATATCCCTACCAGTCCACCGTGCTCCTTTTGCTCTGGGTCGACTTAAACATTCTTTCGTCTTATGGGTCATAGCACCACAGTTTTCGCATGCGCCTTTACGAAACTTCGTCGCAGCTGGACCAACTTTCTTGCCTCGATCGTACCATTTCGACTGGTCTGACTGGGCCGCTTTCTGGAGACGCTGGTGTTCGAGGTAGTCGTTGTGGTCGTCATCCTCGCCGATGTAGAAAGGCTTCTTTGAGATGAAGGAGGGTATGTACTCGTTAGCTTCCTTGCTCGCCGCCGATGGCGCGTTGGGTTTTATGGGCTGGACACCTGGTGGAGGCATTCTTGAGAGATGCAATACAAACAGATGGCTGTATAATCGCGGTCGCGGTCTTGGTAGAACAGCGTCGGCTACGTGGTGAATTTCAGCCTTACGCACGATCACATGATATCGCGAAATGAATGTCCCGTCATAATAAAGACATCAACACAATCGTGCCTATACAATGCTCCTGTATCATGGTTACTGCCCTCGATGAACGATTCCGCGGTCCAGAACTGACTCTCCGCCTCAGCATGGATCTCTTCCGTGTCAGACTGAATAATATCGATCATTATCAGTCTGTACCCACGCGATTTGATCCTCTCCTTCGCAACAATGTCAAGCCCTCACAAGTACATAAGGAGCCGAAGGTCCCTGTCATTAGAGTCTTTGGCGCAACTGAAACTGGCCAGAAAGTATGCGCGCATATTCACGGCGCGTTTCCATATCTTTACATAGAGTATACTGGGAGTCTCATTCCAGATGATGGTAATACAGCAACCAATGAACAAGTCTTCCGAATACTGATCAAGCTCTAGTTGGTGATTATATCCACCGCCTTCATCTCTCAATTGATTTTGCTCTGGCGGTAAGCTATCGGCGAAACACTTTTGACGGGAATGCCAAATTCGTTGCTCGTATTACTCTTGTGAAGGGTATTCCATTTTATGGATTTCATGTTGGGTACCGGTATTACCTCAAGATATACATGCTCAATCCCATGGTCATGACACGTCTGTCGGATATTCTTCGTCAGGGTGCTGTAATGAAGAAGGTCTTTCAGCCATACGAGGCCCATCTTCAATACTTGCTCCAATGGATGGCGGACTACAATCTTTACGGTTGTGGCTTCCTCGATTCGAGGACGGTCACTTTTCGAAGTCCTGTGCCACAGTTTGACGAGATGGATAATCTTTTTCATCTATGGCATGATCGATCAATTCCTAGTGATCTAGTAACAGAGGAAGCCACCTTACCAAGGGTTAGCCATTGTACCATTGAAGTGGATATCTGCGTTCAAGATATTCTAAACAGACAAGATATCAAGCCCAGGCCCCTCCATCATGATTTTGTGGAGCGTTTGAACCCTCTGGCGCCTGATGAGAAACTTGTTCATAGTATGGCTGGTCTCTGGAGAGATGAGACGCGTCGACGGAAATCAAAAATGACAAATCCAGAACCTGGCAGCAGTCCTTTTCCTCCAGAAGTTATGGTTTCAATGTCAGCCGACCCTAGGAATTCTCAACCAGGAGGGTGGATCCACGAGGAAGACTTTCGGGAGAAGATGCGATCGCTTATTGTGGACGAAAAAAATAGAAGTGATGGCGCCAAGTTATCATTCAACAATTTCGTTAAACAGACAACTTTTGAATCATCTGTCCGATCCAGCCTAGAAGCAGTCGAAGACCTCTATCCTGAAAATCTTTGTCTGGCCCTTACTGCTACGCCTGGAGGCGTGAATGATAACATTGACATTGGGAATGGGACAGAAGTGGATGAGAATAGGATACTGAGTCTTGTTATACCTGGCGACGATGAAGCTCAGTATGATTTTGACGAAGATGCAATGCGTGAGATCGAGCTCTCTCAAAGACGAAGCGGAGACAAAGTGGAAGAGAAGTATCTGGATTCACTGGACGTCCAGAAACCAGAGCGCGATATCGATGACGAGCTTCGTCCTGGCGGTCAGGACTATAGCGATCAGTTCCTCGATCCCAAAGATACTGCAGGCATCAGCAATACAGAAAGCTCCCATGAAGCGTCGCAAAGTTCTACAAACTCGCTACATGTATCCCAAGACAGTATCATTTCGATCGTTGGGACAAATGACCCAGGCTCAGTAAAGTCCGGTACGTCGTCCATCGTCGTCAAGAAGCGCTCAGGAGTTCCCGAAGATGTCCTAGAATCCGAAATGAAGCGCCGGAAACTGTCTTCTCATGGTGAAGATAACAGCACCGTTGGTGCTGTAGATGCTTCGCTTGAGACGTCCGACGAAACTTTTTCATTCATGCATACCTTGGACGAGCCTAAAATACGCCGGCCAAGTTCTGATTCTGGAAATATGGGTTGCCATACCAAGTTAACAAAGCTTCAACTGCCAACTGTGAATGGTCTGCACACTAAGTCTGTCTCGACGGCTAGGAAGTCTTCCCAGGAATCACTAACATCAATTTCACAACCTCTACTATTTCCTGTAACTACAGACTCGCATGAACCAGCCATAGCATTAAGATTAAGCCAGAAGAGCACCTCACAGCCTGGCCAGAGCGAAATGAAGAGGCAAGCCACATTCGACCCTTCTGTATCAGATGCGTACCATGCAAGTCGAAATAGCTCGCCCACCACACCAACTTCCAACGTACAGTCCATCGCTTGTTCAACAGCACTTCGCAATATGGACCACGAGTTCACAAAACAAGGTCACGGGCTGACGCTCTTGCTGAACGAGCTCCCTCCGTCGGTACATTATGTCACGTCGACAATGCAGGATTATAATATGGTGCCAATCATATATCAAGATGCCTTCTACAACAGCGAGGTCGATGTCCCAGAGCGCCCAAGGGAATGGGCTGGACGAGAATTCAGAATCGAGAGCCTGACAGTTCCGTTCTTACCTGGATTTGACCCCACTGGGACTTCAGAAGCAACCTATGGCGATAGATCTGGAATAGTTCCGGACAAAGCACGAGAGGAGAGGCTTTATCAATGGCAAAGGCGCAATTGCACTATCCGTAGCTGGATTATTGCAGAAATACCCCCGTCCTTCTCAGAGGTAGCGAATTGGTCTCGCAAACAGGTGGTGAAGGAGCTGCAAGCAGCGACAAAACGTACCATCCAGCCGCATGCTGGTACACACCCTCTCTCGAAATCAAAACTTTCGCAGATTGATGGCACAACTCAGAAAAACAAACATGGTTTCAAGTACACCCAGAACCAAAAAACAACAAGTATCAAGCATGAGGCACAATACATGAGCACTATGAGTCTGGAAATTCATGTTAACACCAGGGGTAACTTTGTGCCTAATCCTGAAGAAGATGAAGTTCAATGCCTTTTCTGGTGCTTACAATCAGACGAGGAAGGCCTCGAAAACAACGGTACTAGTGGAAACACCCATGTTGGCGTTGTCGTGCTGTCCGAGGACGGTGCTTTGTCACAAAAGATTGCAAAGCAGGTAGCTGTAGAAGTCCAGGAAGAGGCTTCAGAACTAGATCTCATCATTCGAATGGTGGAGATTGTGAGGAATCATGATCCTGACATCCTGACAGGATACGAAGTGCATGGGGGCTCCTGGGGATATCTCATTGAGCGTGCCAGGCTCAAATACGAGTACAATCTATGTGATGAGTTCTCAAGGATGAAGGCTCAGTCCCATGGGAGATTCGGGAAGGATAACGACAAATGGGGTTTTAACAATACATCAACCATTCGTGTGACAGGCAGACATATGATTAACATATGGAGAGCTATGCGGAGCGAGTTGAACTTACTTCAGTACACCATGGAGAACGTTGTTTTTCACCTGCTACATCGCCGTGTCCCTCACTTTACATGGGCAGATTTGACACGCTGGTATACGAATGACAAGCCACGCGACCTGGCGAAAGTGGTCAACTACTACATTTCAAGAGTCCAACTCGATCTCGACATACTTGAACAGAATGAACTCATTGCAAGGACCAGCGAGCAGGCTCGACTACTCGGCGTCGACTTCTTTTCGGTCTTCTCTCGTGGATCTCAATTTAAGGTCGAATCTTTGATGTTTAGAATTGCGAAACCGGAAAACTTCCTCCTTGTGTCACCGAGCAGAAAGCAAGTTGGGGGTCAGAATGCTCTGGAATGTCTACCACTAGTTATGGAGCCCCAAAGCGCTTTTTATAACAGCCCTTTACTAGTACTCGACTTTCAAAGTCTGTACCCTAGTGTAATGATTGCCTACAATTATTGCTATTCGACCTTCTTAGGTCGAGTCGTCAATTGGCGAGGAACAAACAAGATGGGCTTCACGGAATTCAAAAGACAACAACGGCTGCTTGAGCTCCTAAAGGATCACATCAATATCGCTCCCAACGGCATAATGTACACGAAACCAGAGATCAGAAAGTCGCTCCTAGCAAAGATGTTGGGAGAAATTCTCGAGACACGAGTCATGGTCAAGAGTGGTATGAAGGTCGACAAAGATGACAAGGCACTTCAGCGTCTACTTAACAACCGACAATTGGCACTTAAACTCATCGCTAATGTCACTTACGGCTACACATCTGCGTCTTTCTCTGGACGGATGCCGTGCTCTGAAATTGCTGATAGCATTGTTCAGACTGGCCGCGAGACCCTCGAGAAAGCCATTGCGCTAATACACTCTGTCAAACGATGGGGAGCGGAGGTGGTCTATGGTGACACGGACAGTCTTTTTGTGTATCTCAAAGGTCGGACCAAAGACCAAGCCTTTGACATTGGCGAGGAGATTGCAAAAACCGTCACAAATATGAATCCGCGCCCGGTGAAGCTCAAATTCGAAAAGGTATACTTGCCATGTGTTCTTCTGGCAAAGAAACGTTACGTGGGCTTCAAATATGAGAGTCGGCACCAGACCGAGCCGGATTTCGATGCGAAAGGAATCGAGACCGTCCGCCGTGATGGCACGCCTGCTGAACAGAAGATTGAGGAGAAAACGCTCAAGATTTTGTTTAGGACATCTGACCTAAGCCAAGTCAAAGAGTATTTCCAGCAACAATGCGAGAAAATCATGAAGGGATCTGTCTCCGTCCAGGACTTTTGCTTTGCACGAGAAGTGAAGCTGGGAACTTATAGTGACAAGGGACCACCTCCGCCTGGAGCCCTCATTAGCACCAAGCGCATGCTCGAAGATGCTCGAGCAGAGCCACAGTATGGCGAGCGTGTTCCCTACGTTGTTATCACAGGTGCGCCAGGGGCCCGTCTTATAGATCGATGTGTAGCGCCTGAGGAGCTGCTCGAGAACGATCACAGTGAGCTCGACGCAGAATACTACATCTCGAAGAACCTCATACCTCCACTAGAGCGGATCTTTAACCTCGTTGGTGCAAATGTTCGAAGTTGGTACGATGAAATGCCAAAAGTGCAACGTATTCGTCGGGTTGATGCGAACCTCCAGCTTCAAGGACAATCCAAGGAACTGACCATCAGAAAGAAGACTTTAGAGTCGTATATGAAGTCATCCTCATGCTTGGTATGCAAGGAAAAACTTAAGCTTGAGGGTCCGATCTGCGCTGGCTGCTTAGCAGACAAACCATTGTCTGTCTTCACTTTACGGAAGAAGCTTAATGATGCAGAAAGAATGTTCTTGGACCTGCGCAAGGTCTGTCAGAGCTGTTCTGGGGTATCGCCCTTGGAAGATGTGCGATGCGATAGCAAGGATTGCCCTGTCTTCTATACAAGGACAAGACAAAAAGCTCGATTAGCGACCGAAAGGTCTGTTGTGGAGCCGGTGATAAAAAAGTTGTCTGGTCTCATTGTAAATATGCATGATCTGGACTGGTGAATTTGGTAACAGGCGTTAGGAAGGAGGGTTCAGCATAGCGATAGTGTAGGCAATGATTTTCTGAGAGTCCGAGGTAGCAAGGACTCAACTCAGCTGTTGGATACGGCTTAGTACTGTAGATATGAATGATAAGAGATTGTTTACATCGTTTCCCCGTCCAGCGAGAGATATGACCTTATCTGTACCATTTCTCTTGGACTGTGGACAGCAGATCAGGGCTCCGATGATGCACATCTACTAATGAAGGAAGACATTTAAGTGTTCTGCTGGATGCTGGATGCTGGATCAATTCATCTCTTCTCGAGCAGCACATTATGGCATGGCAATGTCGATTCTGGTGAGAGGTGTTTGGAAGCTGCACGCATGACTCAGTGAGTGATGAGCAAGGGGGTTTGCACGACTAATACAACGAGACCATCTGAAGTTTCAGATGTTCGAGATCTCCTCGCTCACTAAATTTCGATAAATCCTGAAATGCCATCCATATACATTGATGAATGCTGGGCTATCTCAACATGCTAATAGAACATCTAACCTTGATTCTTTAAGGATCTCGTTTCTCGTAGAAATAAATGCTTTCTTGCATTTCACTTGCCTTCCAAATATGCTACACGTGGGAAGGCAAGGAAGGAATGAATAATTAGATGCCCAATAGGGCTTTTGTTGCTTGGTAGTTTTGCTTTTCGTCGGCCTCATAAAATACTCGTTGGCTCCATTTGTAAATCAACAGGCCCCTCTGCCTATCTCACAACCTCTCGTCCAACTCCCCAATCTGGCTGCGACCTAGCATCTACTAATTATCATAGGCTTTAACAAAGTAAAATTTCTCGTGGTGTTATGTGGCATTGAAATCAATGATTCTTAATTCTTTGTATTTCATACATCCCGACGAGGCAACAGCCAGTATGCAAAGAGTCAGCGCTCCACCCCGTACAGTGTTTAGCTCCAGCTCCAGTAACCACCACCAGCACCTCAAATTGAGAACGTGATACATCACTGGGTGTCAAAATCCTTTGACCCGCTTGCCTCCTCTTCCTTCTTCATCTTCCGTGCAAGCTTGATGAGTTTCTTCTCGTCTTCGTGAATCGGGCTGCAGGTGAAAACAATAATACGTTGACGTTGGGCTTTGTTTTGTCTATGTTTTAATGCCAACTGTTATGCCATCTATTAGTATACTTGCAGCCAAAAAGGAAGAACAAGCAGGAAATCGTACACCGGCAATTTGAATTGCAGCTATATATATCCAAGTAAAAAGTTACTCACGCTTCGAGCAACGGTACTGAGTTTCGAATTCAGCCCATTTCGTGCAACCATTATGTGTGCACTAGTCTGTACATCTCCATCAATGTTCGCGCTCTTCGGAGAAAGAAAATCTATAATCACTCACGGCTAGAGCAGGCTCCATCGTGAAAGCCTTTCTTTTTAGTACACCCCGATGAATCGGGACATTGATCTATGTATTGCGAGTTTGGTTAGCGGTCACCTAAGGTGAAGATTAGATTTCACTTACACTTATTACAATATGTATTATAAGAACTCTTTTCCACTATATATTTCTTATTTTTACATGTGTCTATATAGTCGAGTTCTTATTAGCGTTTTTAAAAATCGGATAAAATAATAGAGTTTAATAGCGACTTACGAGTTTTGTAGAGTTTTTTATTTTTTTCTGCGAAGTTCGGACATTTTTCGCCGGCAATACACGGATCTTTGGAATTAGTTAGCACGCTTTAAAGTTTAACTATTTCGAACTATGGTTTAATTTTTCGATTTAAAAAGTACTCACGATACCCGTAATTAGTATTAGTTTGTTTTTTTACGTTTAGGCAATCTAAGTGTAAGCACTTATTTATATACATCGTTAGTAGTAAAAAATCATGTGTAAAGACTTTTTTATATAATTCTAAAAAAGTTTATAAAGAGTATAGCCGTATATTTGATAAAAATAAATATAATTAGTCTAATCGCTATATTAGCAAGTTGGTAGCATGACTTTGCTTTGAAAATTGGAGGGAAAAAAATTTTTAAGAGTAAAATTTTAGGAGTTAAAGAGTAAAGTGCAACGTAGATTGGTCTACTTAAACTATGATATTTGATTTGACTCTTTCTTGTCTCTCTTATTTATATACTTTAAGTAGGGCGGTCGAAATTTTTAAGCAGCCCTTTCGTTAGATCTATCAAAAATTGTAAAGTGATCCCTAAACCCAGGAATTAGCGTCTCAAACATACTCTATTCGGCCCCAATCTATAGCCTGATAGCCAGGCGAACCGCCGCATTCACGGAACCCTTGTTAATTCCAATCATATTTACAGTACACGCTTTTATGACTCAGACCAGCTTTTACGTACCAGAGGGTGCTTTTTGACTGACAGCCTTGGGCATCATTTATGCTTATTAAGTTCTCTTTCCTTGTATGCTGGCCATAGTTGGGCCTCTTTGCATGCCCCGATGTTGCAACGTGTGCTGTAAGCGGGCTGCGGTGTTGATGGTGGTTGGGCGTTGGACCTGGACGCTGTGCTGTCTCTCTGGTTTCAGCCGAGAAGCGGGCGGGCGGGCGGCCGCACGCTTGCAATCATCATCAGCCTTAAACTACAGCCTCAGAGCTTGAAGCTTCCTTCGTCGCTCCAGCTGGCCTTATCATCACCTTTCTTTGCGCTCTTGTGCAATCGTAATGTGTCTCGTCAAGGCTAGCGTACCCGAGCCTCAGCCTCGTCCTACCTCACAGCAAGGCTGACCCCGTAGCCTACCCCTACTTGTTTCTGATCGGCTCCAATTCTGACACCCCTGGTTCGAGCGTTTTTGGCTTCACTTTGGCCTCTCATTTGATATCCCTTGAGGCTTCACGCCCTTGACTGCTAATAACATCTTCTTGGGTGGTGCGCGATTGCGAGGGCTTAGCCAAAAAAAAATTTATTCGGGGAGGCTGGGAATGCGGCTCCAGTTTGTAGACTTCCGTGTGTTTCAAGCATTTATTTGGGTGGGAGGTGGTTATTATTTACATTTGAGAGAACCCCGTAGTCAAGTGATCAGCTTATCTTGGCTTAACCAGTAGTGTGAAGCTCGGGCAAAATCATGCACAAGGATAATACTACATGCCAAAACAGTACGAGAGAATTTAAATGACATCAGCACCATTCTATGCTTAAATGAGCCAGTATCAAATCACAACACATTGGAATTGGGAGTACGCGACATCGGGAACGGCAATGTACCGGCGTAGACGAGGCACTTCCCGCCGAACCAAAGCTAAGGCTCAAGGTGCGTTGAACCGAGCCGAAGAGGAGCGTAGGAGGCGCCATGATGAGACTCTCCGGCGCAAGGACATTCTTGAAAGGGAGCTGCGTGTAAGAAATTCCCTCGCCAGAGAGGCTCATCGTAAGCTTCATTCCTTCAAATCTTCCCAAATCTCCCTGTCTAAATTGAAGCCCATTCTTATATAGGCGAAAACGCGAGGACACTCGGACTTGCGAATTCGAAGAACAACAAGCGAGAAGCGTGCGTGATAGGGCTCGGAGGAGTCTTAGGACTGCAAAGAGCTACCTTCGTGAAGAGCAACGATATCAGAGAGAGATGAAAGCGCTGAGACAAGGGCAAGGTTCCTGACTTCCCATATACTGGAGCGAACTAATAGCTTTGGATAGAATACCGGTCCCCCAAGAGTTTGCAAGGAACATTTCTGAAAGAAACTATGATGGCTATTACAGAGGCGATGATCTCTGAAGAGTGTCTGCGCAGTAGCTCACTAATTCCACTATATGTAAGTCGCTCAAGGTCGATGTAAATGGTGGTACTCGACTCTCTAATTATACTTGAGAAAGGGGGGAGGAACGGTTGAGTAGCAATCACACGACGTTATTTCTCGGCCGGTCCAGCAAGTACAGAAAACTGTCCCCCACACCCTGCAAAGGTAAGCCTCTTGCCCTTCACATCGCCCTTCTGTAGAAGTGTAGGAGTCTTCACAGACTCCTCTGTCCCAAGACCAGTCCGGTAATTGTCTGAGTAGCCCCAAGAATATGCTTTGCCATCCGTAGCGATGGCGATAGAATTGTCGATAGCAGCGGCGACGAAAACTGCTTGGATTTCTGGGATGATGGTAGGTTTCAGTAGAATTCGTAGATTGCCACGGCTGTCGAAGATAAGATCTTCTGGTCGCAAGTCTTCCAACTTGATACCTGCCTGACCGTCGTCGCAACGGCCCCAAATTAAGAGCTTGCCATCTTCGGTACAAGCAATTGAATGATGACTCCCACCCTTGATCTCTCTGATCTTATAAGGCCTAAGATTCTCGATAACAGTTGGCTTCTCAATAAAAGCATCGTCCTCCCCAGCTCCAATCATGATTCCTGTCTGTCCAAAATTGTTCAACCCCCAAGCGTATACTTGACCCTTGACGTCAATAGCAAAGCTATGATATGCGCCAATGGCAATGTAGGTGATTTGTGGTAGGCCAAATCGACAAGGAGTAAGGGCCTGAAACCGAGTTCGATGTACTATGCGACGACCAAGCTGGCTTTGTCCGCCAGCGCCCCAAGCGTACACTTTGCCTTCAATATCAAGAGCTAGGATATGATTGGTTCCTATAGCAAGAGATTTGATCTTCGTTAACTGAGGAATACGAGCAGGTTTTCGCTGGGACTTCTTTTTGTCATCCTTCCTTTTTACAGCTTCGATGGCGTCTGCTGTAAAAAGGCCCATGATACCATCATCTCCCTAATATTATTAACAGAGAGTTATAACTATAAGATTAATAGAAGAACTTACACTGAATGTTCCCCAACCATAAACAGAACCATCATGTGTAAGCGCAAAACTAGCGCTATCAGTTGCAGCAACTTGAACGAAGGCTTCCACACCCTTGCCAAAGAACTCTGTCGGAATAGCGGTAGGTGTGCTTTCCTTAGGGCTCAAGTCACTATCCTCATCCTCATCTTCCGAGTCCAAATCTGTATCTCGGCCAAGCGCGCCATTATCATTCACACCCCACGTCAAAATTTTCTGATCTTGAGTTAGAGATACGCAGTGCATACCTCCTACTGCAATCTGAACGACGCCGACCGTTTTGGCATCAAGAAGCCTATTGATGCGGGGACGCTGAACATCGGTAGGTTGCTTTCCATCAGTCGCCTTTGGGCCCAACCCAAGTTCACCAGATTCGCCGCTACCGAATACAAAGACGTCCAACGTTTTTGATAGAGCAGAATTGATTGCCGAATCGGGTTTTAGCCTTTTCGCAACAGCTGGGGTGGGCTCATGGGCGCTCGTGCGTTTTTTGCTCGGTGCAGGCTTCGAAGCTGAAGAGGTTATGTTGCATTAGCAATTTTGCTGGCCTTCAATCAACACTATATGAGAGGGGACTAACAGAAAGCTGTAGTAGGGTGCTTTCCAACCACAGTCTTGGCTGGCGCTTTCGATCCAGGCTTCTTAGTCCTCTTCGCTGAAGGAGCCGTAGTGGCGGCCGTTTTGACGGACTTCGCTGAATGAGTGGTTCGTGGCATCTTTGTTTCGTTCTGCAGGCGACCAAATAGCTACTTTCTTCGCAGTTATTCCAAGCATGCGTTGGTGAACATATCATGTGCCTCGACGATAACGATTCTGCCAAAGTTCTCACGCAACTCACGTGACGCTGCACAGAAAATTTGGAAGCCTCGAATCTTTACTCGGTTGTCTTGCTCAACATATCCTGGCTCAGCTGATAGGATTTTCGAGTCTTTAACGTTGGATTGCGCATTTTTACCGTATCGGGGATTTCCCCGAGCCCCCTGGCTAACAATGGCAGTGCATCTCCCCACTCCCAATCTCTTCCGGGCTTATAGTAAGGGAGTGATTCGTGAAGGACACACGACCAACATTGAAAGGTAGGACCTTTGGGTCTGTGGCCTTGACGAATAGGGCGGAAAGGATGTCCTTGACGGGTCCCTCTATCGCAAGAAGCTCAAAGGGCTTGATGTCCTCCTCACTGCCCACGGGGCTACCGCAGGCACGTTTCTGCGTTGTCTTGATACTCACCTCCGGGTCGAAAAGCCGTTCGTCGCCTAAAAGACAATTTCGAAATTGTCGCGCTGATTTTGAATGAAGTCCTTCCAGGGAAGAATGCGGAAAGGGTAGTATTTGCCCCCAACAGCAGTGGTGCTGCCCCGGTAGACTTGGTTTTGTCGGACTGCACGTCGAGGGGTTTGAAAAGATGGATATGATAATAGCTTAGATACTCCTTCAGCGCGGTCTGCTCTATCGCCTTCTCCGCTGCCTCCCTTGCTTCTCGCTCTGCCTCCTTTGCTTCTTGTGCTTCGTTCCTCTCTCTCTCTGCGCTTGTCTCCTCAGTTACCGCTCTTCCTCAAAACTCCCGCAAAAGCTCCTCCACAGATTGCTGCCCAGACATTGGTTTGGCATGCCTCCCCTGCCAGGACTTGGTGGCTCACCTGGTTTTGGCTTGATTGACTTGCAAACAGACTTCTATGGTGTCATTTTCCAGGTTCCTGTATATCGATTCAATTGTCGCAATCATTCTGACCTCGCATTCATTCCAGGTTGTGATGGTTCACATTGCTACTTTGCATGTATTTCTCTCTATCTCTTCTTCGTTCTTGCTGTTTCTGTCTTCAAGCATGTTAGCCCATGTCCTCCAGAGCCAGAATAAGAAGACTAGAGAAGACTTACTAAGCTCGCTTATCATAATTTCCTTTTTTAATATTATTTTCTAAAAAAAAAAAATACTAAAATTTAATAATAATAATTTAATTAATAATAACAATACTCTATAGCTTTTTGTAACAAATAATGTTATAAAAAAAACGTAGTATAACAAACTACACTAGTTTTACACAACCAAAGCCACGGCCAAAATAACACTCCAAACATTACCACCATCCGTTCCTATGTTCGTCTTGTTTTAAGAATGTCTTTGTGCGGATTATAAAGAGGCCGGAGGGGGGTTTATATAGAGGGGACGGAGGACGGAGGGCGGAATACGAAGGACGAAGGACGGGGGCTAAGGGAGGTGAATGGAAAATAGAGAGTGGAAAACGGAGAGCAAAGGACCAAAAGAGGTGAATTTATAGATTCACTAGCTGCGGAGAACGGTTTGGAGAATGGTAAGGCTAAGTAAGTGAATTAAATTAACAAAGAATAAGTATCTTGCATGCTAACACGTCATGAGGGACGCCTTAAGACCACTTCACCGGTAGCCGGGGCGGCGTCAAAGAAGAGAATTGGAAAGAGGTGTCATGTATTGGATGAGGAAAAATTTCAAGGGCTAGGCTGGGAAAGATGCCTTATCGGGAGGATCTCTCTTTCTTGGAGTTCTAGAGGAAGCTGGATTGGATGCATTGCACTATAGTCCCCGTGGTTTATGGGCTTGCAGGGCCAAATGGTACTAAATGATGACTATTCCTCGAGCAATTAAGACTAAAGACTATATGTGTTCCGAGGTTATTGACTTTTCATACACATGGCCTTGAGCAAACATCCGCCTGAAGATCCGCCTCCTCCTTTCAATCTCTTCCTTGCTTTCCGAGAGTTTAATAGTACATGTGCTGGTTCATGGCCGCACCAGAACCATAGAGGTCCGGATCAGGGTAGACGTAGCCATTGCTTTGCGATGGTGAGGGCATGTTTTGTGAAGGGGACTGCCAGCCCACGCTACTCATGTAAGGACTACCGCTTGCGCTCCCAGGTTGGCGTTGTTCCATATTTGCAGGAGGTTCGAGAATTGACGGAGAACCATACCCGGTCGGATGGGATGTTGGCAGCCTGCTGTTGGAAAATGACGCCGTAGCTGGGACTGTTGGTGGGACATGATATTCACCTCGGAGGTAGCCCGGTAAAGGGCTGCTGTTCATGTCCTGATATTCTCCTGGGTGACGAGGTATTCCGTTCATGGGGGCAAGTTCCGAATTTGGAGAGGTCGAGAGGTTTCCTTGACTGGGAGATGGTTCCCTATCTGAGCGTTGTCGCCCACCTCGATTGCTTCCTGAACGAGTGGCCAGCGCTCCTGCTGTTGCTGTTGCTGTTGCTGTTGCTGTTGCTGCTGCTGCTGCCTCTTCGACGGTACCGGTATGGTAATTTTGATGACGCGTAAGGGCAGTACGACGAGTGAAAGTCTTTTGGCAATCGGCATAGGGACACTTGTACGGTTTTTCACCCGAATGTATCCTACGATGTCTTATTAGAGAGCTTAAGTCGCTGAAAGGCTACAGAGGTATTAGCTTGGGAACACAAAGTAAAGGGGTCTGAACTAACCTTTCTACATCTCTCGCACACGTGTGGCTTTTCGCCAGTATGTACTCTCATGTGTATAGTCAAGGCAGAGCGCTGAATGAATTGTTTGCCGCAACCAGGGTGCTCGCAAACATGAGGTCGAATACCGCTGTGGATTCGTTCTAGTTGCAAATTAGTAAACTGAAAAAAGGCGCCAGGCTGAAAGAACACCTTACGGTGTCGTACCAGATCACACCTTCGAGCAAATCCCTTGCCACAAGTGCTACACGGAAAGGCCTTGCCTTCTGCGGATTGTCGTCCACTCCGATTATTCTCTTGTTGCGGTGAAGGGTAGCGCATGGCATTAGGCCCACCATTCATCCCGTTCAGTTGCCCGAATCTGGGACCAGAATACGGAGAGTGCTCGGAGTCATGAGAAGAATTTCCTCGCTCTGAGCCGGTGTCTGACATAGGACTACTGTTGGCTTGCGAAATGGAATAAAGAAGGTGAAGATCTTGTGCGGTTCCGTTTGCTATGGCAGCAGCAGCAGCATCTTTTGGACCCTTGGAATTGACGATTTCCTTGATTTCCATGGTGGAATAAGAGTGTGCTAATAGTCTCGGGAGCGATCAAGCGTTCGTCCAATTTACAAGTCAGATTCGGGAATCTGGGACCGAGTCTCGAATTTGGTGTTTTGTCCTCGGGGACGAGCCTTCGGGAAACTATCCGCAGTGGTCTAGTTAGAATCTGCTCGCCGATGGAGTCAGACACGGTGAAGTGACGAGAGCAACCCAGAGGGTGGGAGATAACGTGACTGAACTCTCCAATCTGTCGACGGTCGACGTTGGAGGATGGGCCGAGTGTCTGGAGATAGGGGTAGCTTGAGGCGGACTTGAGGTCGGAGAATGAGGTCCAAATATAGGGCGTCGACAGACTTTCTCCTGGCAATACGCACTGAAAAGGCCCTTTTGCGGTAAAAGTACTGGTCGACAATGAAGCTTTGAAATTACCGTCTTTACGAAATGATAGGCTGTGAAAAGGTTGTTTATGCCAAGATCCCTACTTCCATCACACAGGACTCGTGAGTCAACGTCCGGCTCTTTCACGAGTTTCTGTAAAGAACTCAGTCACAGAAAGTGACAGGCTTTTCTTTTGAAGATTCACACCCAGCTTCTGTTGCTCCCAAATCTCTCGCTTTCTTCCACAAATTCACCTCCACAATTCGAAGTCAGAAAAACCTTCCGAAACTACCACATCATGGACAGAACCGACCTTCATTGTGAAGAAAAACAGGATGATACGTGCATCCGCATGGACAGTGGTCTTACCACCCAGGCATACCCCTCTTTAAGCTCGACCTTTTGGCAGTAGGTCCTCTCACGCTTGAAGCTTACGGTCTAACACCTACGCAGGAAGCCCCATTCAAGGTTCGTCATCGTTTTGGTTGGTGCCGATGAAGTACCTTTCGGCATCCACAAAGACGTTCTTTGTGCTCGATCACCATTTTACGGCGGAGAGTTGGCCACATTGGACCAGAATGGACTTGAACTCGTCTGCAAGCTTCCAGATACCGATATTGAGGCATTTGGCTGCCTTCAAAGCTTCATTTACACTGGCCAAGTGTATAGGATGAAGAGTGGAGATAGCATACCTGACTTTTCTGTTCTATTTCGCGCGTGGAAGCTCGCGAAGACGTTAAAGATGGCTCATCTCCAAACTAACCTACTTGATTGCATGGCCGTGCGTCATTATCAGATGGCTAGCATCCCCGGCGTACAGATTATAAAAGAGGCCTGGGAAGACACTGAGGAGGGATGTCCTCTTCGCATTAAGCTCATGGATTGGATGGCAGAGTATAGTATATGCTGCGGTTTCTCGCTCCCGTATCCACGCTTATGCATTTAGTGAGAGACGGTAACGGAGCCGCAAAACTGGCAAAACGCCTCCCCAATGAGATTCTCAGTGAACTATGCATGCTCATCGCTCGCCCACCCGCAAAACCTACGCCAGAAAGCTTGGCAGAACTATTACCCAGAGTATGAAAGTAATTGGTGGGTGGCGCGAAGCTTCGCGCCACTTACTTACTCGCCCAATCAGAGCTATTCGGACAGGTGGCAGAAGATTTCTTAGCGGTGAAGGAACTTGGGCAGATTTTTGGAACAGATCCACATTTCCCCCACAGATGCTATGCCGCTGCCCAAGCTGCGGCTGCTCCCGATGACATCACTCCATGGGATAGATTGCAAAGACACGCGATGTATTTTCTTATACTCGTTAAAATCCATGTTCGCTCGAAACGCCGGTCCCATATGCAGAGAGAGAGAGTTCACCCTTTATAGTACCGACGCCATTGCTGTATGCAAAAACAAACCTTCCTTCCCAATGTTTCAAAGCGGTCGTGACTCCTCGAGAATTTTTCCAAAACGCCTATAGACAAACCTTTAAACCTTGAATAATCCTTTGAAATATACAGCGAGAACGTAACCCGCGGTAATCAAACCACCTGCGATACAGCCGCAAATGATGCTACAACTAGTTGAGTCCATATTGATACTAGGACTGCAGCAACCCCTAGATCCATGGATAGTGACACCGGCTTGATGTGCATCTTGTTGACGTGCATTTCGTTGACTTGCGGCTGGTTGAAGAGTAGTTGGTTGATTTGCAGGTGGATTAGCCACTACAACTTCGGATAAATCGGCTACTACTGCTGCGGGTGGATCGGCAGCTGCTACAACTGCGGGTGGACTAGCTACTGCTGCAGCTGCTGGTGTTGCGGCTGGGATTTGAAATAGAGGTAGTAAAGGTATTGGTGACATACTGTAGATTGGAGGAGGGTATTCTAGAAGAATCGAATTGTTGTTGTTGTTTGAGTTGATAGAAGAAGAGCGGTGGTGGCCTCTAGAATCGCAATCGAGGTCTGACTTGATAAAAGAAGAGCGATAGTAGCCTTTAGAATCTTTGCGATCGAGGTTTGAGTTGATAGAAGAGGGGTGGTGGCTTTCTCCAGAATCGCGATCGAAGTTTGAGTTGATAGAAGAAGAGCGGTGGTGGCCTCTAGAACCGCGATCGAGGTCTGAATTTATAGAAGAAGAGTGGTAGCCTTCTTTAGAATCGTAGTTATTAGAATTTTGAGTATATTCGTTGCGCGCGCTGATAGAAGAAGAGTGGTAGCCTTCTCCAGAATCACAGTCATCAAAATTTTGAGTACTCAGGCCGTCGTTGCGCGCGCTGCCCCCGTCAACTAGATCACTGTTTATGCTTTTCGGCATGATTGCTGAGGTTTCGATAAGACACCAAAGTGCTTGAATGTTATTGTTTTGTATTAAAAAACAAAGCTACGAACGTGGAATTACTTTTAACTACAGATGGTGGTCAATGCGTCTCGAAGCGATCAGCTGACTACCACGACGAAGAAGGCTTCTGATTCATTGGTAGGCAGGCAAGTGGATGGCAGAAAAAACGAGAAGGTATCAGCGGTGACGCGCAGGCCCAATCAGAGCTAGGCCGGAACGCTGACGGAAAGATTTCGAGAAGGCCTTAGCGGTGAAGGAACTTTGCAGATTTTTGAATAGAAATAGATCCACCGATGCTGCGGTTGCGGCTGCGCCCGACGACCAACATCACGCTATGCATGCAAGGAGATCGACGGGATCGACAGGAACCGATCGACCGGAAGGAACCGAAGATGAAATGACGGCACGAATCCGAGGCGGATCCATTTCGTAATAAGCGCGCGCTTCGGTTATTTTCACATGGTCTGTGCAGTGACTTTGTTTACTACCCACCCATCATAATAAACAATGTACCTTTCCACATCCACTATAATTCGTTGAAGCATCATGGAATGCCCATTGACATCGACTCCAGCTGCTTCTCCCAGCCCTTCTCCTCCTCACACCCCTCAACCAACACGCAAGACAGAGCGTACCGAATGGCCTACCGATAAAAGGCAGCGCATCAATGACCTCAGATACCAGTACCCATGCAAAAAGCCTCAAGAGATATCCGACCTGACAGGAGTGCCTAGGCAGTCTGTCATTAATATCTGCGAGAGGGATGAGGATGCACTGAGGACAGCACGCCCTACCAGAACCAAGCGATACTCCATTTCTAGAGAACAAGTCCTAGCTATTGAGGAGGATATGGATGGACATTGGAGCAGAGGCTCTATGACAGCCGCAGAGCTGGTGGAGCACTACCAGCTGGGGTGTGTGCCTCAGACTCTGATCAATGCCTTTAAGAGAGAAGGCATTGGCCATTACTGGGCTGCAGAGTCCAAGTACTTGACACCAAATAATATGAAGGAACGGAACACATTTTGCCGGGTCTACAGAGACGATAAGGGCTGGAAGCTTCCACAATATAAAAAAGTGCTCTACTCTAATACATGCCATTTTGCAGTAAATCAAAGGAAGAGGCAAAAAGTGTGGAGGAGAAGAGGGAGGGATCCTGTCACTAGGAAATTGCATAGGAATCGTTTGGATAAAGTTCAAAAGAAGTTCGATGTTAGGAAGGTTTCTACCACAATTGCAGTCATGGTGGGCTGGAATTTCAAGTCAGAGCTCTCTATCTTGCCACGCCACATTGATGGAGATGATTATATTGAGTACTTCTTGGATCCTGTGGTCAGGCCCTTCTTTGAGAAGAAGAGAGCTAGAGCTAAGAGTCAAGGGATTATTTGCGAGTGGATTTTGGAAGAGGATAATGAGAGTGCTTATGGTACTAGATCAGTACTCAATGCTCCCAATGACTTTAAGAATGAGCATTACATCAAGCAGTTGAAGCTAAGGCAGCCAGCTAACTCAGGAAACCTCTCTCCCATAGAGAATGTCTGAAGGATACTCAAGCAGAGGGTCAAAATGAGGAAGGCTAAGAATCAGGCTGAGCTGAGGAGGTTCATATTTGAGGAGTGGGATAAGATCACAGTCAAGGAGATCAATGCTTTAATTCTCACTATGCCTGATAGAATAGAGGAGTGCATTCAGCGTGGAGGAGATGTCACACATTATTAGTAAATGCTATTCAGAGTGGTTGTGGGAGTGACAGTTTTTCTTAGTGTTTCCCTAATAAAATTCGTCGCGCTGGCAACCCAGCCGAGCGCGCATCACGAAATGGATCCGCCTGGATCAGGTGGTGGGTCAAGGGTTGAGTGATTGATTGATTGAATTGAGACTGAATTGACTGACTGACTGCACATGCCGCATCTATCTATCCATTCACCCAGCTAGCCACCAATGCAATACTCCTGAAAGAAATCTATGCTCCATCGATGCTCAGAATTCTAAACGCTATACTATGCTTTGCCTTGTCTTGTTTTACCTTGCTTCTACCACCCGATATAATCTTTAATACCACCGTCGAAGGACCAGCAGCGTGTGTCGAGGGACGAAGTCACGAACCTAGATAGAACTTATTAATACTGCTTTTCGAAATTAAGAACGTAAATAGGCGTACTTGACAAGTTTAATAACGGTATCCAACATATCCCCAGCCCAGAAGGAAGAGTAAAAGCAAGACCAGCGTAACGATGAAGAAGAACCATCCCTTTCGCTGTTCACGTCCTCGCTTTAGCTCCTCTTGGAGAACCTTCATCTCTCGCTCTCGCTCTTCACGTCCTTGCTTTAACAATCGGCCTCGCTCTCCACGTCCTTGCTTTAGCTCTTCTTGGAAAGCCTTCATCATTTCCTTTGCGTTCATTTCGTCTTCGGTGTTATCGAAAGCGGGGTCGGTAGAAGAATTGTTTGGTGGGAAACGAGCTAAAATTAGAAGTTAATAATTGTAGTAGACGGATCGCAAATTAATCTTACTTGCGTAGTACTCGAATTGGTTGTTATTCTTCAAGGTGCTCGAGTTGGTCAAGGAATTCGGGTTCCGGAACCGAAGCTTGGGTTATCTTCGGCTTCGGCTTCGGCTTTAGCTCTAGTAGCTCGTGATGGAGAATTTGTTTGCTTCTCTTGCGACGACAACATGGTGGTTGGTTATTGCGTCGTTGCGTTGTTATTTATTGTTATTTAAAACTACAAAAGATATTTAATATACTATATTTTTTTGCACTATAAGCGAGCGCACGAAATCTTTTTGTACACCGCTTTCCATATTACCCCGAACTCTCCCCGATTTATTTATTAATTAGTAGGTGGGTTTAAGCTTCGCGCCACTTAACTCGCCCAATCAGAGCTATTCGGACAGGTGGCAGAAAGATTTCGAGAAGGCCTTAGCGGTGAAGGAACTTGGGGCCAGATTTTTGGAACAGATCCAGATGCTGTGCCGCTGCCCAAGCTGCGGCTTGCTCCCGACGACATCAACTCCATGGGATCGACGGGAACTAAGCCTCAAGCGTTTAACGAGTAAGCTTCACTCGTGGCTTGCGGGTGGCTTGTGTTAGTCTGTACGACGTGAGGTTGACGGCGCATGCGATGCGCAACAAACCTGAGCCAAGAAGCGTTTAACGAGTAAGCTTCACTCGTGGCTTGAAGCGTTTAACGAGCGCCTCACGCTCGCTATCCCTGCGCCATCGCGGCTCAGGACGACGGGCAATTTGAACATATGGAGAGATTAGGGCCCCGAGACAATGATCTGGCGCAGGCCTAGAACACCATCTATCTGTGCCGAGACTTCCTCTGAGATTATTTGACGCAAGATATAATTTCATCGCATCTCATCTCATCTCGAGCATATCCCTGAGTCTCGGGTAGGGCTGCAGCTGCGGCAGCCTGCATCTCGAAGTGGCAGAATCCCCGCATCCCATCCCAGCTTCACTTCAACCGCCAATATTTGTGAGTCGCGATGTTTACGATCGGAGGCTTCTGATTTATTGGTGGGCAGGCAAGTAGGTGGCAGAAAAAAATGAGAAAGTATTAGCGGTGAAAGGACTTGGGGCAGATTTTTGACGACATCACATCACTCCATGGGATAGATTGATTGCAAAGACACGCGTTGTATTTTCTTATGCTCGCTTAAAATCCATGTTCGCTCGAAACGCCGGTCCCATATGCAGAGAGAGTTCACCCTTTATTGTACCAACGCCGTCGCCGCATGCAAAAACAAACTTTCCTTCCAATGCTTCAAAGCAGTCGACCGTGATTCGAGAACTCCTCCAAAGCGCCACCATAGATAAACCCTAAACCCCCATCAATAAAGAAAACCATTTGTTGGTCGAGATCGAGTTTAGCGACGAGAGACGAAGATAACCTAAATAATTTATTAATATAAAATATAACTATTTCGAGAAAAAAAAATATTCATACCTCGAAAAGATCATATCGTAGTATTATTTCCGAGTTAGAAAGTAAATCACGGGTCCCATAACACCAGCGATACAAGTGATAATAACGGCGAAAGTAGTTGCCCCTATATTGATATTAGAACTGCAGCAACCCCTGGAGCCATAGATAGTGACACCGGCTTGATGTGCATCTTGTTGATGTGCATTTCGCTGACTTGCAGCTGGTTGAAGTGTAGTAGTTGGTTGATTTGTAGGTAGATTAGCTACTACAATTTCGTGTAAATCGGCGATTGTTGGTGCAAGTAGATTAGCGGCTACTGCAGCTGCGGGTGGACCGGCTGCTACTGTTGTAGTTGCTGGTGTTGCGGCTGGGGTTCGGCGGAATAGAGGTAGTAAAGGTATTAGTGACATCTCGTAGACTGGAGGAGGGTATTGAGGAAGAATCGAGTTATTGTCGTTGTCTGAGTTGATAGAAGAGCGATGGTAGCTTCTAGAATCTTTGCGATCGAGGTTTGAGTTAATAGAAGAAGGGTGGTAGCCTTCTCCAGAATCGCAGTCATCAGAATTTTGAGTACTCAGGCCGTCGTTGCGCGCGCTGCTAGTCCCCGGTGGGCATAGACCACCCCCGTCAACCAGATCACTGTCTTTGCTTTCCGGCATGATTGTTGTTGAGGTTTTGGAATGTTCTTGTTTTGTATTGAAGAACAACTACGACGATGGAATTACTTTTAACTATAGATGGTGGTCACAGCGTCTCGAAGCGATCAGCTGACTACCACGATCACGGGACCAGTGGACTGTCTCTCCTCAGCACCAAAAACTACCGACCGTACACGTACTCGTACTCCATACACTAGCGAGCTGGCTCCTCGCTCAACCTGACTACGTACTCCTCCTACTCTATTTTGCTTTGCTCTACACACGGCCACCGCCCCTCGCTCGACCACCCTTGTACGATCGAAGAAGGCTTCTGATTTATTGGTGGGCGGGCAGGCAGGTGGGCAGAAAAAATGAGAAGGTATTAGCGGTGACGCGCAGGCCAATCAGAGCTATGCCGGAACGCTGGCAGGCGAAAAAACCGTGGATCCCATTGGTCAGCGGCACGTCCACCAAAAATTTCTTCCAAGCCGCAACCGCATCGTGAATAATAATTTTGGACACAAACCTTGAGGGCACTCTGGCCACATACTTTTCTTGGACGTACTACCATTCGCATAAACAGCCCAATCTCAGCAGCAAAGTTGCGCTAGGCAAGAGGAAGATAGGATCTGGGTTTTCTCTAGGGGTTGCTACAACTGCCTCGATTGCTCTGCAAGAAAGAGTTACCTTTGAGGGGGGAGGTACCTCACTGAGAAGTTTCATGCAACCAACGGATCTCTCGGCCGCAAAGTTGCGTTGACCGATGTGCGCTGGCGACAGTGAGATTTTTGTAGCAGCGAGTGCGTCAAGGAAAGGTCGACAGCCCCTACGGCGGAGCAACGACCTCCTAGCATCACGACTTGCATCAATTACCCGAGTCTGCCTCGTAGGGGATTCAGCTGTCAATGCTTAGGGGCGTGTTAGTTGGGCCGCGTATGCCATTGGTATAGCTGGGCTATATTGAGAGCTATGCTGCTCAAGAATGACGCTCCTCATTAATGCAACTTTTCTGCCAAGATTATTCTGCCTTGCCGTGCGCTACATAAACTGCTATCCGGCCTAATCTCCTGCTATCCCTGCCTTGAAAGCTCGTTTCCCTCGTCTGTCTCTACCTACGTCAAATGTTGAAGCTGTGACACACCCTTTACCGTGGTATCTCTCATGCGGCGTGACAAAACGGTCTGACCACCGCTATAGGCCTGCTCTGGGTCGGTCATACTCATCTATAGTGCATGAATCTCCTAGCTGCGCCGAGATAATTCTGCCTTGCATTACCCTCCCAGGATCGGACAAGTGTCGTATTCACGTACATCAAGCTTGTTCTTTGGCCCCTCTGTGCCGTATCAGTGCCTCTGAATGAACCCCCAGCTGGCCCTTTACTCCTTTTACCAGTACCGTTTGCGTATCGGTGCTGATTTCTGCCTTGCTAGGATCCGCATGAATCCCCCAATGCCACCTGACGCGGCATCGCCGCTGCTTGCTCTCCCTTTACCCAGCTGATCCTTCAGTACTGTTTGGGTACCCATAGATCTCGTGGCAGTTGGCAGGCACCATAGCCAACCAAAACCGGTGCTACGAGTCCAACGTCTATCAGCGTCCAGGCTCCCCGCTCCTTCTATATTCAACTATTTCATGCAAGACGAGGCACAGTCTTCCCAGGAGCGAAGTTATACTAAGCAAGTAGAATAGAACTCCCCTATGCTTCTTTTTAACAAGGTACCGTGCAGGATCAGGCCATATTAGCACACCCCCACAGCTTAAGAAGAGCAGGCGTGGTTCGTGGACGTATACATGCAGACTCATCTCGGCGACGGTGTGTTGATCGAAGAGAAGCTAGTACCTTTCTAAATAACTATGCAAAATTTCGAGAGAGCTCTTAGAAATTTAGAGTCGTACACTCGTATGCGAGTTACGTTGTTTGAAGAGGGTTGAGAGGTTGAGAGGGGCATTAAGCGAGGCCGCTTCGGTTAAAAGGGGGGACCAAATCGGCTCCCATAAGGACCCTTGATAAATGTGACAGGGGTTCGAGAACGGCCACCGTCACGACATCTGGATAGGCAGAGAGAGAGAGTTCACCCTTTATAGTACCAACGCCATTGCTTGTCGGCAACCTTCGACTACCACGACCACGACCACGACCACGACACACTCTACTCCTCCATTTTGACATCGATCGACGATATCGTCGAGTTTTGCGCAAACTTGGGATACATCTCTCGAACGTCTTTCGTGGCTCTCCAAAGAGCTCATCATCTGGCGAATGGTAGTAACAACAATCGATCGCCGAATACATCATCGAATTCTAGATAGGGCCTCCTTGTTTCCGGCCTAATAACGACGCTGGCGGCGGTACCACCAAACTCTGCTGTACCACCCTCGACGATTAATGATATCACTTTTGCTACTATTATAATACACTACCTAATAGTTTCCGATAATAGCTTCCTGGTGGTCAATTCGATCCCGATCTCTCTGGTTATCCCTGAAAACCTACTACCTTTGCAGCAGTGGACGGGAAACATGTCGGAAGTTTACTTCCCTGCAATAGACAATGCTAATTTCGAGCGGGCTTATTCAGTGCACCCCAAAAAGGCTGGATAAGGACTGAAGCAAAAAACGTGTAATCTTCCGTCTAGAGTCGAGAAAATGCAGCAGCTGTCTTAGGTAGTTGAATCGAATAATTTTCGCGCCATCCTAGGCCACATTGACCCGTGCACCCGTGCTCCGCCCGAAGTTTCTCCGGATTCTTTAACAATATTCGAGCACCAAAAGAAAATGTATTAGGTGCGTGGGTCCGGTGCGTGGTGCCCGGTACGAGGTACTTGGTACGTGGTGCCTGGTACGAGGTACTTGGTGCCTGGTGCCTGGTACGAGGTGCCCGGTACGAGGTGCCCGGTGCGAGGTGCCAGGTGCAGACGCACCTAGTACATTTCCTTTTGGTGCTCGAATATTGTTAAAGAATCCGGAGAAACTTCGGGCGGTCGGGTTTATATAGATTTTGAAGAGAGCTGTTAGACGGTGAACGGGTTTTCAGGGTTGATATAAAAATATAATTCACTAACTAGAAGCACGCGCCAGAACAAGGCGCTAATCACGAGTTTCAAAATTAAATTATAAGTCAAAGCATGCTAATTAAAATCCCTAAGCGCCACTCTAGTACTTACTTTAAATTTTGTTTTCACTTCAAATCCTAGGCGGCACTCCAATATTCACCTCAAATTCTGCTCTCACCTCAAATCTTAGGCGCCACTCCAATACTCACCTTAAACTCTACTTTCACCTAAAA
This sequence comes from Mollisia scopiformis, assembly GCF_001500285.1. Taxonomy (NCBI): domain Eukaryota; kingdom Fungi; phylum Ascomycota; class Leotiomycetes; order Helotiales; family Mollisiaceae; genus Mollisia; species Mollisia scopiformis. The sequence goes on from NW_017263617.1 coordinate 254,122, forward strand.
TACTAAGTGCTACTCCAATACTCGCCTCAAACTCTACTCTCACTTCAAATCTTGGGCGCTATTCTAATACTCACTTCAAATTTAAAAACTGATAAACTCTAATAAATTTTGATAAATAATTTAATGAAGGAGTGAGAGGGTGAAAGAGTGAGAGAGAGAGTGGGAGAGAGAAACTTACATTCTTACCTAGTTACATTGTTTAAGGGAGAAAAGGAAAGAAGGAGATGGGGAGGGTTGAGTCGGGTATATATAAGTGAGAGGGTCCGAGGAAACTAAGTTTTAGACTTTAGCCTAAATCTTAAAAGGGTTGTTGAGCGTGAATTCCAACTTTTAGTAAAACCTTTAGTACGTCATAGCGTGAAGTGACTCGGGTGGGTGGAAATGTGGGTGGAAGGGTGGGAGTGAGAGGTGGAGGGAGAATGGATGAGGATAAGAGAGTGAGGGTTAAGAATAAGGGAGAGAGATGGCAAGGCATTTAAATGTTGGGGAAAGGAATCATGAATTTGGAAGTAAAAATGCAATAAAAACCGAGTTGAAGAAAAGGGGATAGAGGGGTTAGAGTTTGAGAGAGAGTGTGAAGTTGATGAGGTTGATGAGGTTGATGAGGTTGATGAGATTGAAAATATTGATATTATATAAAGTTAAAGGTTAAACTTAAAGGTTGAGGTTGATGAGGTTGAAAATATTGATATTTTATAAAGTTAAAGGTTAAACTTAAGGTTAAACCTATCGCAGTCCAGCATTTTTGACCACTCTACCTTACTGATATAGGAAAATTCGGCCAAATTAGGCAAAGCGCTCACACCTAAAGGTTGTCGCCACCGGGGGAATGTTCATGGTCCGGGGGATATCCAAGGGAGATTTTCAGCATCAGCCAAGGCACCTCCCTCTTTCTTTGCCGGGCTTTGTCCGTGGTCACGACTCACGAACTCAAGTCCACGTCTACTCCCTTACTTCCCGAGCCTTGGTTTATAAGCCGACCGAAGCGAGGACGAATTGAAAAGGGGGGTTGATCACGTGACTCAAGCTCGGACCACAGTGCATCTAATATCGAGCCAAAGGCCACCGCAGCCACTGCGGCTCAAGAACAAGGCTGATTGTTGTGGCTAGTAATGCGGGGCAATGCGGCGCAGATGCAAGATTCAAGGTTGCACGTGATATCGATTCATGGTTTCCCATCAAAACCCCTCTCTCACTGCTCTCTGCCGAGTTCCTTCATACAGCTTTTGAGCCACCTCGCGGCGGCTGATAATCCATCTCTCATAAATCGAGGCATGCAGAATCAATATCCGGAACAACAGTATGCAGACCTGCAGTACATGGCCCAAGCCGCTCAAGCTGCAATCCCTCCGTCTCCGTCATCTATTGCTGTTCACTTCCGTCTCCATCCTGCCTCCGAGGGCCAATCTCAAGCCATGAGATTCGACGGCAGGTGCCTTTGCGAGAGCTGTTACTCGAAGCAGGAAAAAGACGAAGGTGTACTGCACATGCTAGACAATTGAATATGGTCCGATGGCATCTTGCGACAATCCGCAATGTCCATATGAATGATTTCACTGGGAATGTGAAGGTGTGAGGGAAGAACCATCAGGGAAGTAGCTCTGTGGTACTTGTAGGGAGAAAGATGAATAGCAGAATTGAAAGGTTGCTTTTTTGTCCACTGCTGGACCCTCGTGAGATATATGTGACTCCCCATGGCTCTTTGCGCAGATCTTCTTCTGATGCTTTGTACTGGAACGGATCCTGCTATCGTGGGCAGTCCGCTTACGAAATCTCTTGGGGATATGCTCGTCATCTGGGTGATATCCTGGCTGTTTGTGAAGCTTTATTGCAGTTCGACGTCGAGTCTCCGGCTTCAGACTTCCAATAATGTGTGCTGGGATTCGAGAAGCGAATCATTTCGATCTCTGTTACAGTTGAGGAGACGCTGTCGACTGAATTCGCGACTGTTTTTCCACTGTACTGCCCTTATCAACGTCTTCTCGGGAACATTCAGGCATTTTGTATTTGGAGCATATAGACCAGGTCCGCGGCTCGTGCGATTTCAAACAGCTTGGAGAGCGTAGATGACAAAATTTCCACCCATCCAGCACTGACATCCATCCAGTGCTGTCAAACATCCAGCAGTTCGTCCTTCACCAATCACCTATCGCCAGGGCCCCCAATCAGCATGCACTGATCGCACTTAGATGGCTCTTCATAGCCAGCCTCACGTTTGCTTCCGGGGCCGGCCTCGCCGTCTCTTCTGCTGCTGGCCACCCGATACATCGGCTTCACCAACACCCGCTCGGATGGCATAGTAGTGCGCCTGGATCGTCCCTGGGAAAGGGTTGTGGAGGAAGCAGGTCCACCGACGCGTCAGTCGCGTCGCGAACGGACCAAGGCCTTGGAAGGGGAAAAGCAGAAATATGGAAAGGCAGTTGACGGTAACCCCTTTGCAACACTGAGCCAAAGGGTATGGGATGAGAGCGACGAATATGACACAGACAATGCGATCGAAGTGTCTGTAGGAGCGCCGGATGCCCCGCGACCAAACCGTACGCGACGCCAACTAAGGACACCACGTCGACCAACAGCTACAAACAAAACAAGGACGAAGAAGGTGGAGGGCCACCCTCGCTCTACTATTCTCCTAGCAATTAAGGAACTGAAGAGCAGCAACGAGGAAGTCAAGGCCAGCAATGCGGAACTTGTCGCAGAACTAGCAGGTGTCAAAGCCCAACTTGCAGAAACCAAAGCGCAACTGGAGGAGATGGTAGCGATCACAAGCAATGGCTCAGGATCAGGGGCTCTACCGCAATCCTACGCCTCAGTCCTCACAAGATCAATCAATATGTCGTCCTCGGCCAGCCAACCTACCACTGCAACATCTACAACCGACATACTATACTGTACAGTTGACACGTCCAGAGTTGAGGAGGAAGACAGGGACAAGGCACAACCGGGGGCGATCAGGCAGGCAATAGAAAAAGAGGTCCGTACGACAGATGGCCACGCGAATTGGCGCTGTGCCGCAGTGATTAGGAACGCCAGGAATACAGATCGCGTCAAGGTGATATGCAGAGACGAAGCCGAACTCCAGCGGGTCAAGGAAGCAGCACAGAAGACCATAGCACCAGGTGCCCGAATACTTCGAGACCAACTCTACCTACCCAGTGAAGGTGGACAACGCCAAACGGACAGCTATTCTTGATCTGGATGGGAACCCTTTACCCGGGGCTGCTGAAGTCCTTGGAAAGGAGAACGACGTCCACATAGCCAAGATCAGCTGGCTTAGCGATGAGAATGCAGGGAAAGCTTATGGTTCAATGGTGGTCTATGTCACAAAAAGCAGCGAAGCAGCACGGCTATTACAAGATCGATACTTCCATGACGCAGGAGAGTCAGCCAATACTAGGGTCTTCGAGCCTCGATATGGCCCGCCAAAATGTTATAGGTGTCAGGAACTAGGGCACAAAGCGTACTCGTGCATGCAACCGCAAGTCTGTGCTAAGTGTGCTCAAGTAGGACACCATCACAGTGAGTGTCGAGCAGTGATACCGAAATGCGTTTCATGTGGAGGACCACACGAATCGTTCAGCAGGAACTGTGGAGTGTCTCACAACTCTCAGGATGCATAGTACTCTACGGGTACTCCAACTGAACGTCTGGAAGCAGGATACGGTGCAGCATAGCCTAATGAACGATGATCAGCTGAAGGAATTTGCAGTGTTAGCGATAACTGAACCGTGCGCATGGACAATTGACAATACAACGACCACGGTCCCTATAGGGCACCCAAACTGGACAAAGATGACGCCCACGGTTCAGCGACAGGAAGGGTGGGCTTTGCGAAGCATGCTCTAGATCCGGAAGGACATCGAAGCAGAACAGGTGCCGGGGCAATCAACCGACCTCACTGCAGCAATATTACGAGTGCCAGACCGATCGATACTTGTCGTTTCTGTGTACGTCGAAGGACAGGACGAGGAAGCACTCCGAGACACAACTAGCAACTTACACCAACTTATTCAGGAAACACGCAATGTGACTGGCACCCGAGTCGATGTGTTACTTGCAGGAGATTTCAATCGGCACGATCAACTATGGGGAGGGGACGACGTCTCACGGGAAAGGCAAGGAGAGGCCGATCCCATCATCGACCTCATGAGTGATCACACCCTCCAAAGTCTTCTACCCAGGGGTACGAAAACATGGCGACGGGGAAATCACGAGTCAACAATTGATCTGGTGCTGGCCTCGGAGGAGCTCGCAACGTCACTGGTAAAGTGTACAATCCACACGACCGAGTATGGATCCGATCACAGAGCAATTGAGACAACACTTGACATTGCGACCCCGGAACGAGTTGCTGAAGCACGGCTGCTGTTCAAGAACGCACCATGGACCGACATAAGGGCCAGGATTGACACCGCTCTTCGCTTCGTTCCAGTTGGCGGCAGTGTACAGCAACAGACGGACTGGTTGATGGCAGCGGTGCTGGAGGCAAAGGCCAAGCCTTCACCGTACGCGAAGAGATGGTGGACAACAGACCTTACGCAGCTCCGGCGAGTCTACACCCTCTAGAGGAACCAAGCAAGAACCCAGCGGCGAGTGGGTCACGTGTTCCCGAACCCCAGAACAGCATGCGAACGAGGCTGCTAAGGAGTACCACGACGCCATCCGGAGACAGAAAAAGGCGCATTGGGAGGACTTCCTCGTAACCCCAAGCGGATGACACAAACATATGGCACGCGGCGAAGTATTTGGACCCTAATAACAGCTCAGCATTTGACAAAATACCGCCGTTGACGAAGAGAGCACGGGTCCAGGACAAGAGACAAAACCGAACAAGTGGAGGAACTACTGTCCGCGTTCTTCCCCCCACTGCCAGCGAGGATAGAAGATGAAGGACCGCGACCACAGCGAACCCCAGTGTCGATGCCTCCCTTGACGATGGAAGAGGTAGAAAGGAGAATCCTTGCGATGAAGTCATGGAAGGCGCCAGGAGAAGATGGACTGCCAGCTATGGTATGGAAGCAGGTGTGGCCGGTAGTGAAAGACAGGGTACTACTCCTCTTCCAGACATCGTTGGATAGAGGAGAACTCCCCACACAATGGAGAAATGCAAAGATAATACTATTGAAAAAAACCAAACAAAGGTGATTACACGGTTGCAAAGGCATGGAGGCGGATCTCGCTGCTTTCTAACCTTGGAAAGGCACTGGAGACGGTGATTGCTGAGAGAATATCTCGCACGCAGTGGAGACTTTCGGTCTGCTCCCCACGAACCACTTCGGGGCCAGGAAGAAGCGCTCTGCTGAACAAGCACTCCTGCTATTGCAGGAACACATCTACAAGGCATGGAGATCAAAGAAGGTCCTCAGCTTGGTTAGCTTCGACATCAAGGGCGCATACAATGGAGTGTACAAGAATAGACTGTTGCAGAGACTCATTGCTAGATACGACGCGGTCCGCAATTTCAGGAGAGGAGGCAACCATGTTTGCGTTGCGTCGGATGGGTTCCGAAACACAAGAGGAGTTCATATTGGGTAATAGCGCCAAGAGAGCAGCCTGGCAAGCCACCGAGCAAGGACACTCACCACAAGAACAATTACAGCGGGCCACGTCCACAACAATAAACGTCGAAAAAGCAAAGCAGCGGGGAAACAAGGCACTCTGCCGTTCGTGACACAAGAAGAAACTCCAAAGAGGCTCGCTCGTGCATGCACACGAACCTGGTTTCGATATACTTCGTAAGATCGTCCCCAATCGAATGATTCCTTGCTTCCGCCTCAATCCTTGCCCAAGTGTCTCGCAGCATGGACCGCTCCCTTGCACGGTTCCGATCACTGTTTTGACAGCCATGTATGTGGCTTGATATATCGAAGGAAAGAGGAGAGGAGAGGAGAAGTGGGAGTGCATGCCAATGGCTTGATTAAGCCGCGAATAGAAGAGAAGGATGTGGAGGTGGACGACCGATTTGAAACCGCGGAGATCATATCATGCATCAGCTGAATAAGACATGCACTGTTTTGACAGCCATGTATGTGGCTTGATATATCGAAGAAAGAGGAGAGGAGAAGTCGGAGTGCATGCAAATAAATGGCTTGATTAAGCCGCGAATGAAAGAAAGGTTGAGAAGAGAAGGATGCGGAGGTGGACGACAGATTTGAAACCGCGGAGATCATATTCATATCCATCAGCCGAATAAGACATGCAATGCATATTGTCGGAATGCAGTGATGTGATGTAATGTGATGTGATGTGATGTGATATGTTGAGTTGAGTGCGGGTTGGGAGAATTCGATAGAAAATCAACGCTTTGTTGGGAAATGACCTCACGCAGACGACAAAGAAGAAACAAGCCTATCACGCCTCTATGTAGCTAGCCCGCATCATTGCGTCGAGATCAACTTTTACTCTCGTGCTCGTCGAGAGTTTATTTTATTTTATTTTGTTTTGTTTTGAGCTGAGCGCCTCGGCTTGTCGGCGAGCGTTGCCGACAGACACTGTACGGTAGGTAACCTGAGAATATACACGTCCCGAATCCCGAAACCCAACGATTTTCCCTACTTCTTCTCCAACCTCCTCCCCTTTTCCCCTCTTTGTGGTGTTTTTCTGGTTTTGCTTTTTGCTTCTCGGCCACCCCTTGCTTTCTCTGTCGGTGAGTCACACACACATCGTCTGCCGTGCTACTCGAGTAATTATTTGGTTTGGTTTGCTTTGTTTCCCTTCTCTCGGTTTTCTCTTCGATTGCCGTGCGGCTTCTTCCTGCGTTAGGGGACCTGGTGGACCCCCAGATTTCAGACAGGAGACGGTTGTTTGCGATCGATCGATTGATCGATCGACCGAAGCTTTGGAGATCGGCACAAATTCAGCTGGGTCCGGCTGTTGGCAGTCTATGAGAGTGCTGCACTGCGCTGCACTGCACGGCTGGACGCCACATGTTCGGATATCGAATGGATTGGACCGGATCGATCCCTGAGACTGCAAGATGTCCCGCTGCCATTTTCACATTCCAAAGCGCACATTGCAAGCTACCTACCTTCTTTCGCGATATTTGTGAATCTTCTTGGAAGATTCAATTTCTTCCCGTCTTTTGGTAAATCTTCGCGAAACAATTCCTATCACAAGAAGCTCTTAAAATAGCTTCTCAAGAACCTGAAATCTCAGACACGCCTCCAACATCCTCACATCCCAAAAAAAAACCCCAAAAAAAAAAACCAATGCCCTAGACCTCGAAAAGCAAGAAGACACCGCCGCCATCGATGAGGCACCCCGCCAAAACCTCCACACAACAACCCAAACCAGCACCCGGGCCCGCATAACCAGAACCCAATCCCGAACCGGACGCGACTCAACACCCGAGGACGATTCACCCACCCTCTTGAAGTCATCTCCAATCCAGGAACGGTGAGCAGCCCCTTCCCGAGCCACGATAAGGACGACGACGACGCACCCGCATCGGATCTCCGCGCAGCTACTGCAACACCACATCTACTCCATACTACCGGGTGCTGATACCATATCTGTATTTGATCCCCTCTAACCTCACATCTCTGTGGATAATCTCAATACGACAACTCGACTCGAATTGTACACCGCTCACTACATTACTTTGTATCTTTCAATATGGTACAACGCCAGAATCCTTCACAACCTGGGGATTACTACCAGAGGGAGGGTACTTGGAAGGATAGGTTTGGCGTTCACAACCGTTTCGTGCCCGCCGCCGCAACAGCTCAGGTTTGCTTCTTGTATATCAAGTCTTTCATTCCAAGCTGACTTCACAGGCCATAGAAGATACATTGAAGAAATGCGTTGGAATACCATTCAAGGAGTTCGGCTTGATCGTACGACTAGAAACCGGTGAAGATAAAGTCTACTCATCACTAGCTTTGGCACGCTTTCGAGATACAATCTTCACAGAAAAGTTCAAGCAAGATTTTCATCGAAGTATCCGAAAGGCTTTAGCTCCAACATACCCATCTCCCACCGGTATGACCTTTCATTTTGTCCATACTTTCTACATCCCACATTACATATACTGAGTATATATCACAAGCAATATATGTGGCTAACCGCTCTTCAGCATTCCACCAAGATGTTATGTTCAACGACTTCGATGCCGATGGGAGTAGTGGAGGATACAATAGGAAGCACTCAAGCAGTGGAGAGTCCTCTTCAGAGTACAATCGCCGTGTCCATCGAAAAATCGAAGTTTCTGACAACGATGATACACCTGTCCTCGAGAATGCCCAACAGTTGATGATTGGTGACTCCGGCGAGGTTGAAAAGTTCTACCACAAAAGGTTCCAAGACATGCAACAGTCATCTTGCAAAGTCATAGGCAAAGCATTCGTGAAGCTGATGGAGCCGAAGAAGCAAACACATCATCCATATACTAAGGGTAATGACAGAGCACCGCCTTGGTGGCCGAGCACTACTGGTGACAACAAGGTTCGACACATAGAACCGGATCACATTTTGAAACCTGGTAGGCCTGGCCATTTTTGCGGAATAGACCTACGCTAATAAATATAGAGCGCATTCGACTACTAGTGCACATTTTGAGAATGGTCGTAGAGCCTGCAAACAAGCAGCACCCTTCCATCGAAAAGCTTGGTCTCAACGTCAAAAAGCTGGAAGAAGTCACTATGGAGGCAATGTACAATTGGTTCAATGATAAGGAATATCCCAATAATGCGCGAAAGAAGCCGTTCCTAAATGAGATCTTCAAAATTGCCCGAGCAGAGGAGATGTACAAGAATGGCGAGATTGGTAAGATTCATAATGATATGTGTTCTGGTCGAGCTTTCGTTGACAAACTATAGATAAGTCTACTTGTTTCTCCGTGATGTATAGTGAACGATTAGGAACGGACGACTCGGATAATGAGAGCATTGCAGCCAGCACGCCCTTTCTTGAGGTTGTATCTCCAACCACCGGGCACAACTCTCATATGCTCGACGACACCATGAGAATGCGACATCCCACGCGTTCAAGTGTCCATAATCAGATGGAAGAACAGCCTCAGTACAACGATTTTGGGAACTATCGCAACATGGGTTTTCATCCTCAGAGTCCATGTATTCAAGATCGTCAATCGTTCGTTTCGACGCCAAAGTACTCGAGCCCACAGCCACAAGTGTACAACAATTGGTCAATGGTGAGCAATAGTGGTGGGCAATCATTCTACACGACTTCTCCTCAGCAGAATTTGCCTCCGTCAAGTGGCCCATATCTCCCCCTGCCAAATGCGCAACCGCAGATACATCGTCCACCGCAACTACCAAACTATGATTACGACACTAGTCCAGGACCTGGCGACTCGCTGCGAACAGGAAGCATAGGTCACCCCCATCCACATCAGCAGCACATGCCTGTATTTGAGAACTATGTGCAAGACCATGGTGGCTTTCAACAACACAACCATGATCTAAAGGATCAGCACCAACAGAATCTGCACCATCATCAATAACTAACTCTCTCCCTTGAACCTTTTTCTATTCTATGGGCAGTTCAGCGCATAGGGGAGTATTTTTTTAGCGTTATACACAATCGTTTTTCAGTACGGCGCAACGATTGTATCTTCAAGCTCATGTCTAATTATTTCGAGTTTGCGCAAGCATTTTTACTCCAGTATCTTGATCGGCGAGGAACAACAGAATCGCTCTCATTATTGGCATCAAATATCGATATCATCTCTGCGAAAAAAAAAACATCGCAGCATACTGGTCGATTCAACAATCCCAACCATGCAACCAACCTCTTTTGATCTTCCAATATTCCATTATCGGTACTCCTCTCTCTTAGCGCTCGCCACTTGGCGCTCATGATCTTTCTCATTTATTTGTCTTGGGAGTGATTTTCAGGTTGTTTGCTTCAGGAGCGATCTTGTCAGTTGGAATGTCAGTTGGAATGCCAGGGTATCCACTTTTATGCGCTGTTCTAGGCTTGGTTCAGGGGGTTTTAGTGCCAGTTGTCAACACTCACTTAGATCCTCCTCCGGGCTTCAGCTCTTCAGACTTATGAATACACTCTTTACTGCCCATCCGATTTATGTGACATTCTTACACGTCATCTGATAGATCTAGGTGATGAGAAAATGATTATGCCTGCGAATCCTTTTTCTGCAACGTACGTCGTCGTGATGGTGTTGGAGTTGACAAAAAAGAATGAATGGGTTGTCGCTTGCGAGGATTGTGGGGGAAATTGGTGGCGGTTTTTCACTTCGCTGCCTTTTTTTGCTTGGTGTGGTGGTAATTGACGGGGGGATGCGTTAGTTCATGAGTGATGAAGGAGATGGATTGAAGCGGTTTTTTCCAAATATAGGGTATAGGATATCAATCAGATTGGAGTTGAGAGTGAGAAAAGGAAGAGGAAGACCTGGGCTTGGTGTATATCCTGGGGTTCGCGCCCTGCCCATGAGATCCCCCGTGAGATCCCCGTGAGATCCCCCATGAGATCCCCCAAGGAAAAGCCAAGTGCATTGCTCTTTTCAATCAATCAATCGATCCTCGTCTCGTCTCTCACCAAAGTCCGCGATCTTTGAAACACGTGCCAGCGGGGCCAGTGGCTCAATTATTCATTGATGACTCGGGGATCGGCCTCAGCCTCGTCAAACCCGCAAGCAAACAATGACGATGCTGAGGAAGAAGCCCCAGAACGCTACACGTACGTCGACCACGTTGTCGACCCTAACACTATGCTAGGCCGCATGATGATCAACGAACACCACAACCAGGAGAGGGAGAGACAAGGCCTGCCGAGGCTGAACCTCGACCCCCTGGCCCCAAGAGCACTGACACGCTGCAGGGGTGGGCCAACCTTTGAAGACCCCCCTATCGCCTCACCCCTCGAGCCAAGCGAGCCAAGCACGGACGACGACTCAAGCTCGGATAGTAGCTCTAGTTCTGACGACTCCGACTCCGACTCCGACTCCGACTCTGACTCTGACTCTGACTCTGAGTCTGACAATGGGGACGCCGCAGCCCTCGCAAGAGACGATCCGTTCCCCCAACCCCAATACCCACAGCGCAACATTGATCGAGCTGCCCTCGAGAGAAACCAACCGCCAGTAGTTCCACACCATGCAACGGTACACCTCAAGGTTCTGCAATACAACGTCCAAGGCTCGTACGAGACTACGGTAGCTCTCTTCGAAGACCCCAAGATCACATCATACGACATCATCGCAGTCCAAGAACCATGGATCAACACTCGGACCACCGGCACAAATGGAGGCAGATAAGTTCGCAACACCTACTTCCAGCGTTGAGTTGTGAGAGCTACCCAAAGTGTTGACGTTGACTTCTCGGAGTCCTGACAGAGTCTGCGAGAACTCCCTTGGCGGGAGACTTGTAGAGAAACTGGTAACTAAAGGACGTGCCTTGACACTCTCATCGTTTGCATTTGGATTCGGACCGCTGAACAGCGGAGACTTGCTAGGTGAGATAATAAGGGGCGAAAAAGAACCAGCAGCAATTAAATTCTCATGAGGTTTGGTACGTGGAAGCTCCGTGGGGTATTCGTATTGCGTCCTCTGAGGCGTTTCTGCGGTGGGTTTGTACTCCTGTAGAGTTGTACGGGAGATGTTGGCGCGGAGATCGGATAGGGGTTGTTGCAAGGTAGAGTTAAGTGTTGCAAGAGCTTCGTCGAGCAGCTTCTGCTTTTCCGATATATCATCGTCCAGACTCTTGCTGCGCTCATGAGTTATTGCCAGTTGACTGCCAAAGCTGTCGTAAGATGCCCTCGCTGTTATGGACAAACTCTTGAGGGACTTAGAATGCACATCGTAGTACTGGGCATTTTGGGAACGAGCCCGAGTGACAAAGTCATCCAATGCTCGCATCTGGATATCGATATTTTTCCTCTGCTCATCACCGATTCGGATTGTCTCCTCGTGTACGGACTTCGTGACGGTTTGGATAGAAACATAGTGTTTATTTGCGGTCTAATAGATTAGTTGATACTCATTTACATGGGAGATAGACCTACGATCCAATCTTCCTTCAACTTGCTCTTCATTAATTCTCGAGATGTCCACACGTCCTCAACAAATCTCGACTCCTTGTCGTTCCAAGAGTCCATGCCTTTAGTGTATGCTGATTGAGCAAGTTCGAGACTCTGCTTTGATGCAATGATCTCACTTCTGACATCATTGATCTTGGAGTTCAAACGGTTATCCTGGGCATTACCATTTGTCATCACAAGCCTTGTGATCTGGGCAAGTAGGGTTTGACGATCAGTAGAAGCCTGTTGACGTTCCTCGGAGAGGATCTTTTCAAGTCGCGTGGAGGCTGTGTTGTTCGCAAGAACTCGCCCGGTAGAGGAACTCTATCGATTGTCGCGGAGGTAGGCCATATCCGCGAGGGCGCGACGCGTACCCGACCCCTGAATGGCAGAGCCGTCGATGCTGGGGTTCTTGTATTACAAGGGAGTGAGTCGTCTAGTAGCGATAACGATGTTGGATTAAGCGATAACAGTTTTCATTTTAGCAGCGACGATGATGGATATTTGAGCGAGGCCGAGCAAAGTTGCTTGAGCATGGGCAAGTAGAGCCGGTGGTCGGATCTGGACGAGCAGCGCTTGCTGGCATACAGAAAGGGGGCAAGTCTTGGGACTGGATCTTCGGCAAGTTCCGAGGAAGGACTGAGGCCGCAATACATAAACGCTGGACCATGGTACAGCGCAGAGTCAAATAAGCTTCCTCCCACAGTAGACAGGCAGCAGCTCAAGTTCTGAGTCCTTCTGATTGTGCATACAGGGGGCAAATCACAGAAAATTATATGTGTAAAACAAGATATCCTTGGATAAGCATCATGAACGGGCCTTCAAATTACTGGCATAGCTTCCGCATCGCCTCACAAAACACAACAAATTCTGCCTCGTGTCTCCACCCTGTGTGTATCTGTGGTTGTATATGTCGGAGTCTGTTGCATTGAAGGATATTACTGTCAAAATTTTCATATTCTACCTGCTTTTCAAGCCACAGCTTAACCCGTGGATTGGGAGGGAACATGAGGGTAAGTGTGTTGAAGCTTAGGATCAACGTGATACCATGATCGGCAAGAACTCACTTGCTTGTTTGTACATCGAGGGATGATTTGTAATGAAAGATAGCGACCTTCTTATCATCATCCACGAGGCGAAGATGGTTCTCGTCAATTTGAGATTGATTTTGATTCGGGCAGGCGTCGAGGAGCACAAAGGTAATCGATTCGCTATTTGCAAATACGAACTAACAATTTGTAGCAGTTTCCCTCGTTTGCAACCACGATAGGAGGGAGTTGAAAAAGCACCACTCCTTCAAGGAGGTCAGCGGGATTATCGTGAGCCAAAACAAAGCTGGTCATGGAGAGACTGTATTCCATTCTTGTAAATGTATGCAAAGTAGATATATCATAAAGTTATCAACATGAAAATCTCAACTCCAACTAGAATTAAAAAAAAGCTCTCTCGATATTGGAAACGTGAACAAAGTAAAAACATGGTAGATTTGTCAACTTAGAGGCCTTGCTTCCACAGGAACAGAACTTTGCTTAAAATTTCATTCTTCACATATGCTTGAGGTGTCATCGTAAATATCCGTCAAATGACTAAGGGTGCTTTCGGTTTGGCTCCTTCGCTGAGGCTCGTAAAAAATCCACTCTTCTACTTTCTTCGCCGGGGTATTTTCCTCTTCTAATGGTCGTAGCTTCTGTTGTGGAAGGAGGGGTATATTCGTCGGCCCTTTTTTCTTGGAGGGATTGACCCGATCATGATTACTTTGGAAAGAGTTATGACTCGTGGCGGACGCTGTAAAGTCGGAATCATTAGAAGAATCAAACAATCCTATAATATCGGCATCGGTACAAATGGAAGTCCAAGTAGATGCAGGTTCGTGCGAATACTCATAGAATCGACGAAGGGCATCATGTGCGATCCAAAGCCCGTGACCTTCGCATATATTTATAGCGGTCTCTGCTGCCATTGTCTTGCCTTCCCATCTTACTGATGCATCGTCTCGATGATACAAGATATTGCCAATCATTTCTTGGGTTGCAACTATTGTCGATGTTTCCTTTTCGCCTGTGTGTTGTTAGAATACATTATCTAATCCGGAACCGTTGCTCCCACCTTTAATATCAGACGCATTAGCCCACTCTGGGAGAGGGTCAAGATGTAGGTGATGCAAAATACCTCTCATCGACGCTCCGTCGACGTAATACCCTTCCCACTTCGGGGAACCAACAATCTGTTGAATCGATGGGTTGAAATGTTCCGAAAGGTCGCAGACAGTCTCTTGGTCAAAGAAGTTGAGGATTTGGGTGACATTCACCATTCCAGTTGGCCTATGGTAGATGATTGGTACGCTGGCAACGTAAGTCATTTCGTACCAACATGCTTTCGAATGGAAAGGTGGTGTGAGATCGAAAATAATGACGTGCTGGTTTCTATTCAGATAGTGTAGAAGTTTTTCGGCATCACGCAAATGGCAATACACATCGTCACCAATGTAAAAGAGGTCCCTTTTTCGAATAACCTTTTGGATAGCATGTTCGGTGCTTCTATATCTGGGATCGAGACAAAGAACAACTCGAAGAAAGTCGAGTAGTCGAACCGCTTCCGTGCCATTTTGGTCGACGATTCGCTTGATTGCCATTCTTTTGGTTGTTAAAGAAATCCTGAATGGCGCCTGTTCATAACCAGGACTCATAGCTTCCAAACTAGAGACGACCTCGCGTGCCGTTTTAAGTCCCTCGATAACTTGGGACATTGTTAACCTCCATTGAGGGTCGCAACATGGACGACCATTATGCGTTGGGAGCATCTGTCCTATTAGGGATGTAAGACTTGCGAGGTCGTTACGGAACCCAGTCTCGGAGTTGGAGTCGTCCAGCGCCTCGGTGAATTCGGAAAACCCAGTTAGGTATGATGTATACCGACCGTCCACACGTCCAACCAGATGGTATTCTCACTAACATCATTATGCACAATCCCCTTCTCTTTCAGCCAAGCAAGAGCGTCCGTTACATGTTTGTACACCATAAAGCTGAGATCGATATCAGGTCTTTGAGTTGACGAAGGATCCAAGTATTCGCTAAGAGTTGTTGCATGAAGGTATGGAGTAATGATCCGAGAACCAATTTCCGTATTGACCATTTGTTTATATGGAACGATGTGATGTTCCTTCTGCGAATATTCTTTTTTAGCAAAATCAAACAAAGAGGCCGGGAATTCAAACCTTTAGTCGTTGTACTACTTCGAATTGTCGATAGGCCTTTTCCTCCTCTTTTTCTCTATACACCTTGGCAATGCAATATTCACCACTTGCTTTGTAAACTGCCATGTAAACTTCGGAGTTTTCTTGAACGACAATGTTTCTTTCCGGGAGATAGTGATAGGCCTCCATTGGGACATAAGAAGGGTCGTATGTTCCGGTTATCTGGGTGGAAGAAGTGGTTAAGGTTTCCTCACTCTGAGGGTAGGCAATGCGCTCTGGGAACATCGAAATTTGGTTCTCTTTCTGGGAAGAGTGGGGTATTGGGTGGATGCTGCATCCAAAATCCCCTGCTCGAATGTCGTTTGACGAGTCCGGGGCAAGAGCAGACTGCATTTGGGTCGCCCGAAGCACCAATTTTTCGCCGTTTATCCAAGTGCCACATTTGGAAAGGTTTGTATCATCCAGCAGCCGTTGTGAAGGTAGATTAAAAAGTGTTTTCGACTCGTAGTCTTCCCTGGTGGCAGAACAACATCGCACTTGGATGATGTTCCGAAGACGTAGAGTGGTTCTTGTGGCTGCCATCTTGGAAACAGCCATGCAGTGGGGCTGCTCTCTATCAAAGGGGTTTCTCGATCGACCTCTAATTCGTCACTGGACTTGGCATCATCGTCGCTATCGAAAGGCTCGAGACTTCCATACTGAGGATGGATCAAGCCTAGGTTCTTGTCTAACAACGATCTCGCTGCGATGTTGGAACGTTGAACCACAAAGGCGTATTCAGAAAGTTCAATGTGGTCTCGAAACTTGAGGAGTCGGGGATTGTATACTAGATCACCTAGAAAATGATGAGCCATTGTGCTCGAGCTATGCGGACACCAAACTTTTCGTGGATCGTCCCGGAGTCTTTGAAAGGTAATTATATATGGGAGACAACGAATCTGGCTTATGGGGGAGAGTTCTGTACCTAAGGAAGATTAAGGGTGCATCTACTGTAGAGAGACTTGTCGTCCATGTACGATCTCCCCATGCCATATCAAGATCTGTACCCGAGATGTTGTTCTTGTAATGCGACCACCAATGACGGTAAGCTTTGGCGAACAGACGGCGCGGGCACCGCACCGACTGTAAGGTTAACCTTATTTTAGCGCGGCGCGACGAACAACATCAGAATTTCCAAGATCCAGCCCTCTGTCACCACCAATCCTCCCAACTTTACGAAACCACTACCACTGCCAGCTCCCTACGATCGAAAATGAAGATGTCCGCATCTGCCGATTCCAGCTCCAAGTCGTGGTACGATCGACTGCTTGCCCGTCTCCGCCAAGAAGCACCTGCGGTTGACCAAACTCTCCCCTTGGGTCACCTCCCAGTTGAGACTCTTACAGAGTTGATAGTCACAACCTTCAAGAGCTATGAAACACGAAGCATTGCGTACGCAAAAGAATGTCTGCACGAGGGTGACGAAAAGGCCTTTGTCGACTTCATCAAGGCGCATCACCGTATTATCGAACAATTCCAACTCCAGTCGCCGCATTACTATCGCGACATGGCACGAACACTTAACAACCATTTCATAAGGAAGACGCAAGACGAAACAGGGACCATCAATTCAACAATCGAAGAAGCTTGTGTGCCACGCATTCCAGATTGCCCGCTATCAGGCCCTCCAACTCCGGATACGATTTCTTCGTAGATAAACCAGGTTCAGAATGAGTCTGAAACACCACCGCACGATCGAGAACCAAGTGTATACTCTTCTGCCAATCCATTCAACTTCAAACAAATACCCAAAGAGACTACACAATCTCCCCAAAGGGAAATGCTCCCACGAAAAGCAAAGGCTGCAAATATAAAACAACCTTGCCAGCCTTCAGTGAGACGCAAGCTGAAGGCCGAAGGCTGCGAACCACTCCCCGCAACAACGCTCGAGACGAAAGCGAACAAAGGATGCACGAAAATGAAAAGACAACGGGATGAAGATGCTTTTTTTGTACACCCACAGTTCTCAAGATCATCCGAAGCGGAGGAGAAAGCACAAATCCCAAACAAATAAAAGTGATGAAGCTCTCGCGAGATCAAGCTAATCAAATTGTTTTCGCCACATCACATTCACTTACGCACGTCACTGCCTTAATGGCAACAGTCATCACGAAGCAATCTTACGACAAATACCCGCTAAAGAGAAGACCTTAACTCCTCCGTCCCGGCATTCGAAGCCAAGTTGCAGCACGAAGGGTTGGTCTACCGGCACTTGGACGAAGTTCAAGGAGAGCTTATACCAGTCTACCTTGGGAACATCTTTTTCATCCATCCTTACTTTTTTGAAGTTAGGGTTAGAATAGTTCACATGTTGGTCATGTCATGGGCAGGCGAGCAGGCACACAAAGACTCGATGTTAGCCATAGGGCGGGATCTGGCTGTGGAAACGAGCAGAGCAGTTCCAAAGATGTTGGGTTGCGGAGTGGAACATTGTGATGTACGGAATCCGTGATCAGAAATGTGGTGTTGGTAGATTTTGAGCGATCGGAGATTTTGAAACAAGTGACTTCGCCGAACTGAAAGCGGAAGCACCTCTACTTACATCCTGAGGCATATTGTCGAAGTTTTTCTGATGGACCTTTCATCAATCCTGGCAAGTGCTTCGATTGGAGCGATTCATATGTTTAGGTAGTATATAGCACCAGTGGGTGTCAGAATTCGTGAACCACGCTAAAATTAGCGAATAACACGAAAATCGCGCCCCGCCATTCCTACCACTACAACAGCAATTATGGCACTTACGGCACCCAGAACGCGCGCAAATGACCGTCTTACCCCTCCCCCAGACCCAGCGTATAATTACCCAGCTTCAACTCGCAAGCGTACACGATTCTACGACGCGTACGATAAGCAACACCACTTAAAGTCCTTCCGCCAGCTATGTCGCGATGAAGGTGTTGACCATACTACTGGGCTGCGTTGGAAGCGTCAGAGAGAGACAATGGGCCATCTAGCAATGAGAACAACACGTGGAATATCTAAAAAGCCACTCGGGAGGAAGTCTAAAGTTACATTAGCTATGTGCCAAATGCTGGTCGATCCTACACAAAACCCCGTCCGCGACCAAGACCTTAACGCGCAAATTCAGTACTATAAACTCCCAATAAAGAGGCGCTAGTTGCAAAGGAAATTAAAGGAGCTTGTAAAGGCACGATGGTTCAAAATGGTATTTGTAAACAAGCAAGTTTCAGAAAAAAACTTAGAGGAACGTGTTGCTTTTAGAAAAGAGTATGTAGGTAAGACAATTAAGGATCACTAGAGCTTAATTACATATACGGACGAGGCACACCACGATCCTGGCGCCTAGCCTGTTGGCTATATATTGAGACAAGAAGGAGGCGGCTGACGTTATGCGGACGAGAATATTATGGAACGGAAAGAAATAAAAGGCATAGCATTCTATATTACTGCTTGGATCAATTGGTGGGGGAAATCAGAAAAGCTAGAGTTCTATAATAACGAAGAAGACACTATAGAATACCCTCCTATGCCTCTAAAACCTCGTTGTCGCCCAACAACAGAGTCTCAAGAGGAATATAAAGCTAGAGTGGAAGAATAGGAGGCTACTAAACCTCACAAAGTAGAGAAAAAGGTTGTAGGCAACCATATGACCCAAAAGTACTATATAGAGCGTCTCTTACCTATATACATCAAAGCTGTCTAAGAACAGCGTTTACAACATACAAATCAAGTGTATCTTTAAGAAGATGGGGACCCCTCTCATAGTATGCGTAAAGAAGGCCTTGCGTATCAGCTGAAAGTAGTCAATTAGGTAGTCAATATCAAGCACCCTACGCAGTCACTAGATCTAAATCCAATTGAGGGTATTTGGAATATCATTAAGCAATGTGTGCGCCAGAGAGTCTTTTATTCTAATAAGGAGGTAAAACAAGCTCTTTAAGAGGAATGGGACAAAATCACGTTAGAAGAGATACGCTTACGCATCGCTAATATGCCTGGGAGATGCAGACGCCTTATTAAAAATAGGGGGAAAGCTATTAAAACTGCAAAATGGTGATTTATTTTGTAATAATATTAGCAATTGACTGTTGACCCCCTTTGAAATTCTGGCGTTCTCGCCTAATTTTAGCGTGGTTCACGAATTCTGACACCCACTGGTGTAGCAATTCAACTATTACATGGCCCTACGATAATGATTATTTTTGCTCACTTTTCTACGGCCATACCTTCCTCCAATAATGCACAACGTACCAACCAGAAGCGATCACATGATCACATGCCGTGTTTAGGTGGCCGAGCACCCACGAAGCCTCACGCGAGGAGATTAACAGTGCAGTGTCAACCACAACCCAACGGAGAGAAGGTGAGGCTGGAATTGATGTTGTTCTACTACATGCAAAAGCGAACTAGCTAACTGACCAAGACAGTACGACGGATAAGCATCATTACACCATCACCACAGCCGGACACTATAGACAGAGCCAGTCAACTCCTAGCGCAAGGCGGAAAGCGTAACCTTACTGCACCAAACGATCCTACCTCATTGTCGCCAAAAGTCCACGTGCAGTGAAGAAGCTCTCTTTATCCCGCTGATATTCCTCGACTGCGATATCATTGTCTCGGCTTCCGGTCAGGATACGTCTTCGAATGCACAACCCCATTTTAACCATCGCAATCGCATATTCGATAGACCTGATGGATGTTACATACACATCATGCTCGAACATCAAGCGTAATCTCCTCCGCGCAGATCCATACACACAGGTTAATGTTTATATAGATCCAAGGCTGTTAGTGCAGCACCTGTAGCTCCACAGATGTCCGTCTCCTCAATGTCGCAAGATTGCGACAACAGACTATCCCAACCATCCGAGGTCTCCAATACTCTCAGCTTGTTCGCATTAGAGCGTCTCTCAGCCTCGCAGAACAGAATTAAAGTTCACGACCGCATAACACCGCCTATGACCAGGACCGGGAGAATAGTAGAGTCTGGGGAAGAGAGTGCTGATAGTCCTGAAGCCCTACAAAGAGAATTCCGCGATGATGGCATAAATCGGGATATCGACATGGAATTCCGCGCAGGATATATATCTATTCCTCCCTCGTACGCATTCGAACGGAGGTTAGATACTCTACCTGTTGAACTTCTTTTGGCTATTTGCTTGTATCTTGATGTGGGGTCTTTGGTACGCTTTGCATACGTGTGCAAACATTTTTATGTCCTCGCCCAGAGGACCTTGCCGAGTCTAAATTTAGACAGGCTTTTAAGTGATTTCGTTTCTTCAGTGTCAGGGTTTAAGCGACAGCTAATGCTCTCAGGATTGGCAGCGTGGGGTTGGGACGATTCGGTATCAAGCTGTATCGGAGAGAAGCCTCGTTGTCAGGTGTTTTGCCGTACACTAGGGGACGGTTACGACATTGCCATATATCTTTCTAAGTTTGAAAAGTATTCGACCGATTTGTCGTCCACTACAACAATGGACCTTTGTACCGGTCATTTATTCCGTATGGTTAGGGCGGCATTTCAGTCAGGTATGCCATTCGAGCTAGAGCGATATGATGGCGAAATGGTTGTTATTGATTGGGGTGATAAGTTTGTGGGAAGTCGCGGTTCTAGCTTATTGCACTGGAAGTACTCGTGGGGCTTAGAGCAGGTCTCGTGGACGGGTTTTCTAGGTGATCCTAGCAAGTCGTGTCTATTGCATAAGCGTCACATTGCCTGGGAAGATGGGAAGGCAGCTGTGAGAGGATGTTTGGTGGATATTTTGTTATGTGGTAGTTCTTCAGGAAGATTTCTTTGGGTAAGGTTTTCGGCCGAGCGATGGTCACCTGATTTGTGGAACGAAAATGAGGATATAGTTCGGGAAGGCAAGGAGTATTTTAATAGCAGGAAGGGAGGCGAAACCTACAGATAAAGGGATCTTCAATTTTTGATCTCTAACTTAGCATTTCTCGCTGACAATATCTCGCTGGATATCGAAGTAGTATTACTTCATTCTCGGTATTACAAACTTAAAAAAATCGGTTACAAATTGACCCCCCTCTGCAAGAATTTCCGTGAATTCAGTACAAGGAGAGAGTACCGCAGCATTTAGAACCTTGTACTGTCAAACTATACTCCTCAATCCGCCAATTCCTTTCTCAGAACCTTTACCTTCCTCATTGTATGCATATTTTGCAAGATCGATAATATCCTTAATATTTTCATCGTCGAGTTGGAATATGCACAACGTCTTATGCAGCTTGTGTAAGGCCAAGGCTTTCAACGAGTCACTAAGCTAGAAATTTCCTAAGACGTATAGGGAGGCGTGCGCGAGAAATACGTTGGAATAACTCCGGTCAGGTTCGAAATGCTTAGCTGGCTCGCAGGTGTGGAGGTGAATGTTACACGGTGTGAGCAAGGGATATTGCAGGGAGCGGAAGCTAGTTGCGACTAGACTCGGTGATGGTGGTTCTGGGTATTTGTCTCGTCTTGCTCGAAAGACTGGGCTTGACACTGGCAGCTGTTCAGGCTCTTCATCTGGCACGGGCCTTGAAAACGCTAATCCCAGTCAAGGATATCCTCTGAAGCAACCTCTTGAACCAGATTCCATAGCCCCTTCTGAGACGGACGAACAGTCATCCTTGCTTGGTATGCTTCAGTGTTCAAACTATACCAACATGCTAACTTTGATGAAGGAAGTGCGCCATGAAACCTCCGCACAATAGATTAAACTTCAACATCCTCGATTACGATGGGACCGCAAGCTTGTAAAAGTTGTGGCGAGCAGATATCCAACAGTGCGCCGGAGTGTATTTGTGGAGAGAAGAATCCACATAGTGTAACTTCGCTTCTATTATTTCTAGCGCCCGAGCCAGAACACGAACCTGAACTAGACCTATTTTTCTCACGGCTAATAAGTCCTCAGAAGGAGGAGTAGGAGAATATAGTCGATTGAATCGGTATTTGTAATACGAGAGGAAACGCATACAAGGAGTCCGGGTTGGATGTCAAACTAGCATTATCTTGCGGTTGGGAGGAGTTGGGTGGGATTATACACTTAGGAATATTTTCAACAACACAAATTGCATTTTGCTAGAATTCTTTAATCTCCGCCATGCTTGAAATCGTGTTCACTTGAACTCCTGACTTCGTAGGGCTCTCATAGAACGGTAGTTCATGACTTTTTAGATAGAATCCTCTATACTCCCAATCACCAATCGCAACAATTTTCAATGATACAGGATAAACGTAAACGTTTAATTGTAAAACATCTCGATGGTAAAAAATTAGTTTCGATGTAGATGTAAATATATTTATTTAATACTATAGTTTGTATCTATTAAAACAACAAACAACCGCTTAAAGTAGAAAAGCAAGGCCACAAAGTCTACTTAATTTATCGAAATAGATATTGCGTAATTTTCGAAAGTAGTGGTGAATTTGAAAAATTATTTCTCGTTACTCTTCGAGTAATAATTTTTGTATTAAAACGCTATCGATATGATCGGTTTTGAGGATAAATAATCTATTTTTTATGTATGTGGCTAGTAGTTTAAGGACAAAAATCGTCGTTATCCTCGTAATAAATTCCAAGCAATTAACCTCATTCTATAGCTTCTTTATATTAAAAAATGCGTAAAAATTAAAATCGAGGATATATTATTTATGTTTGTTTGGAGCAAGGCTTCCTTTCCTAAACTTATTTTTGTACTCGATATACTCCCTTTCCTAAGTAGTCTATTTTCGAATAATGTTTAACATAACAAGCGTGAAACGATTTGATAGGAATTTGTATTGCAATCACGATTAGCTAAGTATGCTAGATATGTAGATAGGCACAAAGCATATACGATTGTACTTAATGCGAGTAGTTGGATTAGAGTCCAAGAGACGGTAGTCGAATTGTGTGTCGAGTTGGTACTAAATGGCGGGCGAGAGGAGCGAATGTTAGGTAATATGGTCCGCAGGCTGAAGACTGTTCAATAGAGTATAATTAGAAGGAAATTGATTTCACCCCAAGGTGTAGAGCGACAGGAGAGAAGAAGTGGAAGTCGGCAGTGAAGAGTAGGAAGGCTGAAGCATTTCCCCAGGAACGAGACGACCGATTTCGCTGGCTCCGCACAGAGCCACTTTTTGTCTGTATACGCAGCCACAAACGTCGCAGCTATATGCTTCAGCCACAGATAACGAGACCTGGTGGAGAGCAGAAGTTCAAAAAGCGCTTGGAGCAGCTGGATTTGAGGATTATGTACGCACAGGCTTGGATGGAGTGGCGAGGATACGAACCGCCCCAACCCTGAAATTTGTTCACTTTCATGATGCCAGCAAGCGCTGATCGTCCACGAGTGACCATCTATCTGCTCTGCTTCCTCGTGCTCGAACAGCCCAGCTTGCCATGGATACGGCTTGCCTTTGGGAGCAGTCCCCATGGTTGTCCACTATGCGAGCGGCGCTGTTACTTTTAGCAACACTACTACTACCCTTTCAACTTCGTCGAACAGCGCACCTGGATGGTCCCTATGCTACGGTGAGGGAGGGCAGCACTGATGTCTTCCCACGAACAGCTATCGTTCCTCATCTGGAGTAGCATCGCATCCTCTTCTGTTGTCCATGGAATCCATGGAACACATCTCTTCTTAAGCTGCAACGGTGCTTGATGTATCTTGGAATATGCAGCAGCGTCGTGATTGATGTCCAATTGTTCGGGATCAATCGGTAAGTAAAGGTGTTCCGAGATCGATGGCAATTGAACTCAAGATTGTACGTCGCCTCGTTCCCGATCTTGGTGCGTTTGAGAAAGCCTTGGAGGTGCCATCTTTTATCTCCTAGAACAGCTACCAGTACGTCAAACTACATCTTGTTTCATAGGTATCCTAAGGACTGAGCTCCTGGGTCACTCTTCATCCTGCACATACTTTGGAATCACTTACTGATTTGTTAAAGGCCTGGACAGTGGGAATAGTACTCGTCATGGTTGTTTCTCTCTCTACAGCTGCGTTCGACAGCTTTCAGAGCGCGATGGTGTCTACTGCTTCGAATGACCTCTTTCGGAATAGACTCAACATCTGGTGGGTACGTGCCAGCGTAGTTCTCATAATAGTTCCAGTCATTATCCTGGCATTGAAAGCACCAAGCATTCTCCAAATTTATCTTATATCGGATCTCGTCTCGGCATCAACCATACCGGTGTTGGTCATTGGCTCGTACGATCGCTTTTACTGGTGGAGAGGCTTGGAGGCATTCTCACAGTGTTCATCTTCGGAACAATCTATTTTGGCAGTGCCATGCAAGGTGCTAAGCTCATCTTCCTTGAACAAGGCCTGTATGGGAATGATTGGAGTGCGTTTGGTGCGTTCGTGGCTGCGGTACGTTACATCCTACTTTGTTTTGTGTTATTCTAGGAGCCGATGTCTTCGGTATCAGCGTCGAGAGTTGCTTATCTAAGAGGATGTGATTCAACTCTTCCTCTGCTCTTAAACCTCTCAGGTAGGTATACTGATTTGTCTATAGCCGTTCGGGGGCCTACTGTGGGGTTTTGCTGCTTTGGCAGTGAGACTCACGTATCAGTTTACCAATGCCAAACTCAAGGGCGAGAGATGTGATGCTTTGGATCGACCCACATATCTGGATAATCGAATTCAGGAAGGTCCCGAATACGCTGATGCCGATGAAATTCATAGCGATCCTCAAGAAGGTCTGGTCACGGTGGATCACAAGGGAAGGTTCTTCTGAGATCCTAACAACAGGGTGGATGTGTGGAGTGTTTGGGACGCTCTTTCCTGTTGTTCACACGTACGATTGGTGCCACTTCACTCCACCTATAAAACGTTGAGCGAGCAGAGGGTGGCAAAGAACTTCTGCAATTCATAGTCTTTTCTTACATTCATAGAACTAGGGGTGGAAATCAAGACGGCTGTGAATATACTTCATCGGAAGCGATGGGTTTACAATCGCTCAGCATAGGATTGTTCTCGTTCAAATTCATCAAGCTCTACATTTTGAAGGGTGTTTCAGTAAGGAATCAACGCAATGACAGGGCGGCTGCCGTTCAATGTCATAAAGCAATAAGATAGTCTAAGGCAGCTATCCAGTGTCATTGTCGCGCACACATCGCGCTTTCGGTACCCTATATTCTTTTATCTCCATACGAAACCACCTGGACGGCCACTGGACGTGTACAGCCGCATTGAAAATCGAACGTTATGAAAGCATGAATAGTCATAAATGAATGAGTCGACAGGTGCCTTTGAGTCGACAGGCCCAAAGGCACCTGTCAAAGCTTAATGTCATTGCACACCAGGGTATAATAATACTAGTTAACCTATTTTGAACGCCAAGAGCGACAACCGAGAGAGAGAGAGAGAGAGTGTGTGTGTGTGTGTCCACAATCATCCGTCGAATCAAGCAACGAACCAAGGAGACAGAGAAAACTGGGAACGCCAACCAGGTAAAGACCGAGCAAATCAAGCCCCTGCCTACTCATCCACCTGGTCCCACCAACGCTTCTCTGCCTCTGCCTATAGCAGGATGGACTCAGTCTCCACCCGAGATTTAGTCGGGGCCATACGCTGGGCCTTCTGCTGGGCCTTCTTCTGGGCCTTCTTCCGCAAATCTTCAGATATTTTCCCTTTCGACTTCTTAATTTGGCCATGGTCGGCGGGACGGGGAGGTGAAGCAGACGAAGACGAATCAGGACGAGGGCGTTGAGAACGCAACAGACGAAGGGCACACACGAATTCCCCAGGCTCCGTGGATTCCATCGAGCTCGAGCTAATAGTCGTGACGTTTCCCACCGAGGATTCACCGTCAGCTGTTTGGGTTAAATCGAGTCACTAGATAGATAGGAGGAGATTTTTACTTACTATTTTCCCTCCCATTGTGAGGAAGATTCAACAATTTCTCTATAACTTCCAGAGGATCAGGATCCTCTGAAGCTGTCACTGATTGCTTGAGTCCAGATCCATTGGGTTTCCTCGAAGAAGATAACAAGGATGTGGTTGAATCGTTGGCGTTTATGGAGAAGGAGGACAATCGCGGAGTAAACCCAGGTCTTTGCGCCGCCAATTCCAGACGCCCACCATCCCCAACATCGATCACTTCCCCAAACGCAGGGACCACTAATTAGGTTAGCTTCGGTAGCTTGGGACACCAGGGGAGATTAAGAGAGCTTACGAGCGTGCTCTTCCATGGGAGCACGAGCGAGACCAGCAGGGGAAGCATCAGCCAAAACAGGGGAAGCAGGACGAGCCGAAACAGAAGCGTGAGACGAAGGAGCGAAGTAGTGGATCTGTCATCCAAAACGGGAGAAGCGCGAGGGGAAATGGGCGAAGCAGTGGACTGGTCGACCAACCCAGGAGCAGAAGTAGTAGACTCGCCGCCCAAAACATGCACAGCGCACGACAGGGGGTCGGTACTGTACCATATCCACCGGTGACTACCCACGTCAAGGAGACGGGCACGAGACAAGAAGCGCAACAAATTTCACGATTCGGCGAGCAGGAAGCGCAAAGGAGCTTGCCCGAGGACTTTTGCGAAGCCATTACTTATTGTAAATGGCAAGGAGGAGGTTGATGATGATGGAGAAATTGATAATTTTAATGATTTTGGTGATATGGTTGGAAATGAGAAAAAACGGAGCAAGCGAAGCGAAGGAAGAAGAAGAAGAAGAAGAAGAAGAAGAAGAAGGAGAAGAAGATCCAGCTTAGCGATTGGCTGGAATTTCAATCTGATTGGCTGGAGTGACGTTATTCCGATCCGATAATTCACGTGCGTTTGGTTTTGTGAAAAGTGTAGGAGAGGGTATCGCGAGATTTTGAGCAGCGACCGTCCCAGACGTAGTGTAGGAAGTTGGAATATGGATGTAATAGTATAGTAACCTTGGTTCAACATCTAAGCAAGCTCAAAGGACGTCCCTGCAAAGGGATGTATATATAACATGAGCTGAAAATCGACCAAAAACGAACTGAACAACGCTGAGATTGCAAACAGCAAGTTACATACATGCATGCCGAAAACAGAAGTTATTCTATGCTTTGAGAATGGAGATGTATTTTGAATATCTATATCTATATCTATATCTACGTTTGGAACGCGTGCTTCGAATGTCGCCCGGATCCAAGCTGGCCTCTTCAACCTCCTCACCGTTGGAGTCTCCTCCACCTAAAAGCACGTCTCTTACGGCGTTCAAGCTCTTGAGAGCCTATATCTGCGTCCCCTGCTTCACCCCTTATCTCTTGTTGCGCGAAGCAGCCTGCACTCAAAGCATATTATTTGCCACTCAGAAAAGAGATAAAGTATTGTGGTAAGGTCACACGGGCGATCACAACACGCGTAGTGTAATTACGTCCATCGCCTACACATTGGAACGACTGCGTGTAGAGCAACGAATCAAGCTGTGACTGGGTGAGGCACAGTGCGCCGAAGAAGCTCAGGCTGACGTAAAACTCAAAGCTCAAGAAAAGGTGTGTAGGCTTGCAGCAGGAACTGCTTGATGATTGATTGACAGCACCTGTAGGTCTTGATGACAATCACTCAGGACCCGTTCGTTGTTGCGTGTAAGCAAAACCTTTCACCGAGAAGAGTCGGAGGCGAAGGGCAGAGGAGTCTCAAAAATAGGATAGATAGCTATAGGTGGTTGAGGGTCAGTGAAACCAGGAGCAGATGAAATATGACATGGAAATACTGTAGGAGAAGCAGTAGCAGGTCTGGATGGAGAGTGGCCCGGGAAAAGAGGCTTCCTGGGTTTCAAACCTGGACATTTGTGCAGCCGACTCCTGCTGCAGGAGTTGCCACCCCGGAATTTCTGTCTGTGAGCCCGAACTCGTGGGTTGATGTTTGTTGTTCATGGTTAAGGTGCAATCAACTTGGGAGAATCTCCATTCTAAACTCCCAATTCGAAAGAAAAGAAGTAAAGCCAAAATACGGGCAACAGATCTAAATCTACAGTAAATCTTATCCTTATCGCTAGTGGATGGGATTAGCTCGGTTCGGTCGGTTCGGTATACGAGTACAGACAGCAAACTCTAACGTGACTTCGATTGAGCGAGCTACTCAACCAACACGCAACACCTGGTGCACCTCCCCGCCCAATTCGTCTTCATACAGTTACGTTGCGCATTACAGCGGGAAGATCTAGCGTCGACACGATTGGCCAGACCTGCGATTTCCAGTGCGGCCGTCGTTCATACTGTAGTGCCTTGCATGATTCGATCCCCTGTGTTTCGACCGCCTCGAGAACCGCATTCCAGTCGCTGCTGATCAAACACATTCGCCAGTCCAGTACAGTCGCTCGCCATGGCTGAAGAGAATACCCCAGATAGACTGCTTTCGGAGCCTCCAGACTTCACTTCGCAGCAGCACAACAGGACGGGCAGTATGTCGCTGGGTGACGATCACGAGAGTGAGCCATTGAATGGAGACACGACGACAGCGCCACCGCCTGCATCCGCGCCAGCAGATCTCAATACGAAGGATGTACATGATGTTGTTAACTCAGAACTCGGCGTAACAACGTTGCTGAATAGATTAAAGCAGAGCATTGCAAGCGCAAAGGTCAGATGCCGTCAAGATTCTGACATACTCTTATTAATCTACGCACGTAGGAATTCGCTCTTTTCTTGAAGAAGCGGTCGGCCTTGGAGGAAGAACATTCTAATGGCCTGAAGAAACTATGCAGAGCTACGACGGAGAACATTCGACGACCGGAGCATCGCCATGGCACTTTCTTGCAGGCCTACGAATCGGTCACCCACATCCACGAGCGCATGGCTGATAATGGGGCTCAGTTTGCGATATCTCTACAACAGATGCATGAAGATCTATTGGAGATGGCTACAACTATAGAACGAGGGCGAAAACACTGGAAAACTACGGGACTTGCAGCAGAGCAACGGGTCGCCGACACCGAGACTGCAATGCGCAAATCGAAGACCAAATATGATTCCCTGGCAGATGACTATGATAGGGCAAGAACCGGGGGAGGACAATCGGGGAAGAAATTCGGTCTCAAGGGCCCCAAGTCTCAGCAGCAACACGAGGAAGATCTTCTTCGAAAGCTACAAGCTGCAGACGCCGACTATGCTTCCAAAGTCCAGACAGCGCAAAGTCAACGGGCAGAACTTTGGTCTAAATTAAGACCGGAAGCTGTGAAGGTCTTGATGGACTTAATCAAGGAGTGCGACTCTGCATTGACCTTGCAGATGCAAAAATTCGGTAGGTACCCTTCTTCGGAGTATTACTTTTACAAGGGCAATTGTTGATTTTCCATAGCTTCTTTCAACGAGAAGCTCTTGCTTAGCAATGGCCTCAATGTGAGCCCACTAAAGGGAAGCGAGCCTGGGTCTCAATCTCGAAGTCTACGGGAAGTCGTACATGCGATTGACAACGATCACGACCTTGGCACTTATATCAGCAGCTTTGCAACCAAAGTCCCAAAGGCGGTCCCTGATATCCAGTACGAGAAGCACTCGGTAAGACATAATATTCCCTTCCACTTTGCGACTCTGGCATCTGACAGAACCGTCAAGACATTGCAGCAGCCGCAACAGAACAACGTCCCTGCGCCACAGCGCCAATCAGACCCACCAGCGTCCTTTGCATCTCGCCAAGGACCTGCGCAGTCATTCGGGGGTGGGCAATCCCCTCACCAAACCCATATGAGCCAGCCGTTCAATCAAAACCCGGCTCCTGCCATACAGCAGCACGAGAGGAGCTTCAGCCAAGGCCCGGCTATGCAGCAATACAATCCCGGCTCTATGGGTGGTCCTCCGAGAGCCCCTGGTCATGTACCACCGTACAACTCTGGCTCCATCAGTGCCAATGGTCCACCTCAAATATCAACACTCCCATTCCAGAAACCACAGACACCTCCGCCCGCAGTTCAACAGCAGAGCCCAGTAAACGCATCGATGTTCTCTCAACCCCCAGTGACTACAAATGCTTCAACTCTACCGCCTCTGAAGCCTGTCTTCGGATTAAGTTTGGAGCAACTCTTTGAAAGAGATGGATCCGCTGTCCCGATGGTCGTGTATCAATGCATACAGGCTGTTGACCTGTTTGGATTGGAACTTGAGGGTATCTACCGTCTATCTGGAACTGCATCTCATGTGACCAAGATCAAAGCAATGTTCGACAATGGTAAGCATAACTGTTGCCCGAGAGGCCAAAGCTAATGAGGATAGACGCTTCAAAGGTGGATTTCCGGGATCCAGCGAACTTTTTCCATGACGTCAACAGTGTCGCCGGTCTTCTGAAGCAGTTTTTCCGTGATTTGCCTGATCCCCTCATGACAGCAGAACAGTATGGTGCATTCATTGAAGCTGCCAGTAAGTTCTCTTTGACAAATGCTTCAGTGCCACGGTTATTGACCAAATGCTAGAAAACGACGACGACATTGTTCGTCGCGACTCTCTACATGCTATTATCAATAGCCTCCCTGACCCTAACTATGCCACTCTCCGCGCTCTGACTTTGCATCTGAACCGAGTCCAGGAGAACTCTGCCGCGAATCGTATGAATGCTAGCAATCTGGCAATAGTCTTTGGGCCAACTCTGATGGGTGCAAATACGGGTCCGAACATTCAAGATGCTGGTTGGCAGGTCAGGGTCATCGATACCATACTGCAGAATACGTACCAAATATTTGATGATGATTGAGGAGCCGAGGTATGCTAAGGTCAAAGAAATTGTAAAGTATTCCGCTGTTGTAGGTAGAATAGTTGTGGTGAAAATAATGAGATTCTTGTCAAAGTCAGGGAGACTCTCTCCTGCCGAAAGTAAAAGTAGCTTCCGCGACGGCGCATTCTGACTTCGGATGAGTTCATGCGGTCAAGGTACGCCAGTGCTGCTTGGGATTTGGCTAGTTGGTCCTGCGGGCGCCGTTATCCGCACCTACAACCAGCCAGGGAGGCAATTCGGATCATCGGGGGTTCCCAAGGAAGATAAAGAAACATGCTTCAAGACCTACTTAAAGACGGAGAGGCTAATAGATAGTGCTAGGAGATCAGGTATGATGAAGTGGGCGCAGAGTGTGACGATTTGCACTGTAATCGTCCTTGTAGGCTGGTTGTTGTGGAGCTCAAAAACGGTGAGTGTCTTGGATTCTCCAGATTGAGATGGAAGTCAGGAAGGAGGGAGTTCTTGTCTCCGAGAGGGCCCTCAGGGACGAATTGGGGCTGTATAACAGATAGAACACCGGCTGACAACACATACAGAAGCC
This sequence comes from Mollisia scopiformis, assembly GCF_001500285.1. Lineage (NCBI taxonomy): Eukaryota > Fungi > Ascomycota > Leotiomycetes > Helotiales > Mollisiaceae > Mollisia > Mollisia scopiformis. The sequence goes on from NW_017263617.1 coordinate 285,511, forward strand.
CACCCCGGAACTGCAGGGCCAAACAGCAGCACGCTACCTCCACCTCCTCATCCCCTCCAACTCCCGCAATGTCAACCTGTGCAAAACCCTCCTCAGCGCCGCCGCCCTCGACTACCCGATCCCCACGGCGGTCAATTGGAATCAATCCTTCGACGATGCCTCTCTTGTCGCGGGCGGTTCGCACCTCGCCAAGATCTCCGGCATTCTGGACTACCTGAATACACTGGGCGATGAACGCAACGACGACCTTGTCCTCGCCGTCGACGCATACGACGTGTGGTTCCAGCTCCGACCGGTGGTCATGATCCACCGCTACTACGAGCTGATCCGTATGGCGAAGCAACGTATCATAGCCCGATTAAGCCGGGCTGCGGTCGAGGCCGAGAAGATCGAGCAGAGTGTGATCTTCTCGACGCAGAAGCGTTGCTGGCCGCGAGAGGCTGACGATCCGGGCTGCTTCGCCATCCCCGAGAGCACGCTCCCCAAGGACGTGTATGGTCCCGAGACGGACACCGATGCCGGGACCGCAGACAATCCGTACCTGAAGTATCGCCCGCGGTATCTGAATTCAGGCGTCAGCATGGGCGATGTTGCGGGCATGAAGCGGCTCTTTCGCCATGCGCTGCAGCGGATGCAGCAAGATCGAAACTTTGGCAGTGATCAGAACATCTTTGCGCAGATCTTAGGCTAGCAGGAAGTCCAGCGAGAGGTGGTACGTGAGCGGTACCTGTCGCGGGGGAAGAGGGCGTGGCGGGCGCTGCAGAATGTTTTTGGGTTGCATGAGACGAATGTTCTAGATCCACATCCTTTGCATCGAGCTGTAGAGTTGACAGAGGAGAGGGAGAGGGTGACAGATGAATATGAATATGGTATTGGATTGGACTACGCGAGCCTCCTGGGTCACTCCACCGTCTTCGCGGAGTACGACTCAGACTGGGTGCGCTTCAACGACACGGAAAGCATCAGGGATGCACAGGAGACGCTCAACATTACCACCACGAACCCCCCTTTAACCATCCCAGACGACATTCTCACCTCCCTCGAACCTTTCTGGTCCCCCGGTGGTCCCCAAACCAACAACCTTCCCGCAGATCACACCTGGAAAGAGGTTCCGCTCTACACGAATCTCTGGACGGGCACCGTTCCCGCCATCATCCACCACAATGCCCATATCCACAACATGAAATCTCTGCGAGAAAGGAACTGGGACAAAATGTGGTATCAGCCGCATGCCCGGGCACTGTTAGACAACTTTGCTAATCGGCCGTACCGGCCCATTGCGCTCACACAGGAAGCTGACATGCGCGTCGTCGTCTGGTGGCCGCGACACGATAAACCGTCGGCAACAAGGACAGATGATGGAAAGAAGGAATGGCTGACTTGGGATGACGCCTGTGGTGGTGACGAGCGTGAGTTGTTCAGAGACGAGGAGGGAGAGTGGAGACCACCGCGAACAGATTATTAGGCCGTAGGTACCACGTATAACGTAATTGACGAAATCAGCCTGCATCATAGCCTTCAAATCGAGACATTTTCGGAGAGCAAGTGATCAATTCAAACCCGCTGCTGTAATGCCACTTGTAATCGTGATGAGAATGCACATTCCTGGTTTCCTTCTTTGGCTTTCAGAGTTTACTTAACGTGTACATGCAAATTTTGGAGAAGCGGTACTTGGCTGCTGTTCTGCTCTAGGGACTGCCTTTTGTGTGTACGTTGTGTGGGCTTTTTATTTACTTGATATATACTTTATGCATTGGTATTGTTACTATTAAAGATTACCTAGTTATTGTGTCATTCCTTACAAACACCTCATCCTCATACATCTCGCACAACGCCGACCACCCTAAGCTGGTCCTAGTATCCGTATATGCACCACCTCTCTGGACGCCCTCCCCCATATCTGCATTCCACCATCTCGTCCCGCCAATCTTGGTCCTCGAGATCGGCTCCTTGTTCGTGGTAATGGGGTTTTTAAGCAGCCGTTCGCCGTAGGGGACGTACCACATGCGCGGCGAAGGCTGCAATGTTCGATCTGCTGCAGCCAGCCCCCTCATGCCAAGTGCACCAAAGACATAATTAGCCAATGAAGCTGCAAGTGTGGTATACAGTATAGCTAGATCATCTTTGTCGCTGGATACAATCCGGTGACCTACGATTCGAGGCGAACCTCCGAGGTTAGTCAATATGCTAGAGATAAACCCTATCTCTTTTCCATACAAGACGGATGAAATCCAAATATATATTTGAAGGCTACTTCTTACGGCCGGTAAATTCTGTTTGCTCGAGTCTCTCGTTTTTCCCACCATGGATTTCTCTGAAAAGCAGTGACGATGCGGAAACTAAAAATACAACGTACACGCTCTGACCGAACTGAAGCAAATTTATGTAGGCTGTTGTTGCTTGGCATACCCTTCTACCGTATGGGTTGCAGAATTTACCAAGTCGCCACATACAACAGCAGGAGAGTCGAAGTAGCATGCAACACCACTGTCACCTGATCCGTCATCAAGAACCGTAGATGTGGAATTAGATGCCTTGCTGTAAGGTTGTTCAGTACATGTCAGAGCAGATATCCTGGAATGGAGGTGACTTGCTCAATCCTAGAGTCGGCTAGAGAAGTTTCAGGTAGAGACACCTTCGTTGATTCAGAACTGAGAGATTCAGAACTGAGAGTACTGGTGGATCTATTTGCGTATAAGTAAAGTTCGTGGGTGTTCAAATATCTCCAAGATTACCTCTGAAGATTACTTCCAGAATGACTGGAGGACCGAGAAAGTTGGTGGGCACTCTCAGTACGACGAAGGGTTGGAGATGCCGACGCAGGTGGAGGACTCGACGTATCACCTCTGTAGGCACTAACGTTATGCTTCCTGGCCTGGAACGTGACGCTTTTGAGATCTTTCTGAGCTGAGGTATCAGCATAGCGAACTTGAAGGGAATGACCACCTCCGCAAATAGGCCGGCCGTGGAACTTCTTGATGATCTCGTCGCAGTCCTTACGAGATTCGAAGCCACATAAACGTATTAGCAAAGTTTCTGTTTACTCTTGATTCTTTCCCTCACCGAGCAAAACCAACTCCACTGCTGTAACTCGAGGTACTGGGACAAATTTTGCTGGATATGACTTTATAGCCCTTGAAAATGGCGCAAAGTCCCTATGACGGAATTAGAATGGATTAGAGCCGAGCTCAACATTATAACTTACAGATTTAGTTATATTCATCGGCAAGTTCGAGACATAAAGGTTTGTTGAAAGTTCGTCACCTTTGGCCTTAAGTCGAGCATTTAATGAATCCTCACAGTGTCAGTATGGGTCTGGATTGTCTAAACCGAAAATAGTTGTACCTTTGCGAAGCCAACTTTATACCCAAGCTTATGGAAACCACGGATGCAGAGCTCAGAACATTGGACATTGAAATACTTTGCAAATCCGAAGCTGCAAGCAACCTTAGCTGATGCTGAAAAGCTGAAAAGCATGAACGAATAAAACAAACCCTTGGCAAGCCCCAGTGGATATGTCAATGATGACCTTGCATGTTTCGATCCTTCCGAATCGCCTGGCGTAGGCTGTAAGAGTGTCATGATCTGTGGTGGGATGAAGTCCACAGATATAGACATTGCGGTTGCCGTCAATCGGGTTTGACAAGCTCTGGTCGAGATTCCAGTTGCTACGAGTAGTTAAGACGCCAGGTGGAATGGAAGGTGCCTGAATGAGAAGAGCATCAATATCGACATCAATAGGGATCCTGGTATCAGTCTTAGCCGTCTTAGAAGACTGATGCACCTTTGTAGGACCCGGTAGCTGTGATGGTGTGGGTCTCAATGGAGGTCGGTCGACCGCAATCATGTGGGAGCTGCTTTGATCAGGATGGGCCAATGATCTGTGGTAGAACCTGTCAGGAGCACACTCGACGCTTGAATTGGAGCCACAGCGCTGCTCAAGGCCGGGAACTTCTTTGTGCGAGTGTTCCAATCTATTAGGAATATAGGTAGAGTGATCAGGAGGATGTTGGATGACTTGAAGGCCCGGAACGTAGCTATGATGAGCAGGCGGCGCTGGATGGGGAAACGGGGTCGGATGAGAATTATAACAACCCTCCGGGAATGGTGCCTGGATTAGAGGTCGAGCTGAGTATATCGGAGGGGCAGCAAAAAGAATTTGACCGTTGGAGGGATAGTAGGACGGACTTCCAACAATCGGGACCTGAGTAATTGGCATGGTAGGTGCTGTAGGACTAATATTGCTGATGGGCAGATTCAGAAATACAGGTATTATTGTCTCCCCTTCAGAGGCCATGGCTGCTGCGCCTTGAGGGAATAAAGCAACCTGCTCTCCGGATTGCGGTTGGGCGTACATGAACATCGAACGATTGTTGTTGTTCGCCGTGTAAGTCACAATCTGTAGGCAAGACACATATATAGTATCGAGTGAGAGCCGCAAATGGAGCCACGCGGAATAACCAAATTCAAGTAGCGAGATCGATCCCATGCCAGATGGACCTGGGGGATGGATGGATGGATGGGATGGATTCCATGAAACGCCACAACTATGCATTGCGCGCTGATCTCGTTGTGATCAATCAATGTGGTGGGTGGGCTGCACGCCACGGTGCCACCAATCCGTTTAAGCCGGAGTTGTCTCTCCCTCGGGACAGTCTAGACTCACTAACCATCTTTTCTTTTCGGCAGTCTCTTTCACCGTGTCCGCAGTCCCTCAGACAGTCGTATCGACAGTCTATTCTCATCTGACAATCGTTGGCTCCAAGACGTGGATGAGGAAGAGTACTTGGGTGGCTACGAAGTCACTACAAGGTTTGTTTTCAATTGCACTCAAGCACGTTGCTGTGTCAATGTTAACGTTGCCAGATCTCGAATGTATCTCCTGCAGACTTCTTCTTCTTCTTCTTCTTTTCTACAGATCGCGAAGCCATCCAGCGTTCTCAATGGACAGGCAGGCAGGCAGTTTTAGCGTGTCCGACAAGAACTGTGGCTGCTTACGGACATCGTTTTGAAATGTCCGTCGTCTTATTGGACGGACACGGATATCAGCTCAAAAAAACTGCTAATATCCGACTATCCGTCAGCATTTTTTCAGATTATTTTTGAATTGGTCGTACAATAGGGGGGAATCTGCGATAGGCCCGCCCAATTAGGGAGAATCAGCCTCAAAAACGCCCAAAATCGACCCGGCAAAGGGTACCTCGTTGCATTTATCGAAAACTTTGCTTTTATATGCAAATCCCCATAGTAGAGCGAGGCCATACCCACTTCATTTGAGGTTCATTCTGTTATTCGGCATGCTTCCATTTCGCCATCATTCTGGAGGCTGAAACTGGGGTCCCGACGGTAAAAGCCGTGAGTAGCAATTGAGATTTTCATTGTTCGCATGCTTTTTGATCGATTGAAATCTTCATCCCCACAACACAATATCAATTACTTTTAAATCTAGTAATTCAGGGCTTTCCAACCGTGCTAGTTTCATGATAATCGATTGCGTTGCGCAAAAGTTGTTAATAATTGAAGCCAAATGGCGACCTCATGGCACGGTCAGCCTCCTGAATAAGCCACCAACACCCCTATTGACCCTGGGGATAATGGATCAGTCTTCATTGCTCCCAAAGGGAAAGCCAACGAAATGTTGGCAGCTTTCCCAGCTCGTGCCAAGTTCTCCCGCAATAAAAGAAGAGTTCTAGTAGCTCTCGAAGATGAAGATATACTCTCTGACAGTCAGCAAACTATTCTTGCATTCGGCCCAGGGAGTACAACCTTCTAAATGCTGTGCAAAATCTAATATTTTGGTCAGGATACTCCTCATATCATACTTCGAAAGCCTCCACCCAGGAGGCAGAAGGCACAGCGAGCTCCATTATCTGGAGCTGCTCTTCTTGAGCTAAACTTCGACAACGACGAGACGATGGTTACAACCATCGTCCTCGGTGAAGAGCTCTTTGATTACCGACGATGATGACGACAACCCTGAAGACGTCGAAGCCCATGTCATCCTTCTTCCCTCCAGCGAGCCTTTAGGAGCTCTCGAGAGCGCCACCGTCTTTTCGAGAGTCTCACACAAGGGTTTACCGTCTAAACGCCACCGTGGGAAGATCAGTTGGGTCTTCAAGTACGGTCACAGAGAAGCATCAATCAATGGATTCGTCTGGAGATGCGGACTTTATGAATAGCCTCATCCTTTCCTAACTTGGACAAGATGCTAACATACTTCTAGGTCATCTCAACCCTCTAGCATGTACCTTGGCCCATGGCACCACTACTACATCGAAGCACCTCTAATCAGCACCTCACTTCCTCGGTCCTGACGGTCCCATTCAACGAAGCCAAGCCTCTGTCCTCGACCAACAGATATCAGGAGCTCAGGCTCTGATGTTTGATGTTTCTACCTTCCGCAACATGCTTCTTATTCTTATTGCTGCTTCTCATCTTCCTTTTGCTATTGTTGAGCGCCCTGCTTTTCGAGATATGCTTTTATATTCGAGTCCACCGCTTTGCAATAATGATGCATTGCCTAAGTCTAGCAACACGATTAAGGCTTGGATGATCGAGCTCTGCGTCATCATTCAAAGGATCGTTGTTACTGGTCTGGAGAATGCTCAAGGGCAAGTTCATTTGTCATTCGATTTATGGACTTCGCCTAATGGGTATTCTATTATTGGCATCTTCGGTCATTTACTGACCACGCATTCGTTCCCCGTACGCGCTTATATGGAGCTCATTCTGGCTACAACTCAGCCCAACTCATCATTCCCATCATTAAGTTTTACAACCTGACCGAGCGGCTAGGGTATTGCATGATGGATAAATATTTTGTGCGCTATTATAAATGTTCTGCATCAGCTTAGCTTGTCGAGCCTTGTCATGAGCGTTATTCTGATTGATACAAATCGCATCTACCCAGAATGACATGGTGTTGGAGGGGTGTCGCAGGCTTCTGAGAAGAGAGTATAGGTTGTTTCTAATAGTAAAGCGTTTAGAAGGGGACGCCTCTGAGCTTTGCAACTCAATTTTATTAAAGTGCCTCATATCACCCCAAGAATATGTGAGGGCTTCATAATTCAAAGGCTGGCTTATAGACGTGACAACCAGCCAGCACATTATCCTGTCATCTTTCCCGCCAGGAGCTACACGTACGATCCGAAACTCATCCTTATTCAAGGACGCATACGTGAACGCAGGGAGTCTATCCTTCTTACCTACGGCAGCTGATGGAACAACTCAACTCCAGCATGTTCATTTTTAATTCTCTTCGGCATAGTAGTGCGAACAGGCCTTTCATATGTGTATAACTCGTCCGCTAGGTCATCACTATCGCTGTCGTTGGGGCCCTGAGGTTCTGATCTCTCAGAAGTTGCTCGCTTCTTCGAATTGGGAACCGGCTTTGATAGATTTGGCCCTCTTTTCCGTTTGTTAAGTTGAGGTTCTGATCATTTAAGCTCTGGCCAATGTTAAAGACATCAATTACATTTTTGTAGCTATATACGATCATTCGGCAAGCACTTAGGGGCATTAGCTTATTCCACATGATGGGTAACCGTTTACATACCTTCTTCCTTGCGTCGCGGCAAGGTTTGCACTTCTATAGATTGAGTTTCTGACGCTCCTTGATGCCATCGTCGTTTCTAGAACTGTCTTGCTCGTTGCGGGCGGTTTTGAGAAGGTAGCGTTGCGTCGATGGTCTCCGTGAGAAGACGAGCCTGCGAGGATCCTCCTAGGAGGCGTGGATCTATGATAGCATCGCTCATTGCAGCACTAGTGCCTTTATAACAGTCGTCACTGCAAGAACGGTCACGGTCTCAGCGTGCTGGTTCAAGTCTGTGAAGTCTGTATTATTGGTGCGTTTAAAGAGAGGAATGTGTCTTTGGGACGAAACTATCTAAGTAAGTGCTACGCTAAGCTAGTATGATCACGTGACGACCGTAATAGCCCTCGATCTCCTACCGGGTCATGATAGCGGGCTCCTAATGCGCGGACTCAGTATCCCTTCCATCACGCTTGTCTATCAAGTTAAGTCCTCGCATGCCTCCCGGAGAATCCCTTTCATTCGAGGGTAAAGACTTTCATCTTCCTGTTCCTGCGGCCTATCTCTCGGGAAGACAATTTTTCGTAGCCTGTTCACCCATGGAATAAGTGGCTCGAAATATGACGTGAAATTATCGGTAATTGTTTTCATGAAAATTGCCTCTTCCCCCACAGTGCCTAACTTCTGTTTGGCCAACTCTTCCATGTCCACGTAGTTCCACTTGTCGAATTCTGGAACAACCCTTTCCTGACTTGGTCCATCATAGTGAATGCAGATCCAGAAAAGCACCCAAAAGAATGACTCTAGATCGTGCATAAATGAATGCTGCCCGCCACAGAGGGCCCCTATGGCGATGAAAGCCCTCGTGCCAGTCTTGCTTTTGGCGCCGGAAGCCTCTTTCCGTGATTCTTTGATCCCAAGGTCGAGGCCGATCAAGAACGAAGGCCAGGAAAGGTTCTTTTCGTCTTCATTTATTATGAGGTTGTTGATTGAGATGTCTCTGTGGAGGAAGCCGGCTTTATGCAAGGACTCGTGGCCTTCAATGCAGCCTTCTAGCGCGGTAAGTAGAGCTACTCGGGAGCTAGCCTTGTAGATCGGCTCCCCATAATCACGAAGGATGACACGCCGATGCACTCGATTTGGTAAAGCATTGCTGCCGGCCTTCGTCGGAGATGTCGAACAGAATCGCTTGCTAGGCGGTAGAGGGGTGCTAGTCTGGCTGAATGACCGCTTCAAACCTTTCTGTGCACCAGCTGTACTCCTGCCTGGAGATATCATCGAACGTTCCGGCCGGTAGTTTTCCGCTTTCATAATATCCAGTCCCTTCCGAACATTGCTTCGAACGTCGTTATCCGTACCAAAGACCCGGACAATCTCATAGTGATAATATCGGGCTACGTTGATCACATCCTTATTAGTCGCCTCTCGGAGCAGCTCTCCTTTTTCCTTACGCTTCGTGTATTGCCAAGAATTTTTGATAATAAGCGGTATTTACGAGTCTCTTTTATAATGGGTTTTCTAACAAATCGTTGCTCGGCCGGATATATAACGCGCTCATATTATTAACTCATCGATAATAAGTCGTTTCGTAATACTTGTCACGATCACGTTCCTGGGACCCTGCGGGATTCCAGGATACGGAGGAATCCTGGGCGTACGTGTCCCAGGACACGTACAGTCCCAGGAACGCACTGGACTGTTGAACGCTTAATGAGGTAAACAACCAGACGGCTTATTGGATGTAGGAACGAGCGACCAGCAAGTCACGAGACAAGTGTCACGTGATGTGCTAGCTCTGCCAGCCCGGCTAGCATGGCTAGCAGCGACGTGCTAGATTGTCTAGCACGGCTAGCGCGGGGAAGCAGAGGTTCTATATAAGACTGGCATTTCTGCTATTAGGTAGGAGCTTCGTGCTCAACTTGATTATCATTCTTAACTTCAATACTATTGCCTACTTTACTTCATCTACCATACCAACCCACGTGACCTTACTTCCAGGTAAGGCAGGAACCGTGACAATACTATTTCGTTAAATTTTAATAAATTACAAATTATTTTTTATAATAATTATAAAATTAAAATTAAAATATTTTTTATTTATTTAAAAAAACGCGAAAATCATAGACACAAATTACAAGCTATATTCGTTAATATCGAATTATTAAAATACGATTTTTTTTAAATTAATTAAATTTTTATATTTGTTGGAAGCACAGTATTCAGCTGTAAATCACGTGATATTTGCATGTGCTGTGAGACGCGGCCACAACAAGCAGCAGGTGCTGTACTAATCGTGGTATTGCGTCTACCCTTTAACTCGTACTACGTCGTACGAGTTATATACTAGCTACTGCATAAATCTGCTTACATCACGTGCTTCCATACGAAACGGCTAGTCCCGCTAATCCTGTCTGATCTTCCGGCCCGGTCTTGTGACAGCACGGTTGGACTCAAGTACGTAGACGAGGAATCGATTAGGCTATCTCTTAGAATCTAAAGGTAAAGAGGAAAGAAAGGAAGGAAGCGCCGGAAGGCAGGGCATATATACAGGCGAGCGGTCACGTGAGTATTTCGTAGCGGGCACGTGACTCCGTAACCGTGACAGGTCTCAGCCAATGGGGTGGCGCCTAGCCTATACTCCCGACAATAATTAATAATATATGTTAATAAAATTAAATTATATATATTATTATTATAATTAAATTTATTTAATAAATTTAAAATAAAAAAAATATTTTAATTTTTTATAAATTAAAGTAAATAAAGCGTAGAAAATGTTACGGTTCTGGGTTGAATAGGGTTTGGGTCACGTGATTGTTTCAGTTAGTGTTTGAGGATCCAGCTTATCTGTCCTCAACACTCTTCCACTCTCTTGATTCTTTGTCTATTATTCACATACTAGTGCGTACGTCTTGATTCCATTGTCCTGAGTGCGTGCTGTAACAGAAAATATTTAAATTATTTTTAATAATCTCCGACTATGCTTAATTTGCTATAGCGAATATAATATTTTTAAGATAAAAGAGACGGCTGGGACTGAAAGTTGTCGTGTTTCTGCCTTACCTAACTTTTCCACGTGACCTTGGAATATGCATGGAAGCCGTCAGCACATCACCACGTGATAGTGAATGTGGGTCGGAGTATGCCGTCCTTGAGCTTCTCCTCTGCGAACATACGACTTCCCTCCTCAAGAACACTACAACCAATTGACCACCATCGCGGACACGATGTCCCCTCAACGAACAATGCTACGAACCTCTCAACGCTTCGCTTCACAGCTGCGCTCACCTGCTGTGCGTCAGTCTTTTCAACGACGCTTTGCGAGCACCGAGAGCTCCGCTTTCCACGGTGCCGAGGACAATGCTTTCAACCGCGAGAGGAAGGCTGTTAAGGATCATGCTGCAGCTACAAGTGGTACGTGAAGTTGAATGTAGGAACGATTGAAGAGTGGCAGAGGCTGACTGGAAGCTAGACTTGTGGCGCAAGCTGTCAATTTAGTATGAAGCCCCCGAGGTGCAGAAGCTGAAGTGGACTGACCTTTTAGCATCACGATCCCTGCCTTACTGATCGCTGGTGCCAATGCTTATGTTCTGTGGAATGAGCATTGGGGCCACTGGGCACACATGGAGCCTTTGGAGGAAAGACCTGAGTATCCATACCAGAACATCCGAACCAAGAACTTCTTCTGGGGTGATGGTGACAAGGTAAGTCGACCCAGGAGCGAACGATGAGAGGTGAATGGCTGCTGACTTCTGATACAGACTTTGTTGTAAGTTTCATGTTCAATTATATTAGGTGGTTGTGGAGGAAAACACGATGAAGTTTGAAGATGATTGCATAGGGATGTGCTGACACTGTGTAGCTGGAATGACAAGGTCAACCATCACAAGAAGGATGAGTAAGAGACAGGGAGGACGTGGCTGTGAATGAAGTCGTGATGAGGGTTGTTTGGGAATGAGAGGGCAATGGGCTTGGTTTCACATAGACAAGAGTGTATATTTCTCCTTCAGTTCGAGCATTACAAGAAGTCAATCCAGCATATGTCTCCGATTGCACGAAGCCAACGTGAAGTGAAGTGAAGTGATGTATGCATTCGACTGATGGAGATGTTGTGGGTGGTACTCTCATTCTGTGTGCAACGAGTGCTTTTGGTAGGTTGGAGGGAGGAGGTTCTAGGATTGGGGTGTGATGGCGAAGAATGAAATTGCATTGCCTCACACTGATAGGTTACAGCTAGTGAAATCTAGTACAGTTGACAAGGCTGATTTATGCGTTACGTGCCTTTCGCAGGACGCTTTAAGGAGAGTAACAGGACGACATACGGAGCTTCTACAGGGCTCGAACAATGTTCTTCGAGGCTCTCTACAATGATGAAGAAAGTGCAAGAGCAAGATGATTTTGTTTCGTACAACTCGTTTCTCAAAGAATGCTTGCATAACATTATCATACTGGGTATCATTGTTAGGCTTGTGCCAAAGCCGCCTCCTTCTTTAGATCCATATAAGCGCCAGCATAGTCATTTGCCAAAATCTTCTCGCCAACAACTTTCATAATAGTTGCTTTCTTAGCCATCATCTCGCATTGCCCTTTGATATCTTCAATTGAAGAGTATTCGCTGAACGCCCGATCGATGTACTCCAAGCACTTGGTGAGATTCTCCTTTCTCTTAGTACTTCCAACCCCTGCTTGTCCAGCCATTCCCATACACGCATCCGCGAGGAAAGAATATAACTGAGCATTCAACGAGCAATTTTCGTACTCAAGAGCCTGTGGAATGATAGCAATGAGTATCTGAGCTGAAGCCTGAAACTCGAACAGTGAAGTCAGGATATTTGCGATAAATCCCATGGCCACCCACAAAGCTGGTACGAGTCTCGCTCGCCATGCAATGCTTGCTGCTCGAACAGCTACAGAGAAGCCTTTCTGTGGACGGCCACATTTGTCTTGTAACAGCGCTTTCATGGTAAGCAGTTTTACCTGCAAATTGAGATCGTCGCCGTCCTGCTTCATCACAGACGCCATCTGTTCTATCTTCGCTAATGCTGCACCATAATCGGTTCGTCGAGTGAGGTATTCAATGTGAAGAATATTAATCTCAAAAGCAAGGTCCGAGTCCATGTCTGTGCCTGTGAATTGAAGGAGCTGGGACAACAGTTGATTGGCTCCGTCTAGATTGTCTCTACGGAGGTCCCGTTTGAGGCGAATGACACCTCTGTATCTCAACCAGTACTGATTTGCTTTCCATGAGCGCAATGAGTTCTCATCCAGACTATCGAGCTTCTCTAGAGCCTCGTCATAATGACCCTTTTCCGTAAGTAGATGAGCAAGTCGACAAGTGAACCTCAGTGTGTCATCGAAAAGGGTGTAGCGAGCGTGACAGCTTAGAAAGATCTGACAGTACTGCCTCGAGAGATGTGATACTCCCAACCGAGCCCACATGGAAGAGTACATCGCCAATTGTGGACCCATCATAGTCTTCATGTTTTTATCGACGATGAGTTGAGAACTCCTCAGCATGTTCTCAAAGGCTGTAGCAACACTTTCACCATTTGACATGCCCAACTTAGCCTCACTCAGGAGTGATGATCCCCATAAAGTCCACATCCCCGTTTTTTTTGCCTTGACACGAAGGTATGCCAGGCCTTCTCGTTCCACACCAAGCATATTTGTAGAATCGGTCCCTCTGATGGTATCAGGATGTGCCTTGCCAAAGTGGTACAACCAATTCAACGCAAAGTTCAGACATGCCATGTCTTTATTCTCTCGTGCAGTAGACACAGTCTCGAGCATCGCTGCCAATGCCTCATCGAAGCAACCAAAGTCGGCCTGCAGAACAGCCAAGTTCATAAGAGCATACTGGTAGAATAGCCGATCTCGATTCTGCATGGTGTAGTCGAAATACCGATGCAAATTGTCGAACGAGGTTGGGTAGTCGCCAGAGCGCCAGGCATCGAGAAAGCTAGGCTTGAGTCAGAGGTGATTGCTGTTCAGAACAAATCTACTTACTTCAAATAATGGGACAAGCTCGGTATCATGATGCTTTCCCCAAAGATACTTTGGATTTTATCTCTGACCTCAGGTGGTACTCTGTTCCCCAGCTCTACTTCTGTCAATTCAGGACCTCTAAACAACGTTCTCGATACGTACTCTGCATTTGTTCGACCTGGAATTCCAGCAGCTTTTCCAGATCATCAGTGCTTACACTGCCGTCCATCTCGTCCTCTAGGCTCACCCCACCATACGCCACAAGTTCTAGCATTTCGGTAGCATCTGTTCCCCATTCTTCCTCGCCTTCTCCCAGCGCCCTGTCGCCAGCCCATCTTCCAAGTCCGCCATTTCTCCTTGTCCAGTATGTCCTCGATTGTTCACGCCATCTGGTAAACGCGGTCCAGAGAGCCAGGGCGTCACTGAATCTCAAACGCTCAAATTCCACCTTTGACCGACGTACGAAGCTTCCAAATGGGGATGTGCGGGACAGCAGGATCATATTTTCCGAGGGGGGTGGTATTCCCAAGTCGCCATCCTTCTTAACGTCCTCGCGAGTTTTGGCCAGAAGATTTGTTCGTTGTGTGAAGAACGTATGCAAAGAATCGAGGCTGTCGATTTCCCATAGCTTCTTGAGGAAATGGTCCCATAACGAGCGACCTGGTAAGCCAGAAGCTGCAGGATGGGCTGCAAGGAGGACTTCGAAGGATTTGATGTCCAGTATGAAAGGCAGTGACTGGGCTGAGTCTGCTTCTCTTGGGTAGGATTTAGCCGTTGCTGGTATCAATTGATTAAGGATGAACGAGAGAACTGGGAGGGTAGACGAGGTGGGCACAATGGCATCTGTGTAGAGTTCAATCAGAGCCAGTACGCCGATTTTGGCTGGCGTAAGGAAGCGGGTCATGTTCGTAATCTTGGGGAGAACGCGCTGCGCTTGAAAGCATCAAGTAACATGCATAAAGCTTGCTCATGACATGGATAGTCGTCGTTCATCGATGAAGGATTGAGTGAGGGATTGTATTGCTCGCTGCACGCGTCCAAGAAGTCGCGACAGGCAGGGGGTTTGGTGGGGTACATGACCGTCGCAACTCTAGAATGTCCGACTCTGAGATAGCAACTAGCATTAAATCCGAGAACGGCATTCAAAATTTAATACTGTATGTACTTATTGAAATACATTATTATACAAGCCGTGCATCCGTCTGGTAATCGCTGTCAAAGAGCCGACAGAATTGATAAACTGTAGCCATAGTGTCTCCTAGTATTTTTGCTACTGCAACTTATCATCCTTACGCCACGGCTTGAACTATTGAAGCACTTTCGATGACTATGCTCGCGGTTCCCCCTCAATCTTGTTCTTGGTAAGCAATCGCTTGAGGTGGTATCTTATAGGATACCTTGCAGAGGAGTGGCCACTCTCACCCAGTCCCCAATACCTCACTGCTGCAATATATGGAGTGGACTGAAATTTATTATTGAACAATAGGATTCGAGCAGCTTAGTCTGCTTCAGATGCCATTAGTTTGTACATAGATTACATATCAATCGTCATTGTGAGGCTCAGGCCTTCTCCTCATTCCACCTAATCTTCTCGCCGTGTTTGCTCTTCAGTTGGCCTTCCTCTATCCGGTCATCTTCTTTCAAGTACTCTTCTCCCAGTTCGTTCGTAGCCCATATTCTCTCAATACAAAGCTCAAACTTGCCCGGTATACGATCGATGAGACCGATTCCCACCGTCCTGACCTTCTGGCGCAACAGTTCCGTCTGCGGTTCCACGACGACGCCATGATTCGTCCGAACGAATTCGTTCCACTTGATCAGCACCGTCTCCCACTCTCCCGGCCTCCTGGCGTATAGTCTATGTTGATGGAGGTCTGTCGGTACTATGCTCTCCGTCTGTAAATTGACAAAGTACTTCCTCCCGTCACTCTTGATCCGAAGAGCTAGAAAAGCGTAAGGATCGATGTCCCATAGTGACTTGCCAAATACTGTCGGCGGTCTATCTTTGGTCCTCCAGGCTGCATAGCCGGTCCTTTGGATATGTGGTTTGTCTGCCGGGAGCTCAATCGATATGCTTCCATGGAATTTGGCATAGCCTTTATTGTTCTCAGAAGGAAGAGGGTGTAGGCTTGTTGCTGGTGGAATCCAATCTAGATGTGCCCGAGAGAATCCACCCACATCGCCATCCGACATCAACTTGCAGGACTCGGGTGAATCGGGTTCGTGGAATGTGTGTAGTACGTAGGGATTGGTAGCTCGTCTGGTGCCTTCCGCTCTCAGAGCTGTAAAGCTGGATCAGGATATTAAATCGAATTTGGAAGGGATTCTCAAGACATACCTATGCCCGATAGACGCTTGAGCTCATCTACACTTCTACCAAAGAACCCTTTCGCGAGTGGATTTGGGGTGACTCTCATCGTGGATTACGCTTGAAATTGTTGTCCAAGGTGCTTGCTCCGAGGAAGATTGATATCATCGATCTTGTAGGGTCGCAGGGTAGCCTTGCCAAGGATGAATGTGGGGTCGCCGTCGCCGTCGCTTAGGAAAGTCAGAGCTGCAGCTACGACTTGCCATTGTGCTGCTCAAGGAGGACAGCTCCTTCCCATTGTTACCTCGCTTTGTTCGACACAGAAGCTGATATTACTCGCATCTCACATCTCACGTCTCGCACCATCAATGACGGGGCTCGATTCGACTCGACTCGAATCTTAGAACGACTTCACTCTTCGTCCTACCAGGGGATCAACAAGCGCCCGAGACTTGGCACCCATCAGCAGCACACAACGGCAACGACGACCTTCTTTGCAAAGGAACACGCTACCGAAGATTCTTCTTCCCCTCAAGTGATAATCGAGTCGCTCGCTCTCTTCCTTGCTTTGCTTGCCTCTTGCGTTGATTTGCTAGTACTCGTTGCGTCCCTTTCGGCAATTTCTGCCGCTTGCGTTCTTCAATGAAGCCAAATCGCTTTTAATTCATGTTTGAAATTTCGTTCTTGATCGCTTTCAAGACTTAGCTCCAACTCATGCTTTGTGATTGTTAGGAAACTTCTTCTGGTACCTAGGTACCTAGGTACTCCTGAAATCGGCCACGTGTCACGTGGAGTAGTTCACGTGACAGTTCACGTGACAATTCACGTGACCTTGAACGATCACGATCATCGGGGCACTCGTACCCGCCCGAGCATTCAAAACATATGGGTACACCGTACAGAGGAGTTGCATGGAGAACAGAGAAATAAAATTGGAGAATGATGTGAACAATGCTCTAGACTCTTTGTATCGAGTAAATCATCAAGTGAGAAAAGAGCATGGGCCAAAGAAAGGATCATCTGCCTTTGCAAACCTCGAGAATGCTTCTTCTATTCTCCTGCACTCTAAAACAAAGTAATAGAACAGATGTACGCCCAGCTTTGGAAACATGTAATTGATACGCAGTTAAGAAAGAGAGTATTACATTGTGGAAGTCAGCAGAAAGTACTATAAACTTGCAATATGTCTACCATTCCACCGCAGTAAATGTTGACGTGCCGCTGGGCCACGCAAGACTTTGAGCAGGAGTGAGAATGCCAGCTACTAAGCCGCTGAAGAGTTATGCTATTCTGTAACGTCGGGGCCTGCGCTCATTGTTGTATGTCCATGCGATGCTCCTGTCCTGGAAACCGGCCATTGGTTTGCGTTTTCCGTTGCCATTCAAGTTCGTACACGACAAATGACTGCAAGTCTGGGGAGAATTGGGTGATGGATGTCTATCTGTGTTCATAGTCAGAGGTTGTCTTGAGTGGCAGAAGTTGACAAGGGTCATTTGGAAGATACGTACCAAGTTGAGCTGCTGGTATCCGTTGAATAGAGGCAAAGAACCAGCACCCTATGCAGGCACGCACGTACCAATTCTTTAACGAATGTAGAGACTTTCGTGTTGTCGTCGACGTGTCTTTTGATGGTAGTTTCGAGCGTCCTGGAGCTTCCGCATTATCATTTCGGACGTGTTTGTACGTGTCCTGGGGAAGAGCCGCCAGCCGATGCAGTGGTGCTGTTGTTTCCAACTTACTGAGCCTTGGCATGACTGACCGTTGCCAAGGCATGACGATATGCTTTTCATAAATCCAGAGAAGAGGCATGATAATGCAAATGAGGCTTCGTCCTAGTAGTGGTCGCAGTGACGGTCTCGTCATAATCGGTAGCTGTTGATGTGGCTCTGTATGTGATTCAGGAGCATGAATTCCAAGTTACAAAGAGACATCAATTCAAAACCCCAGCTTCATGATGCAGGATACACAGTGTCGGGCCATCCATGGTCTTCTATTTGTCTCCTATCTGTCTCCTATCTGTCTCCCATCTGTCTCCTCTCACTCCAAGGTGGAGATGTTTTTGGGAAATAGGCTCGCTTAGTCTAAATTTCGCCCCGGTTACGGAGGGGTCTCACTAGCTAGCTATGGTCCAGCTATGACCACACCCGCATTCTGCCCTGGCAGTTGTGAGGGTGCTGGAGGGGAGGGGCTTTTGTCACAGCACGAGCACAAGGGAATGGTTGGAACATTTGTTAGATAGTAACAGAAAACTCAAGTGACCCTCCCTCGGAAGCTCTTTTTGCAGTGCTCATCAGGCTTCCTTGAGTAAGTGCTGGTGGTAGATAGTAATCCTCACGAGCGATGCAATCAATCAATCAATGCCCTCACTAGGTCGCCTGCCGTCGTCATCATCTACTAGAACATAGGATGCATTGGGCGGTGGGAGCAGAAGGGGGCTCGTCTCTCCTCCTCCTCCTCCTCCTCCTCCTCCTCCTCTGGTGGTGGTGGTCACATACTCCTTGGTCCTAGACCTCGTTCTGCCCGAAGCTAAGCCAATCATCAAGACTCAGCGCTCCCCGACCGGCCGCTAAGAGAGCAAAGCGGGCTCAGCTATAAAATCTCGCAACGTTTCTGCCTCTTCTGACTTTCTTTCCTCTTTTCAAAATTTCCACTTCCACCTCAACTTCGTCGTTTTGTCCCTGCACACACACTCTCGTCCGTTACTGTTTACACAGTTCCAACTTGATTGTCTTCCCTCTGCACTTCTTCTTCTCACTGCTCTCCCCAGCATTCAAGCAAAGCACGTTGGCAATCACCATGTCTGCTTCTGCAGGTACTCCGTCCGCTCCCGCAATGAAGCTTGCTGGCTCTGGCCGCGCTTCCTCTCTCGAGCCTTCCCCAGCTAGCACCTACGGTGACAGCGCCTCCAGCGATGCTGGCGATGAGGTTCCCCAAACTCCCAATGATGGTACGTTCTCATTCCTTATGCCTCGTCTGCGAGTCTCTTCTGGCTACACGTTTGATGTTCTGTTTGTATTGCTTTTGAACCCTTCACTCCATCACATACCTCTACGTTACACTATTTTGTTTGTGCACCTACACTCTACTTCTGCTTTTGCATCTTGCCAAGCTGGCTCTCTCTTCTCCATCTCCATCTCCATCTTCTTTCTCCATTCCCATCTCCATCTCCATCCATGTTCTATTGTTTTGTTTACTTTCGGATCATCTGGCTTCACCATCGAGGTCAGTGCTCCAATTACTTCTTCAAGTCCTGATGAAGTCTTTGGAGCATCGAAACACGTGCACATTATGGCTCTGCATTGCTGCCTTTGTTCTCAGCCTCAATCTCCCCCTGGACACTTCGATGCCACGGCTCGGGCCGTCCCGCACTTAGTGCATCTTTTTTAGGGGTTCATGTTCAGCCTTACCCTATATTTTGTCTCCCGGGTTACCCGTTACTCCCCTTCGTTTCCGTGTTTACGTGTTTACGCGTTTGTTTACTTCGTTTAATTTCTCTGACGCGTCTCGCGACTCGATTGGCCGTTTACTAATGCAGAACAGAAGGTGCTGTCTCGAAGAAGCTTTCCAAGTTGACCATCAAGGTCGACAAGGACGTTAAGGCTGGCATTGAGCGTTATTCCCCACCATTCGTTCGCAATGGCTCTCAAGGTCGTGCTGAAGACCCCTTCGACTCTCCTCTCGCCCGCCGCCCTCAAGGCTCCAGTCAGCGTACTCCAACCGGTTCGAAGTTCATGAGCCGTGCGAGCAAGAGTGACAACTGGCGCTCTGGATCTAGCTCCGGTTCTGACTCCGGTCCGATTTCTCCTTTGGAGGCTTTGCGTAGCGCTCAGAGCGGACGCAGTGTCTTTGTTCGTGATTATGCCGCTGAGGAATCGCACTTGAGAACCGCCGAGGCTATCGCCATCAAGGCTGAGGATGCCCAGGCTCATTATCTACCATCCAGCTGTGTCTTCGTTGCCAAGTAAGTAATTCTCCTCCGTGTAAGTCTACGTCCTAACATTGCACAGTCTCCTTCAGAGCGAGAGCGATGAAGCCCTCGAGGTCGCTGTCACTGAAATCTTCAGAGAGTTTGGCACCGTGTTTGTCAAGATCCGCCGTGACTCTAAGCAGATGCCCTTTGCATTCTGTCAATTCACTGTGAGTTTCGCTTCTGGTCACTGATACTCTTTCGTCTCTTAACACAACCACAGACCGATGATGACGCTTCCCGTGCTATTAGGGATGGCCGCGGACGCACTATCAAGGGTCGCCCATGCCGTTGCGAGAGAGCCAAGGCTCATCGTAAGTTCAAGGACGCGTCGAGTGATGAAATTGAAACTGAGATTTTGGCAGGTCTCTTCTACTTCGAGCGTAAGTATGGTGCTGATCTCACTGTATCTGAGGTTGAGGCTCTTCTCCGTGGCTTTGGTCGTATCAGCTACTGCAGACAAATTAACCCCGCCGATGCTGCTCTTAACAACCTTGGTAACGGTATCATCGTCCAATTCGAGTTGTATGATGAGGGTCAGGCTGCTTTTCAGGTACGAACCTCTCCCTTTGTTCTCTTTCAGCTGTCATTTCTGACATCTCTAGGCATATCGCAACCATGAGGAGTTCAAGATGCAACCGGTATCAAACATGGGTATGAATTCATCTCCTCGCGGTCGCGTCCCTCAAGACCCTGTCGGCCGACGCTATCTTGAAGAATATGACATTGAGCGCCGCTCCATCTACGTTGGCAACGTCCCTCTTGATGCCATCATCGATGAGCTTCGTGATGTCTTCCAGAGCCATGGCCGCATTCTCAAGGTTACATTGCACAAGAATAATTCCATCGTCGATGGTGAGTCTTCTTCACTCTTTCTATCCTTCACGTTCACCTTGAGAGCCTCATTGACGCGTCGCATTAGCCACCCAACAGCGTTGCTTTGCCTTCGTCGAGTTTGAGATGCAACCATCTGTCGCTTCAGTTCTCCGTGCGAACGCTTCCGTAAGTGCACCGCATCTGCTCCCTTATTGCTTCCTCGCCGACTAACACGCGTTCCAGCTCGGTTTCACCCTGCATGGCATGGCTTTGCGAGTTGCCCAGAAGGACTCCAATGCTGCCTTGGCCCGTTCCCAACGTCGTCGATCAGGCTATGGTGCTCAGGCTTCCGCCACTCCATATAAATCCCCTGCTCCTCAACCTGCCGCTCAGCAGCAACATGCCACTCAATTCGCCTCCGTCTCCTCTCAGGCCTATGGTTATGTCGCATCCCCTGTTGCACACTCCCCATACAACGCCTTCTACGGTTATGGTGGCTATGGTGGCTATGGTGGTTACGGTGGTTATGGTGGTTATGGCAGCCCAATCTATGCTACGGCAAATGGCGCCTACTTCACCCAGTTCCCTGCCCCTGCGTGCTATCCTGGCAGTCCCGCCTACAACACCGGTGGCAGCCCAACCTCCAGTCCTCTCAGCCAGCAATTCATCTACGGTTCGGCCCCATCCTACGGCTTCAGCTCTCCTGCTCAACAAGGCACTTTCCAAGCCGCTTATGGACAGCCCATGGCCAGCAATGCTCCAGCCGAAGATGATCGCTCCAGCACCCCAACTCCCGTTGGCCATGGTTCTGGCTTTGAGTCCTTGGATTCTTAGTAAGTACATTGCATCTGGCCTGCTTTGACGCGTGGTCGGTATCACTGCCTGCCTGTCCTGTTCTAGGCGCGCTCACTGCACTCATGCCTTCTGTTTGCATTTGCACTTCGATTTCATGTTTCTGCACGAGGATAACACAGTTGTCTGTCAATGTTTGCAACTGCTTTTGTCATTTCGAGGCAGAGATCTTCACACACCCGCCCGCACCTAGCTTCTTGTTCACGGTCATGCAATTTGTTTTTCCTTCTCCTTGTCTGGGCATAATACAAACCCTCTACCAGACAAATGCTTCGCACCCGCTTCCTTGATTGTCTTGCTCCTACCACTTGGACAAGATGTCATAGGATAAGGGTCTCTTCACGCGTACATATTGCAGGACTGCTCTCGGACATGGTGTACATAGCAATGAAAAAAACTTCACAAGTAACCAGAATGCTTAATGATATGCTCATCAGTGAAGTGAAAGCTTTTGAAACACCAACGTTCTTGCGCGTGCTAGCTTCCTCTTCTGTGAATCTCAGATTACCAGTCCCTCGATATGGTAGACTTGGAGAATGGATTCTCTCTATCCAAGAACGACCCCAAGAGCGAAAAAGGTAAGAGGATGCTCGGTCTTGGACATAGCTGATACTCAACTCAGCGCGGATCAACTCCTTGTGACATCTAAAATGTCCTCTCACTGGCCCAGCCCAGCTCCCCGAAACCTCAATCTACCATCACAGCTACAGTAGATCAGATGCCGAGTAAGAACAGAAGCTTGCCCCATTGCATCGTCAGTATCTTGCATTCTCTCACCTTTCATTGATGAACATTCCAACAACCACATGTGTCTCGAGAGCTGGTAATGTGCCTTCTCCCTCCGTATGCTAAGGCAAGCCCAAAACAGGGCTAGAACTCGGTATGGCAATGCAGAAGTCAATGCTCTAAGCTTTCGAGGACCCCTTGGTATTTTTGCTGGACACATGGCATCCTTCAAGACCTTCGACTTAGCGATGCTGCTGTGAGAGCGGCAATTTACCTCGTTCGTTGTTTGATCATCCGGATGTTAAGATGGAGACAAAGTTGGGAAAGATCTTGCGCATGGACATGAGGATTGACGAAGCACCGCACGAATGGGGGCGGAGAAAGAGCCTGGAAGTATGGTCTGGCAGAACTATTCTCTTCCCATTTGCTCATCTTGGAGATTACTCGGATCACATTCAATAATTCGCTCCTAGGACTTGAACGAATATGCTATAGTGATACTATCATGTCCTTAAGTCATCCATCGTCTTATCGTAAACATCCAGAACGCTCATGCTCGATGCCCGACCTAGATACATACATGCTCGAAATTGTGATCAAAACAAAAGAAAGTATATGCTCCCTGCTACCTAGATCAGCCTCGTCTTGCCCCAAAGAGTGTCAAGCTCAGGCTCGTATCATTCTCTCCAACATTGGGTGTTGGCTCGCCCAGATTCTCCCACCTCCGCAGCGAGAATGGCGTTAGTTTCTCCTTTTCCACTGGTCTTGAATCGGCACTAGCGCCCGAGCGCGCAGGAACACGCTCCTTTTGAACCATGACCAACCACTCACTTGGATTTGCGCAGTAGCTCAACATGTAAGATACACTGGGACTGCACACAGTATCGCGCAAACTGCGGATACATTGTTGACGCATGTCCTCGGGTAGAAGATCCACAAGAGATAAAGACAGATCAAAAGTTTGTTTCATGAGCTCATTGGCTACTTCGATGTCGACGTCTAGGACTTGGAGCTGGAGATATATTGCGACCAACGACAAAATTGTCTTTGCGCGGCTTTCATGTCCTGATTTCGTCGTATCGAAGGCAGACTCATGCAGAATAATGAAGGATAGAAGCATCGGAAGCCAATGGGTAATTATACAATCCTTTAGTTCTTGGGGATAAGAATTACTTAGGACAAGCCAGAGGCCATTGCATGCAGCAACGATATCGGGGCCAAGGCTGGGATATTCAGGGATAGCCGACGAGGAGATTGTTGATCCAATACATGCTGTTGTATTGATGATTCGTAGCACATTTCGCGCTTGAACCACGCGGTCTTGGATATCAGGAAGATGCTCAACGTTCAATGTTTTTGGAGAAGGGAACAAGGCGAGAAATTGTTGTTCGGCTCGCTGTTGCAGATGCTGTGCAACGGACCTATCAAGTAGCGGGACGATACTAGCCCAAGCGGTATTTCCGTTATCGACAGCAGACTTTATGGCTTTATCAAAGGCGTCGAGACGCTCTGATCGGCCAGCATCTCCGTCTTGCATCACGGTATCTTCCTCTCTCAGTACTGATGCCAGCTTGATTTGACAGAAGGGTAGGGATAAATCATTTGCTGAATTGAGAAGCACTTCAGTGGTGACCTGGTTTGGTCCATCCCTACCGACCAACATGTAGTCAATTACCGCATTGATGCTTGCGGTAGGCTTTGTCATGCCGCATTGAAGCAGTGGTAGTACGAGCTCCTGCACGAAAACATCGGGATCAGCCAGAACTAGAGTTCCCAACACTTCGCACATGGGGGAACTATCAAGTAACGATTGCAGTTCCGTTGCGTGTAGGTGTTGAGGAGAATTGTCATCAGAAGGACAGCTTTCGAAAGCCTTCCGAATGATAAGTAATGTTTCTCTTGGGTAGTCTTTGAGCATGTGAGATTGTTTGAGACGTAGACGGTATGCTTCTTGTTTAGTGATGATGTCGGGCATGAGGCAAGGTTCCATGAGGAGAGCAAGCATTTCCAGGGCTGCACCTTGGTTATCCGGAGTATCTACTAGGAGATTGTAACTGAGAACGACATCTCGAAGTATAAGGCACCCAAAACTGATGAGAGGACTCAAGACCTTCGTAAGGGCTGGACGAGCTTTTGTCTGAAGTAAGCGCGTCACCCACGCAGCCATTAGAACATCGAAGTGTTTAGAGTCGAAAGTCCTAAGTCTAGTGAGGAGTAAACCACAGCTCCTCTGCTGTTCAGGCGATTTCTCCCATGATTCTTCTGAGCGCAGAATAATCCTGTGGAACAAGCGATCTAAAGTTCCCTGGTCCATACTGTTGCCGCTTGCTAAGACTTTCTCAATCTCGTCCGTGAAGTCGACTTCGGCGGTCTCCACAATCGCCATGTGGTCTGAAACCGGGGAACAAGCATCGGCTGCAGTTTTTCTGTCACTTCTAAGTAGGTCTTGCGCAAGGTGTTGTGCAGTTAGCTCTTGTTCTGGGAGTCGTGCAGCTAACTCAGCAACGGACACTAGAAACCCTCTCGGAATCGAGTCCGTCTCTTTAGATAAAGTTCGGAGCCGGGAAATTAAATTGTCGAAGAGTCCTTTGAGGGCTCCGATTGCAGCAAAGGTCTCCAGGTGTAGATCAAGAGTGTCTGCACAGGATGCTAAGACTTCAGGGTCATTCGAACTTGCAACGATCATCATGACATCAGCGAGCATAGAATAATCATTAATGAGCTCGAGATACTGCCTGATCGTGCCGAATTCCGACGCGGTAATTGCAGACGTCCCTCTCTTCATTGGGCAATCATCCCAATCGTCTAAAGGTGGTATTGTAGGTTGTATCATCTGAATCCGGACTTTTTGCCGAAGCCAGAGTCCCAACTCAGACTTGCTTGTTCGACTTGCAGTACTAATGAGTGGGATTCGATGCGCAAATGGTGGGATATCGATCGAGTCGAGATCTTGATCCACATGCGTTTGCATGCCCGGAAGATCGACATTAATGATGGCCATGTACTCTCTAACCTGCTCCTCCTCCTCGTCCACCGAGAAATTGGCTCGAGTGAGTAGTGTCATGCGAAGCTCCAAGATACCTTCACTAAGGTTGTGCGTTGGTAACTCGGCTAAGAGTCGTGTGGAGCAAGGTGCACTGGGCACTACATCAGCCTCATCATGGAGGCCACCCCGAGCAATCAGCCATTGTAGATATCGGGGCGTTGAAAAATGCTCAGAGCGTGCCAATTCCGAGACCAGATGATAGAGGGCATTTCTGTTGCGACCGGACTCGTAAGTTGCAGAGTCAATAAAATGCAGAATCGCGGCAGTGACATCGGCACCAAAGTGGCTCCAGGTTCTGAGAAGACGAGTGGCAACGTAGATCTTGGCTACACCGGGTCGATGAAATGAAGAAGCCCATTCCAAGACTGTTTGCATGAGCATGTCTTTGTCCTCATCCGTTTGCCACCACTGTCGTGCCAGCTCGTGACTGAATGGATGCGAAAGCGTCCGATCCAGGAGTTTGATGAAACGACGACGGGAATTGAGCTCTTTCTTGGCACTCGAAGCCGCAAGTCGGTTGTTCCGGCGATCAATTTCCAGGAGGACAGTGGAAAGGCTATTAGATTTTCCTGACAAGCTGGACATCAGAGCGTCTCGATACTTGAGCCAGGATTTGGGCGCTATGAAACTCTCTGGGTTGGAGACCATCATTCCATCCAATAGAACGACAAGGCGGTCAGACAATGGAGCCAAGATATCGTGGTCAGGATGGTTGAGAGTCTACTAAGGTCTTAGCTTACTTCAGGCACAGAGATATGAATTCACACAAACCTCGGTCAATTGGTTCATCAGGGCAGTCGCTAGTCGACGTCCATACTTCCGATACTGCAATATATCTTTCCAATAGATCTCGGTTATCAACAACCACATTGGTAGTTTTGCTTGAGGACTATTCTCGACAGATGAGACGAGCCAGTCCATGTAATGGTCCCGGTCAAGCAAATGTTCCGCGTGGAAATGTGTTGCTAATCGTATGCTACAAGATCGAGTCAGCGCATTGCTCCGGTTGGGAAACAGCTTGACGTACGCATAATCTATTCTCACTCTGAAATCCTTTTCGCCACACGTTCCAGCGATGCTCTCGATGAATTGTTCCACACAAACCGTGAAGTCCCGAATCCACTTTGCTTCTCCACCCATCGCGAAAGTTCCGCTCGCACCCTTTCTTCTAAATGATCTCAATTCGTTCGCCCCAACACATTTGGCCAGCCAGACTGCACGCTCAATAGGAATATTCTTGCTTAATGATTGATCCAACAAAACCTTCCCCCTGATTCCGTGGGGGATAGATCGGCTTAGTCGCCGTAACGATATAGTGGGGTTTGCTAAGTCCTTGAGCCACATCTCCCTCTTGGTGTCTGTCACGGTCACTCGCGGAGGAGGTTTGAAGGTCGAGGCCGAAGTTATCTGGCCATGCGCCCTGCGCTGTGCCAGGACATTCGTGAGTAGAGAGGAGAGGGTCTGCAAACCACTCTTGTGCTTGAGCGCTGGAAATATAGACGACCTCGCTGATGCTGTCTCGTTTTGCGTCATCTGTGCCTTATCGAGATAGCCATGGCGAATGACATGCTCCGAGAACTGGTCCTCGGTGTGGTTCCCAGTCCATGGAAAGAAGTCGGCATGCCCTTCACACATTAGCGGAAATTGTACAGCTGGAAATCGGGGTAACAAACCATTGGGGGGATAGTGCGGTGCTATGGTTGGCACTTCCAGAACGTAGGGCTTGGGACGGACATCCTTCTTCACTGATGCTCCTGCTGGATGCCGCGACTTTCCTAATGCCGGCGGAGCATGCTGTCTCGGTCGGACAGGGAGAGGCATGGGCTTTATCGTCGATTCATCTTGTCCTCCGTCTTGCGACGGGCGTGGGCTGAGGTTGCTGACGCTCGGGACATCGAAATGAAGCACAGGACGGCCTCGAGGAGGAATTGGCAGAGACGGCTTCCATGTTGACGTTGAATCCGATGTAGGCGCGGGAGACTCGACCAGCGCACTTTTTGAGTCCGTCGAGACCTCCAATCTCAGTCTTGATGTCCCAATCCTCGGCGCATGTCGCCCGGCTGCATCCGCATCCACGGTCAAGTCAATCAAGACATCATTCGTTCTCCTCGTCGGCGACGATGATGGGAATTTCTGTGACAATGTGCGATGGGGCGACGGCCTCGAGAAGGTAGTCGTTGAAGAAGAGAAGGACCTCTGGAGTGGCTCTCTTCCCGGGGGGCCCACGATGCGGCTCGTCATGACTCGTCCATGTCGTGGCTATCCAGACACGCGGTCGAGGATCACGATAACCGTCCGATGAACACCGAGCAGCAGAGATATCATAAACCAGCAATTCGTTCGTGATGTCTGATGAGCGAAGATGGATGTACTGTACGTCGCAGGGGGAGTGTCGTCCGTGGTGATGGAGGGAGCAAGGCCTTGCGGGTTCGTCAAATGTCCCGGGAACAGAGGGCGAATGGAGTTAGGTGGCTGTGGGTGCGCGGGTGCGTGGGTGCGGTGCGGTGTGGTGTCTTCCAGATCAGCGGCGGGTGAACTCCTTTCGGAACCACGAACGTGCTTTGGCTTTGATAACGTTTGATCTATCAGCAGTACAGTGCAGTACAGTACTGTACAGTATGTATCGACGTATATGTATCTATCTATGTTCACCTCCCAACGATTGCGGCACAAAGGGACATAGTGTACCTACCCAAGAGGATCCATGTAGATGCGATGAGATCCCATCCCCTATCGTACGCATGGTTGGTTGGTTGGTTGGTTAAGCCGTGCCACCTCAGCACCAGTTGGCTGGAGCAATGAGGGCGCAGGGTACTGGTACCCAAGATCAAGGCTGAGTGCTGATATCACTCCCTACGAAAGTACTGTACTGTACTGTACCGTACTGTACATTATCTAGGTAGATTGTATGGCCAGCCTGAACTCGGCTTCAGCAGCCGTTTCCATGTCTGGTACAAGCATCTCAACAATCGCACCGGATCCGAGAGGGGGAAATGTCTGACGTGGATTCGACCATGATCCGCAGTACCAATGTACCATCATGCCTTTCATGCTCCCGAACAATTTGTAGAAGAAAAATGAATCGTGCTTCAAGGCTGGCTCATGGTTGTATGCCTATGCCCATGCCCATGTAGACATACACATACGCCCAGTCCTCCAAATGAGAGGAGGATGATACATACTATAGTTATTTCTCGAGGGTTGGACTATTTGGGTCATCCACGAACGTCGCAGGATTGATGCATGCATCTGATAATCTTTCATCCTTCCGTCCTCGTACCTGCTCCTTCTCCTTCCAGATCCGGTGAAATACTCCAACCAACGTTGCGGCGCGAGACGACGGCGGCAAATCTAGACTGTCTAGACTGTCTAGACTGTCCACAGTAGACTCTGTTCTGTACTGTAATAATCTGTATCATACCATACCTGGAAGGGAACATTGAGACTTCTAGTCCAGGCGGCAAGTGCCGTCGCTCACCACCCGACCACCCGAATCGGCTGTCGGCGTCTTCACTTCCTTTGTCGGTACCATTCAGGATTCAACACCCGTACAATTAATTGACGTTCCAATTCACACCACTAATACAATCATGGCGACCAAGAAAGATATGCGGAGAGCTGATCTCAGTATGTCATTGCTGCTCGGCTTTCGAAACTGTTTTTCTTCTTGCTAACATCTCCCTCTCTGCAGTCATCCCATATCAGATTCCCGCAGCGAAGGAGGGAGCTTCTGATATCAGCGGCACGTTGGGGAGCACTCTACCCATGGCTGCTATGTTCACACGGAATAAGTTCATTGGCTGGTACGCAGAGATGGAGGAAGCTGCCGTGAGTCTCGGGCTCTGACAATATTCAGGGCCTCCGTTGTGTTTGCTATACAAAATTGGCTTGGAGAGAGTGAAGACGCGAAGAAGACTGCTTCACAGCCTGCCTACTTTTCTGTAGGCATGTCTCGTAAGTCCTTGCTGCCTCGACTTGATAGAATTAAACACTGACATGTCTAGTAATGGCTCTTGTGGTAGTAAGTCCTCACTCCACCCGTCAGATTGGGCTGTATCCTTTGCTAATTTAAAATTCTCTCCAGACCTACCTTCCGATGTTCTTACCTCCGCCGTCGATTCCTGGTCAGGGTACAGGTACAGAAGCCCCTGCTGCCGTCCCCGTCTCATGAGCTATCCGAAGGAAGGAGGGGGTTGTGTATGTATAATAGAATCGAGCTGGAGATACCCATCTTGTCAAAAAATCCATAACGTACTGTATTTTGTGATGCATTTCCAAATGTTTTCCAAGTCCAAGGGTACGATACCACAGCATGTACAGTCGTTGGATCCTTCTATATGACATCCAGTGGGAATCACAACCGGCTTTAATCTGCGTATCTTGGTCCTTCCAAGGTGAGTCGATTTCTGAAAGACCTACAAAGGCTCCATCACACGGACCATTGCGTTCTCCTTGTGACCATCCTCAAATCCTTAATATTCGCATCTACAGTCTTCACAAGCTTAATGCTTTAGATCCCTAGACTTTCTAGAAAGCTCTGTGAAATGCACCGGGTGATATGGTTAAGTCCATCCATTTATTAGAGTGCAAAAGTACCTTAATTCTGGACGACTCAAGTGTTTACGGTATCCGTAAAAATTGGAATATAAGATAATACGATTTCAAAGTTTGTAGGACAATATAAGTGGAAGAAGTCCCAAGAGTGAACTACCTACGCAAGATTTGAGAGATAAAGAGGCGCAGAACAAATTCTCATCTATCTCGAAGAACTTGCTTTTCCCATTCATATTGTCGCACCAAGTCTCAAAATATGATTATCTTACAGTTCAAATTTTTATGGCAGTCACAAGGTACGTACCTTCAAATGAACGCTGAAGGTGTAGTGTGTGTGAATCATTCCGGTGGCAACCGCTCGATGCCTCAGGAAGAACGCTAGCGCAGTCGCCTCTTTCTGCAGCAGCCATCTTTTTAGCAGCAGCCATCTTTAACCCCTCCTCAACTTACAACAACCGATCACATTTTCACCCCTCAACCCGCAAACCACGAATATCTCGATTTCTCATACAATTCCACACACTCAGACTCAACTGCCGATGTCCATAGAGAATTTGAAGTCGTTCGGTGAGTGATTTCTCCACAGATTGTCCGGCGCAGAAGCGCAACGCACCGGCTTATCCCTACCCCAAACCAACAACTTCAGTGGTCTTTCAGATCATTCAAAAAAACTCGTCGGCTCGTACTTGAATATCTAGCTAATACAAACAAGATCCTTTTGCTGAGGCAGACGAGGATACCGGTGAAACCAAACAGTCGCAGAATTACATCCACATTCGTATTCAGCGTAAGCACATCCTCCCCCTCAACTTCCCTTTACAAGCATTCACAGAGGTCGTGCGACGCTTTCTTTGCTGTTGCGCGTCCTCCGCTGCTGCGGTATCACATTGTCGCATTCGAAAATAGGCCTGCTGACCACATCGACACAATAGAGCGTAATGGACGCAAGACTTTGACGACTGTCCAAGGTCTACCCAAGAAGTTCGACCAGAAGAAGATCCTCAAGGTCATCAAGAAGAAGTTCGGTAGGTAAATCTATACAACAGATGAACTCGTCTGACATACCACAACAGCTTGCAATGGCACCATTGTCGTCGACACTGAGATGGGCGAGGTGATCCAGCTTCAGGGCGACCAGCGCAAGGATGTTCAGGAATTTCTTACCGACAAGAAAGAGGGTTTGGAACTTGATGCCAAGACTATCAAGGTATGTGAAACGTGTGGTCTTTTCGTGGCTGCAACATCTGACGTCTGTAGGTCCATGGTTTCTAAGAAATCGTCGTCTCGCCCCACGAGCCATCGTCGCGAGGAGCCTCGATAGAAGAGTCATACTCGAATTATTCGTTGCCTTCTTGCCCCGCCTACCTCACACGATGACGTCGAATTATATCGTATTTACGAATTGCTTCGAAGGGGCCGATGATACCCGCATTCTTCATAGAACGCACTCATAACGGGATTGGTCTCGGTGGAATGGTTTTCTGGTTTTGCTATCGAGTCAGGATTTGCGATCGCTTTCTTTACAGCATGTGTACTTGCAAGAGTCTTGGCTGGCCTGCGCTTTCCTTGAGGACTGGAGGCTCTGCAATGACTTTGACAGCCAATATGAATAATGCACAACGAACGAACATTGCAATTACTTCTGCTCTCAAACTGTGACTTTTTTTCTGCATTGTTTCATATATAAGTACCAGCCATCCTCAGCTTTCCCACGCCTAACTTCGCAAACTCCCAGCCTTGCTTGACAAACATGAATAACGGCACAGGTGGATCATTGGCTCTAGTCCTATGATATTTTCAGTATTACGCCGTCAACAACGATGCTAGAAGAAATATATATCTGCTGTGGATCTAGGTTTGAAGCGTCACAAGTTGTTATAGAAATATCTTACATGTGTAGTTGCAGTAATAGACTAACCATGCTGATGAAGCTGGCTATAGAGAACACAGAGATAGAGAGGGAGGTCTCTTTCAGAATCGCAAGCCGTGGGTGTGTTAGGTGGTACAGGAAAGTCAAAGTCTGGATCTCGATCAGAATGCTCAAGCAAGCCTGCGGGGATTCTGGGTTCATGATTACACTAACTATACAGATCCAAGCGGGTAACAAAAGCCTTGGATCCTCGGATCCACCAGATAGATATAAAACCCAGGAGGTTATATAAGCGTTGACCGAGTTAATGGTCAAGAGTCGAACCAGCGTTGCTGAGCAAATCAGTCGGGGAGTTGCTCAGAGAGGAAATGTGGGCATTATACCTTGTGGAGTATAGTTTAAGAGCCTACAATCAGGTCAGCTTCTGGTCTTTATCGAAGTTTAAAAAAGCGACGACCCGAAAAGCGCACACGTACCATCGAGACATTAGACAGTCTGTAAAATAGAAACTTAACCATGCAGAAGAGCAGCACTTGTCAACATCAGCCCGATTAATTCCAAGCAAGTGCTGGTGTTCCTGGGAATCTTTTCGCGGGAGATCCCATAGGTGGGAATACCGTACCCATAACACTGCAAGAAAGACCTCAGTAACCCTGAATCTCTTCTCTACACTCCACGGGGCTGCAATGTCCTGCCCATTTTCGTCCAACAGCAGCTCGCCGAGGAATGTGAACGCGATTCGCAAACCCCAGAACGCTGCCGGTGCAGTACTCAGAGCACGGCAGAAGAGTAGAGGCAGATGCCAGTGCTTTTCGACTCCAAGCAGCACGGCTACTCTTGGATGAAGGACAGAATCTTTTTGATCGGGCTCGGCGGGGTGAAGATTGGGAGGTGACGAGGTGGTATAGGGACTTCGCTGTGTCCTATTTCGACTTGAGGGAGGGCGCCGGGAAGCCAGTCTGAAGCAGTCAGGGCATATGCTGCCACATTGCAGTCGAGGTGTTGAAGAATAGCACCAAGACCGATGTGCAGCCACGGATGAATCGAAGAAGCATTCAGATGAATGTTACACTAAGCGTACCCCGGATCTTGGCACGGACAATCAAGTGTTTTGGTTCCGATGCTCTCCAGAAAAAAAATATTCCAAGACTCTTCATACAATGCCGCCATTGCGTCTCCCTTTTCGAAGGCCACTCTGCTCCCTGACAAGCTCCTATTCTCCTCGATTTCAAAGATGCTTCTCTCAGCAGATTGTTCTGCGCGCTGCCCCGAAACAGCAGCAGCCCCCTCGGCCCACCATTCCAGCAGAGCGCAGCATGCGACTTGTAGCAAAGGATGTGCAACAAATACCTTCGGATGTTGGGATCCTTGATAGTACGGTACACAGGGATACTACTTCAAAGACTCTAGCTAACTGCTGTCTTTCATCTAGGTACGTTCGTAACTCCAACCGGGAAGAATGCCCCTTCTCTCTTTCGATCTCCTTTAAGCTACCTGAAGCTGCAATACAAACGCATTGCGTTCAGCTTCCGCGACCAGTTCTCCCTCATCGTCCTGAAATTCTCCTCCCCGAAGGCGAAGGGATTCATGAAACGAAATTTGAAGCTCTCGCGATCCACCATTGCCCCGACTGCAATCGCACTTCACCGGCAAATGTATTCTTCCTTTGCAGAAGGAGATATTGCCTCACTTCGCAAGATCTGTGCAGATGGAATCTATGACAGTTTCCGGGCCCGAATTGGCAGCCGGCCGCGAGGAGAGACCGTGCAATGGGAACTCGTACAATATAACAAAAGGGCGAGGGTAGTTTCCAATCGAGGAGCGAGATTCCCCACGGAAGGTGGGGCTATAAGACAGGCTGTTGTGCGTATATCGTCAAGACAGAAGCTTACGAGATCGTTGAGAACTAAAGGTGGAGCTTCAGAGGTGGTGCCTGGGTCAGGGAAGGAAAAGGATGTGGTTGAGTATGTGGTCATCCAGCAAAAGTTCGAGGCTTGGAGGCCAGGACCGTGGCAAGTATGGGGAACCACGAGAGAGACGACCTTACGAGATGTGGAGGAATGGCAGAAAAGGGTATTGGAGTAAGTTGAGATGGCCTCGGCGCGCTATATCTATTGTTGTGGACTTTGATGTACAGTAAGCGCATAATGCGTAGCCTC
The DNA here is from genome assembly GCF_001500285.1 of Mollisia scopiformis. Lineage (NCBI taxonomy): Eukaryota > Fungi > Ascomycota > Leotiomycetes > Helotiales > Mollisiaceae > Mollisia > Mollisia scopiformis. The sequence continues at coordinate 319,325 of NW_017263617.1, forward strand.
GACGAACTGTAAACTGTATGATATGTACGTATAAGAGATGAGCTTCTGGGGTCCAGAGAGAAGAGTATCGGCATATCAGGCACCAATCTGGAAGATGACCACTTCCCCTCTGTCCTATATAAGTACAAAAGTTTGGTGAATTCGTTCCACGTATCTTAGCATCTTCTTCCCAACCTTCGTCTCTCGAACCTAATGTCGGTACATGTATATATTTGTTTATATATCTTGAATCATTGGGACGATCGAGTAATGCTGTGCTGCCGCCATTCACGTCACAGTATAAATGCAGAAATGTGGTCTGCCAAGTGCGTCCACGGGCCGGTCATCTATCCAGATCCATGAGACTGAAATCACTTCTTTTCTAGAGCCACAAGGAGAAGCTGACAAGACGGCCGACATTGTAGTCCAATGACTAGACCGAAGGTTGAATGTGGAACGAGGAGCAAGGATGAGAAGTAGGAGAAATAGAAGCAGGTTAGTTGTATGGAATCATCATTATCATTCTACCGTCGACGTACGAGCCCGACAGATGACCATCCCACGCCGCTGAGAAATAAACATGCTCCACATCTTTGATGCAGCTTCTGACCGGATCTCTTGTCTATTCAGTCTACCTTTGGTAGCTTTCACCTTAGCTTTCACCTTACAGGGTGGCGTCGGCCTACGATTCCCCTACCAATCAGCATGGGTCTCCCAGCAGATTGGGGCCGAGTGCTCGCCGCCAGTGTCTACTGTACCACTTCGGCCATGCATGCATGCACGTAAGCGCCAACTTCCTCATCCACTGGATGGCGCTCTTAACGTAAGCGCACGCCATCCAGTGGATGATAAGAGCCAAATTACAAGACGCCTCCCGCACCAATAAAACGTACAATAGATTGCAAATATTTCTCTTAAATCTTCATATAATAAAGTAATTTGCAAAATCAATATTAATAAACTCCGGTTACTTGCTAAGCTGACGTAGTCTTTATTGCTTGCGTTAAGTTACCTGCTAGACGGCTAGTATAGTTTTTACTACCTGCGTTAAGTTACTTGCTAAACAATTTATACGTAGTTTCCAGAATTTACAATATTTATTAAGTTTTCATTTTACATTATTTTTGCGAGAAAGTTCAAACATTCTTTAAAGGGAATTCTGAAAATTTCGGAGCTTTATACTGCAAGGGTCTTCTTTATCTCCGAAAATGTGGCATGTTCTGTCGACGCAGCCGATGCTAACCGACATCCCTACCGAGGCGAGAATCCCGTAGTGCACCTGACTACTTTCTTTTAACCACGAAAATCTCAACACAAAATCATATAAAGTCTATTCCAAGCACATAAACTTTGTGATTAAATGTTTCTGTTTCTTGACTATAAAATTTCTTTAATAGAACATTTATAAATCGCGAAAGTCGGAAATCTTCTCGGCTCTAATTGCTTCTTGCCGCGCCTCACTGTGGCTAAAGTAGTTTTGTAGCCCCAGGCACATAACTAGAGGCTATGTATATTACTAAGCAATTAGTCAACATTTGGAATGCTGATACACCATTATGATGTCACGTGTGAACCAACTCAGTTCCGTGTCGGCGAGCTGAAAAGCGGCTGGCTAAGCGCCAGCCTGACGTTGGAGATATCGAAATGCTTAAGTCTTCGACTGTTACCAGAATATATTTCAACATCTGCTACATCGTGCAGCATACAGTGATGCGTTCTTGATCTTACCTTTAGCGATAAGTCGTGTTTTGATCCGCTTCCTCCTGCATATTCACCGAGCCTGATTTGTATGCAATCGTCGCGATGTCGCGACGGATCCCGAAATGGCTCCAGCGCCAGTCGAAGAACTCCTCCATGGTGAACCCTACGGCAAGCGCCACCGAGAACACTACGGCAAGCTCCTCTACGACTGCTACTGCACAGAGAAAGACCTTTCCTTGCGGCATTAAGCTGCTGCATAATTCAGAACACAGCGTGGTCGAGTAAGTCAACTCCCTCAAATCGCAGTTATGGGCTTAGTGGCTCAGGCTCATTCATGCTACAAATCTTCGAGACTTTTCGAAGCTCACCAACTTTCTACTTTACAACACAGTATCGTCCTAGTCCACGGACTTACTGGAGACCGCGAGAAGACATGGACAGCAAATAATGATGATTCTCCATGGCCTCAATCCTTACTTCCATCGAAAATTCCCAACGCTCGCGTGCTCACATTCGGGTACGACGCATACGTTGCAGACTGGCGGGGCATGGTATCGCAGAACAGAATTGGGAATCACTCTATGAACTTGCTAACTAGCATCGCAACTTTCAGGGAGGACGATGACACTGTAAGCAACCGACAGCCTCTAACTGCTTTTGTAATGAAACTAACTATAATAGAACGACCGCCCTATCATATTCATCTGTCATAGTCTAGGAGGGTTGGTGTGCGAAGATGCAAGTTGCTCGGCTTGTGGGTATACGACGTTTTGCTAAGAATAATTATAGGCTCTATCAGCGGCAGCACGACGACCAGAAAGACATCTCCGAGCCATCATCGACTGTACCTGTGGTATTCTCTTCCTTGGCACCCCGCACCATGGCTCTGGCCTCGCAAAGTGGGCTGGAATGCTGGCCGTTATGATCGGCATCCTCAAGCAAACGAATCCGCAGATTCTAGCAGTATTTGAGAAAGAATCCGAGGTTCTTGCGCGGGTCCAGGATGAGTTCCACACTATGGTCAGGTCACGGAATCAAGAGAGGCTCCAGCCAATCGAAATCACGTGCTTTTTTGAAGAAATACCTTTACCAGGTGTCGGTGTTGTGAGTCAAGCAACACACTCTAATTGTTTCCTTGCTAATATCACTATTCAGGTTGTTCCTAAAGATTCTGCTATCTTGCCCGGGTATATCCCTATAGGAATACACAGCAACCACATGGATATGACAAAATTCGAGCGCGAAGATGAGCCCGGCTTTATAGCAATTACGGGAGAGCTTCGTCGGTGGATTAAAGAATTGACCGTTCCAAGTAGGCAACAGCATGGGTTGCAGGGTAAGTAAATGAGTTCGCAGAAATGTTGAATATAACCTGGTGTAATTCTTTCGGTAGATTCAACATCATCACGACCTACTCCGTCGTTAAGAATACCATTTCGACGTGATCAAGACTTCGTGGATTGTGATATCCTTCCTGAAATAAGTCAAAAATGTTCCTTAGCAGCATCTCGAGTAGCTCTCGTCGGCCTTGGAGGCGTCGGGTTAGTCACTTGCTAGTCGAGCGCAGTGAGAGTACTAAGTATTTTACTAGCAAATCCCAACTTGCCATCGAATACTCATATCGGATTCGGGAAGAATCACCAGAAACTTGGGTCTTCTGGGTCCATGCTGGCACGAGGGCCCGGTTCGAAGAAGGCTACAAAGCAATCGCCGAAATAGCAAGGGTCGATGGCCTAGACAAGCCCAGCGTCGACATCCTTCAACTTGTTAGCAACTGGCTATGTGATGAAGTGAATGGCCAATGGGTCATGATTGTCGACAACGCAGACGATCCAAACGTCCTTTTCAAGCAAGCTACAGACTATGGTTCTGCTACAGTAGCACGCTCTTTGTCTGACTTCTTACCTCAATCACCAAATGGATCCATTGTCCTTACGTCTCGCAGCCGAGATGTGGCTTTCAAATTCACAGGGAGGAACTCAGATATTGTCACAGTCGGCCCGATGAACGAGGCCCATGCCCTAGCTCTACTTCACAAAAAGCTCGAAGGACATCTGGATATGACCGATGCTGCAGAATTAGTGCAGACACTCGAATATATGCCTCTTGCGATTACTCAAGCTGCCGCTTACATTAGCCAAAGAGCACCACGTATTAACATTTCAAAATATTTACACGACTTTCGGGGAAGTGACAAAAATAGAGCAAGTCTATTGCAGAAGGACGCTGGAGATATTCGCAGAGATAGTACGGCATCGAACTCTATCATCGCTACATGGCAGATATCTTTCGAATATATCCGTAAAGAACGGTTATCAGCTGCTCGGCTACTATCGCTTATGAGTCTCTTCGACCGGCAAGGGATCCCCGAGGCTCTCCTGCTCCAAAATTATCAAGATAATGGTGATGTAAAGGCAAATTTCGAAGATGATCTTTCTACCTTGACAAACTACTCTCTAGTGACGATGAATGTTGAGGGAGATGAATTTGAGATGCATCGGCTTGTGCAATTTTCGACAAAGAAATGGCTCGAACTCCACGAAGAGCTGGAGAATTGGAAGGAAAAGTATATCGATATCATGGGAAATGCTTTCCCAATCGGGCGGTATGAGAATCGGAGAGTATGTGGCAAGCTGTTTCCACACGCCCAAATGGTTTTATTATTCTGCCCGACGAACGAGGTCTATTTAGCACAATGGGCTTCGATCCTTTTCAACGCTGCATGGTACTCCTCGGAGATAGGGAGCTACAACACAGCCGAGGAGATGGATCGCCGAGCGTTGGAAGGGAGGGAGAAGGTGCTAGGAAAGGAGCACCCCAACACGCTGACGAGCGTTAGCAACCTCGCCTCCGTGCTACAGAACCAAGGCAAGTACGAGCAGGCCGAGGAGATGAACCGCCGAGCGCTAGAAGGGCACGAGAAGGTGCTAGGAAAGGAGCACCCCGACACGTTGACGAGCGTTAGCATCCTCGCCTCAGTGCTACAGTACCAAGGCAAGTACGAGCAGGCCGAGGAAATGAACCGCCGAGCGTTGGAAGGGTACGAGAAGGTGCTAGGGAAGGAGCACCCCAACACGTTGACGAGCGTTAGCAACCTCGCCTTAGTGCTACAGTACCAAGGCAAGTACGAGCAGGCCGAGGAAATGAACCGCCGAGCGTTGGAAGGGTACGAGAAGGTGCTAGGGAAGGAGCACCCCAACACGTTAACGAGCGTTAGCAACCTCGCCTTAGTGCTACAACACCAAGGCAAGTACGAGCAGGCCGAGGAAATGAACCGCCGAGCGTTGGAAGGGTACGAGAAGGTGCTAGGAAAGGAGCACCCCAGCACGCTAACGAGCGTTTATTGCCTTGCCTATTTATTTCATCAGCGAGATGAATTCGAAAATGCTTCAATACTCTATCAAAGAGCATATATAGGTTACCAAAAAGTACTTGGACCGGATCACCCTACTACAAAAGCATGTTCTAAGCATTACGTTTCATTGTTAGAACATTCTCGTGGATAATAAAATGGGGTCTTTTTGCAACTCGAAGACGGTAATACCAAAGGGCAAAGACTTACCCGTTTAATGCGGGGTATGAATGGGAAGAATGAGGGTCAAGCATAATTTCAGTATGCCAGGCAGTAACACGTCAGAGGACACGGCTGATTCACGCCTAGAGACATACCACAGCCGATTCCGTATACTGCGATACGAGATGAGCACCAAACCTAGACTAGTCGAGCGTTCATCAAGCATAGTAGCTGCGCGTGAACTGCGGCTTGTACCTGCAGCGCCTTGACTTCTGTCGGGGCAATTTCCTATGCCTCACCTCATCACCAGACGACGTACTGGCCATGCTATCTAAGAGCTTGCATATCCCCAATCGCTTTTGAAGGTAGTAGCTGCTCCTTCTGCATTCACATCCGAAAACCTGAAATCAAGGGTCACGTTTTAGAAGGAACAAAGGTGTTTTGATTGCAAGTGTGACGTTGAAGTTATGCTAGCAGTTAACAGACATGATGTTGAATCATGATATAAGTTTAAGTAAGAAAGGAGAAAACAAAAGAGCAGCCATCCAAGATATTCGACAAAAATCCATCAGTCCACATTCTGATCACGTTCCTCTTGCTTTGAGCCAGTATTTGGATAATCTATCTGCCGCTTGGTCTTTGATTTTGACATCGTGTGGCAAAGCGATATTGTGATATTCCTCAGTGTAGAGCTCGATTTTTGGGTGATTTGAAGGCCATAGGCGTGTAACTCGAGCAGGTAGTGGTGGTGGTGGAGGAGGCCCTGATCTACAATGTAGTGGAAAACGATGTTGTTGTTGTGGTGCCGACATGGCTTGCTTGTAGGCAGATGTTATATCAAGTCCAGACTTCAAAGTTCTCACGAAGATTACTTTCAGCTCGCCCTTACACTCCCGCCCGACCCCAGCAAGCTTCAAGTCGAATGTCTCGGGCCAAGGCTCGAAGCGTTCTATCGCAGCTTGCAATTCGTCCACGTACTTACATTCATGAGACTTCAATCTCGCTCTCACTGTGGTTGGATTTTGTTTGAAGAATCCCCACCATCCACCGGTACTCAATTGATGAACCTCCTGGTCTGAGACATCCGCCTTCCGATATGTCACAGCAGGAGGAAGCGTGATGTGGAAAGCAGTATAGGATGTCAAGGCTTGGGTAACATTATCTTTATTCAGCGTGAGGTTGTCAACTGGTGGGTAACTGGAGGGTAGACTTCGAGGCCATGAAACACGATTCGTCAAGTCGTTGAAGGTGAAGCTAGATGGAAGCTGGCAACAAGGAGGCTTGGGCAATTCGCCTTTGTTTTCACTGTCGTAGTTAGCCTCCGCTTGATATTGAGATTTCGGATTCCTTACATTTTCTTTGCTTCCGGTTGAGTCATTGAAGTGTCCAAATTATCAGGTGCCGTAGATGTGTCTTTGTTCTCGGTCAATATAGAGGGTGGGGGTTCTTGTGTATCGCTGTCGTAGGCCGTCGTATCGGAAGCGGAATCACGGTCCGAAATTGAATCAGACTCGCCCTTGTAGTGGTATGCGTTCGCTATTGAAACTTCTGCTGCATGTTTCAACTGCCTTCCAGCACGGTACTTAACAGCTTCTTCCAATGCAATCTTTTGACGTTCCGACGAAGAGTCTGAGTCCCAAAGAAGAACAGCCACCAGAAGCAGTAAACCCTCGCCAGCACGCCATATTTCTCTCCCGCGCATGAATTCGTCGTAGCATGGATCAAAAAAATCGCGTGGGTGGCTCTGGACCAGATCGATTATCTCAGAGACTGCTTTGGAAAGTTCGTATGTCTTGGGGGAGCAGAGTTGGGTGCTCAAAAATGCACGGAGGACAAATACGATGTATTCCACCACACGCTGACCGTAATCCAGACCAGTATCGGTCAGAGGCTCAAGACCGATCTTCTGAAACTGCTTGACAGCGTTGCTCAGACACGTGAGCCAGCAGAGAAACTTATGGTGATAGTGGTCCTGCGCGAAGACAACATGATCGCTGATCACTGGCAGTAACGATGTCAGGTTCTGGTCTAGATAAGTCAAACGACAGTCCAGCAGTTGCTTGGGGTCTTCTTCGCAGACGTTCGCCGAGGGAGGTTCCGGAAGGGTCATGGTGTGATTGAGGTAGACAAGATTTGATTGCTTGGTGGTCGAAACTGTGGGGATTAAGTACAAGTAAAGTTCTTAGGACTCCGAGCCAGACGAGACATGCCGGATGCACTTCGCCCGTCACACGCGGCTAGAGGCATAATTTTACATACGCACCTGGGACGCCAGATAGGGAGGGAATGGACGCCCGACTGAAGCCCCGAATACGCCACCAAGATAGTGCATAGTGCATATACGAGCCCCATGCATTCTACTATTGGTGTATCATTCGAAGACCTTGTCTTTCCCAAATCGAGAAGAGAGGAGTACTCGCAAGTATGTTCGAGAACTGCAGGAGGCTTGGTAAAGATACTGTCGTATCTCAAGAGCGGTATGGAATTGATAATGGATGTCTTGAAGCTGATTTGGGTCTAATGACGATGTACCCTGTCCTTGATGACCTAATACGTTGCTCATGAGAACTCTAAATGCACGTGGAAAGCGCTATGGCCGATTGTCTGGAGATTTTCCTGTCCCCGGGGACAAAGGTCCGACCGAAACCCTCGATAGACAAGATAGACATGCGGGTTTTCCCAAAATGCATCCTAATCTTACAAGCCATTCACTCATGCCACATGGAAACGGGACGGATGGGGTTCAAAGATATCCAGCAGGTCAGAACCTTGAGTATGTGACGATTGGAATGTACGCATATGCTGCGACGAGGGTGATGAGACTAAGTATCCCGGCACACCTCGCACACCTCCTTCATTTTCCTGCAGTCTTGAACAAGGTCCACGATGACCTTCGCGATGCCTCGCGTTCGATCCCGTGTCTCAGTCGTTCGATCCCGAATGTCACCTAACTATGCTTCGAGTTTCAATCATTTTAGCTCTGTATGTGGAAACTTCAGCCAGTGCCTGAAGGCAATCCAAATTGAAATGGCAACGCCCTCACAGCCCCTATTTCCCTCGCTTAATTTACAGTCACGTGAGAGGTCGATATTAAGGGTTACAGAGCGGTTCACAGGACGGATTATGAAAAGTTTTCTTATAAATACTTACTTGATGATCAGTAAATTAAGGATTACAGCTGCGTGGAGTAATCGATCGTATATATACCTATGGAACTAGATCTCAACAGGAGCAGGACGTATGAGATTCGCCAGGCCTTCCGACAATTCGGCATAACTGTCTGGGTCCTCGTTTTCCAACTTTATAAACTTGAGACAAGGATCACCACCAAAATTCAGCTTCTCTTGTGTTCGCAAATTCTGAATTCCTTCCGCAAGACGGGCAAGACTCAACTGATAGTTTGCAGAAAGATAAGCCGCGTCGCTGTCCAATGTATCGAGGCGAGCACTGATTGCAACAATTTCATCGTTGGTCGAGCTCAGTGGGGGACTTGTACAAGAGACGGCTGCCATCTTGGTGCGAATTCTTGTACAAATTTGCTTCAAGTACTGAAACGCTTCAGCGCTGGCTATTGTTGTTACAGTGGATACGATGGTGCTGACTTCCTTGGAGTTGCAGAGTTGGGAAGTACCATCCTTTGAGTATTCTCGCGCAGACACATTTATAAAGCGCGATTGGCCGAAAGGCTATACTTTCTGTCTCCACGGAGCCCCGTCTGCTCCCAAGTCTCCCATGTTGACAAGCAATGGAATTGCGGCTGTCCTCTGCGCTTGCCTCTCCTCCTCTGTCCTTCTGGAGACTCTACGAACGGGAAGTCCCGCTCGTGTTGTGCCTTCTGCTTTGATGTGGATCTTGAAAAATCCTGCATGTGTAGCGGGTGGTATCTCTTTGAAACGAAAGGTAGGGTGATGAGGGTCGAGCAAAGTGATGTGATGTTGCTTTTTCAATTCGTTGGGGATAGTGGGATTTCGGAGGCCAAGTGCCGGATGGCTCGTAGGCAGTGTGATATTTCGGAAAGTTGTACTCCCACTCATCGACTGTAGCATTGTACCGGACTGGATATCCCTCCCTTCCCAGAGCATCGTCTTGGACAACCTGATATGCGTCATGGAAACTATGCATACTGTCAAACAGTGCCTCCTCGTATACGTCCATTATCTTTCATCTGCCCATTACTTATCGCTTCGTGTATGCATTGCGTGAGCTGTTGGATTTCGTGTTCGTGTCTCAAGTTGAGCTGCTGCGTGTCAGAGACTATTGGCTTTACTTTAGCAGTAAACTCACCATGTTTGTTTTGAACAATATAACGTGTTCTTCTCCTTTTCCGTTTTCTCCCTGGTGCTCCCGTGGCAGCAGCATCTAAAGGTATTAACCAGAATCATAACAAGAAGGGAACTGAAATGCTTACTAGAGATAAGTCTGGCCTCATCATCAATAGCTGTAGTCGCTGCTTCCCCAGGCTTGCAATAAGCTTCTAAGAGATTGCGGATACTCTTCCATCTCAAAGCAAGTGGCTGCAGAATTTCCACAAGAGCTTGATTCATTGTATTGTGCTCCATCAAAAACTTGGTTATTTCCTGCAGGCACCAAATAGTGGGAGGGTATTCAGACAAAGCATCATGCCACTGGGCTTCCTTCACAATTGTGATGATTTTATCCACACACAATTTCATCTCGTCTCCATCCGGACGGTCTGCGTAGATCCTGAAGTAGTTGAAATAGTGAAGGATATGCGTGGGGACAAATAAAGTCTCTGACAATGCCAATTGCCTGTGCTCATTCTCTATGCTGTATTCGAATCCAGGTGGGAATGATTTATTGGTCTTTTCGATTATTGAGTAGTAATCAGATTGCAAAGATTTGGGTCGGCCAGCCTCGATGAAGTTTGTCGTCGCCCGAAATGCTTGCACTACTAGGCAGTATATTCTTCGGATCGGATCGGCGCTCCCGAGATTGAGATCCTTCTCAAGTACAAAGCGCTCCTGAAGTTGTGGCAGGCGGCAGTTCCATGACGATATTGGAGGTGAGTTGACTCCAATTATTAGCCTCTCTAGAATAAAACAGCTCCAATAAGTCCTGCTATGGGACTCGATCTTGTGTAAAGACTCTTCAGGGCGATTGCTGCGACCAGCTTTGTCTAACTCCATTGCTTTTGCGAGCCGTGTAGCTTTGGAGGCAGCCTTTCTAGCGTCCTCCCAGCTTCCTTGTTCCATCTTGTGAATACCAAGGAGAATGAGACCCTGGACTATCGCAAGATGTTCCTCGCGACAATTTCGAGTTCGACGAATGATTTTGAGCTTCTTTCCATACCACTTGCAACCTCCCTCCAACCTTGTATCAAACTTCGAAGTCAGACATAGCATTCCATTGATCAGGATCTGCCCCCACAAGTCGTCACTGAGTATATCGGTTTGTAGAGACTGTCGCATTTTCGACTCGAAGGAAGGATGCCAAAATTGTAATAAGGGTAGGTAGTGTCGATTGATCAAAGCGCAATGCTTGCTCAGTATGGAGTTGTTGATGGGGCTTTCTGCGAGTGTCTCCATAGTCATTGTTTGGATATCTTCAGATGATGGATGTGGCGCGTTATCGCGAGAATTTTCAGGTTAGATAGATAGCTTCAAATCTTGCGACTTTTCTCTCGGTGGATGTTGCATAGCGAGAAGGATGGAAGGGAGACGACTTTCCCCAGCTGGCCCAAGCGGCTTACAAGGTCTGAAAGTGATTTACATGGGAAGAGCTTGACTGATCTGCCCCGACAATGAAATTGAATGGTCAAATTCTTTTGGGCATTCAGATGCTATGTTTGATAAGTTCAAGAATATATTCTATCTAAACTATACTTCAACAACCAACAGCATGATTTCGAGTTCTTCAGCTACTTCCAGCCTCTTTAGCAAGTATTGAGCGGAGAAGCCTTATCTCAGTGCTACTGTGTCTGCCTTCATTGGGTCAGCTTTGCACCAATTCACTTCTTCTGTTTTTGGTCGACTTTCCCTTTTTTTTTCTTTTTTTTTTCTTCGTGATCGTCCCTTCTTCCATACCTCGAGGATATTTCACATCTGTGTTTTCCTAGGCGTACAACCTTCCTAGTTCTCGGTCTAGGTGATGTAATCTTTGGCGCACCGTGCGCAATTCCTCTTCCCCCGTAGCACAGATTGTTCGGGACCAAGTACTCCCCTCCGCGAAGCTTTATACCGGATGGTACAGTCGGTATCGGCGGCCAGTACCTCTCCATTTATGGTATGGATTCACCTGGTGGGTATCAGCTAATTGGGAGAACAGTGCCAGTCTGGGATCGTTGGGTCGCTACTAAGGGAAAGGAAAGGATGTGGATGTTCAAGGTTATTGACCGGATCTGCTTTTACCCCGTTTCAGAGGAGACTCTAGACGACGCCAGAGAATTCAAGACAACCGACAGTCTCGTCAAGATTGAAGAGGGGGAGCTCAATCTGACGGAATATGAGGTATGGATCGAGGAGACTTCCAAGGAGGACGCGGAACCGGGAAGATTGAGGTTAGAGACTTTGAAGGAGAGTGGATTAGTCGATGAGCTAAAGCCGTCATATCAAATGGGTAGTAGCCAAGATGAGAGAAAAGACGAAGACGAGATTTTGAATGACACCGAAATGATCGTGCGAGCGGACATCGCTGGGTGGTGTTGGCAACGTAATGTCGAGGAGGGGAATATGGTCGAAGCCGTGCAGGAATTGGTACGCTAACACCCTTCTCATTTTGGCCATGTCTGATGTCCTAAACTAACTGCTTTGTGATTTATAGATCTCCATCGAAAGTATGAAAATGGAGATTAAGATACTCGCACCGATGAGCAGGAGGGTCGTTAGGCGAAATCGGTCAGACGCCTGATGTTGGCCATGGGATTTGTGTACTTGGTAGAGGAGATGGGGTAGATTGATGAGTGAGCGAATATTTTGTGGACTGATCGTGGTCGAGGTAAGTCAAGAATAGGGAAGTGGAGACTTAGAGATAGTTCCAATGCCGGGCTTTTGTCATTTGTCATGATAAGGAACCGTGATATCGAGATTTATAACAAAACAAAGTCAAGAAACAGGTCATTCGGTATGGAAATGTTCTCATGCTATTTTCCATTTCCGTCTCTGGACCCGAGCAGCTGCTGCTTTAGCCTGAGCTATGGGTGAGCAAGCATAAGCCGAGAGAGTGAGCATTCCTGAGCATCGCCTAAACACCACCTAAACACACGTACCCGCAAGGGCTCGTTTAGCTCCCTTGAAGCCCGGTTGCACTTTCCTAGTCTTGTCTCTAGGGGCGGGTCCTATTTTGGCTCCCGACAAGGTTCCTCAGGAACCCCTTTTTGATCTACACTCGCTTATATGCACGTGATACTTGAAAGGCTAAGCGGCTCAGCGCTCTCCATAACGTCTCTTCAACGAATGATTTCGGTAGCACTTAATTTCCTTCTCTCTGCTTTAGATCTCTTACTCGTATACTTTACTCTGGCTTCTTTCTCCTCATTACTGTCTTGCTTATTAAAGGCAAGGGGCCAAGGTGCTCTGAGGGCGGGTTTGATTCACACAAAATTGAGGCAACAGAGGGATAATAGTATCCGCTGGATTGACAAAATAGGAAATCGCCGGTGACAAGCCTGATGGTGACATTATGGAGCGGTGATGCCGTGGGTTTATATTGGCGTTAGGTTGGTGGACGAAGGTAGATGGAAGAGTCAGAGGGGGATGCAGGCAGGACGCGGGTGGTGCGCGATGAATGCGCTGAAGTTTTTGGGAAGTCCAGCTGGATGATTGGCTCAACGTCGGTGTTGTCATCTAGGTAGTGGTCCCTGCACGTGCAGTGCACATGGCGTTCCCTTGCGCCGCGAACCCCCCAAGTTCTTTCTCGATTTATTTTTTTCTCGATTTAATGTTTGAACTACCCTGCTCCAAGGGGGGTGGTTTATGTTCGAACTATCCCGAGGTTCTGGCGCAACAGCAGTGCCTCCGAAGTGGGAGAAGACTTGAATTACCCCTAAAATTTAGTAGCAATCCAAATACTTTAACACTCTCATTTCGGGAATCTCCTTGATGAACCACGATCTGCGAGTGCTGCAGTTTGTTTGCACGAAACCTCAACAGCAAACCCCTTCCACTTTCATCGATCTTCAATGCGGTACATTCCAGGACCAACGATCCCTCGTCCCTCTCGATCACCGCCTCCAAAGCAATGTCTTCTCACTACAGTAGAACAACCACAGTTCCGCCTCCACGATACTTTCCATAACCAGGTTCAAAGCAGTGTTTTCTCAGGCCTTGGCGATTCACCCCATATATATATATTCGACGACCAACAATCCCTTCATAACCAGCCTCGAAGCAGTGTCTTCTCACTAGCACAATCGCAATTAGCCATTGGCGATACAATCGACGACCAATCCCTTGCCCCTCTCGACAGCCAGCTCCAGAGCGGTGTCTTACCAGCACCATCGCAACCAGGTAAATTTGATGTAGAGGATCCATGAGACTACCTCATCGAATCGGAAAAACAGTTGTCGCGAGGGTAGCATCTCGGCCATTTGCCACGTGCCCCAACACGGATAGGATCAATATACTTCCGACGGAGATATATCGCTCGACTTGAGCAGGAGGGCACAAAGTAGTCTGTACTTTCTCGATCTCTTGGAGCAGCAGGGGGAAAGAAATATTTGATTGATTCATTTGTCTTGCAAGATGTCCATTTTCAGAAGCCCCTCCTCAAACAGGCTTGTTGGTGCCTTCCAGACACGGCTTTGAGTTTGAGCTGTTCCCGGCAGCGTGAGCTTGACTCCATCTCCAAGAAAGCTCCAGAGGGGGCCAGATCCGCCCATATCAACAGAGTTTTCTTCTGGCTTTCCATTAGCCTCAAATAATCATTACGCTTCCCAGCCTTCACGCATGAACCAAAGTTTTAACAGCGGACGTTTCAGATCATATCTCACGTCGCTCATGCATGCTGAACAGAAGTGGTAAGTCTGGTCAACGAGCAGTTCGACGTACGCCTGGTCTGACTTTACTGAAATTGGGGGATGACAAATTGTTCGGTGAATGTCCAACGGATACGCCTGCTTCCTCAATTTCTCTCCAACCACCTCCTATACTCATTTAGCACATTCACAAATGCTAAGATGCTCCTTACCATACCTTGAGTTGGGCGAAACAGGACAATCCATCTTCTACCGTCATAGCATGTACACGGGGGAGGATATATGTCCGTACCGCCATCTTCATACATTGACGCAGTGCATCTTGCTCACCAAAAGCAAAGTAGTAAAAGTCCCATGACTCGGATTTGAAGTTCCATTTTGTGCAGCAGAGGAGAAGACGCTGCTCGTTTGTAAATTCGGAAGCGATCCTACAGAGAAGCGATCGAGCGGCGTGTGACAAAGTAATCGACGGATCCACCATGAGGTCTGGTAGCATGACAAGCGCCATTAGTTCTTGGAGTGCTGCACATGCAACTTCGTGGATTTCAGATTCTGGTAGCAGCTTGATGGCTTGTAGTTATTATTATGAGCATCCAGAGATCTGTGAACAAGGAGGGGATAGTTCACCTGCATCTTGAAGTCCCTGGACGTGCACCCTATACGCTGATTCTCGTGCAGAACGAGATCTGCTTTTTCCTCCAAGATTTCGAGGCCGTGATCACATGGCCTCTTAATGTATGCGCTGCTTTCTTCGGCGAGGTCCATGAGTTCCGCACTGATAGTGGGTGGGGGGACGGGAGGATTGGATCTGGGCACAATGTCAACCGGCAGATCTATGTAGAGCCATCAGCAGCCTAAAGCAGCAACATCTGTGATACATAAGAACCCTTCGAGTGCCTTTGCTCAAAATACATTGTCATCTCGCATTCCTCTCCCTCTTACTCTCACTTGCGAATAACGTACCTCACTATGTGTGATTACACTCAAGTTGAATTTCGATGCGGGCATGTGCGTTACAAGGTTCGAGCGTGGTGTACCAATTATGAGGAAACTCACAAGCGCTGTCCTCCTTCAGTTGTTGCAATTGAATTCAGGTACGTCTTACTGCCCTGAGCCAATAACCACTAACTCACCACTTCTAGACTGGACCAAAGATGTGGTGATATTCGTCCACCAGCCATAAATCCCATTTGGATGGCCCATCAAACGAGTAATTCCAGTATCCAGATACGAGGAGTGGGGAAAGGGAGCGCGGGAGGTTGTCCGTGAACAGGGAGGCAATCGTAAGAGCAGCATCGGGAGGGTAGCACGGTATTTGATTTTTGGGGGGGGTGGGGGGGGTGGCGGCCAATAGTAGAGCTAATGGATGGATTCGAGGTATGCTCCGAGACCATTGTAAGATCGGTCATATTTCAACAAGTTTTGTGACAGCTCCGTTTCAATCAACGAGTTTTGGCACCATAGAACACTTTATAATAAGAACACACAGTTTGCAAAGTGGTTCGCATGTTAAATTCAATGCCTTTGTACAGTAGTCGGGCGTTGCAGAGCCTCAAGCGTTTTGCCCTCCCAAGTCCCGACAACTACCTCAATCCTGGCTTTCACCCCCACAATATCGGATCCAAAGGATATCATATATTGGAAATAGAGAACTCGGCAAATCTGCAACCACCTTGGAGAGAGGCGCCTCGCTTGAACAAAAAACTCGGAGAACCTGCAACCCCCTTGCAGAGAGGCGCCTTGGCTGAACAAAAAACTCACCCCCTGGCTTCTCTCCACAAACTAGCACCTCTGATTCCGAGAGTCTCCAGTCTGTGCATACGCCACTGCCAATTATAACATCTTGCATATTTATCGTATAAACGTCTTGTCGCCCGGTTTTGCTGGAGAGATTACCTTCTCTTGCTATTCTGAGCTGCATTGTTTGCCTTCTTTACCTATGCTGAGTTGCAGAAGAGATGCCTGCAGCCACTTCCTCGTCACCGCCTCCAATTCAAGGAGCTGCTGAGGAGAGCAACGAAATTTTGGTTACGCTTGAGGTCGAGCAGGTAAGGCTCTCTAGAAGGCTCTCGCTCAAGAACTCATGCTAATTTAATAGACCTTTGAGCAAACCCGATTTGATATCAATGAGCTCATTGGCATACCCCTAGGCAATGAGTCATGGATGTCTTGTTTTGTGCCAACACCTCAAATAGAGCCCAAAACTTCCGATTGGGATCAAATAAAGACAGCACCGGGGATATGCGTTATTGGGAAAACCTGTGACGGCAAGTTTTACGAAGTTGCTGTTTGTAAGTCATATTCTCCGTGGCTTGTTGGCCACGAATTTGAGTTTGAGCTGGACCTTCATTACAACCGGACGGAACCAGCAGATGCAGAAGTGCGGGTCTATGGGATATTGCCAGCGAGAAAGAGATCTCATGCTCACTTCCTCAAAAATGTCATCAAGGAGATCTCGTTTGGGCGGGGGCGAAGGTTCGAACAATATTGTCGTCGCATTGCTCCATACGAATTACAAATACCGCTTGAACGAGCTATCTTAAACCACCACGTCCTAGTAAACTCAACTTCGCCACTCCCAAATATTCATACTAACTTTTCTCAGAAATCCAATTCTCAGATCCGCAATGAACTTTGCCAGTGGCTTGTGCTCATCGGCCTAAGCTTAGACTCCAATTGCAGCCTTGTCTCCGAACTCGTTGGGAAGGACCAAGATCAACTACTCCAGGGCTTTCGGCAAGACCATACGGATCTCCTCGAAGACATACCGAAAAGTCAACAGAATGCAGAATTTCATCGCATTTCACTTCACTGGTTGCTATTTGTATCATGTGGCGCAAAGCATGATTTCAGACCACGCAAGTTTGACCCGAGATACACAGCTGGCGAGAATGCCAACATGATCGGTTCTCTTATTGGCATTAAAGGGTCGAACCGTTTTGGGCACTTTGACTTGCAAGCAATGGCCAATGCTCTTTCACATTCCAAGGTCTTCACCAAGTACGACATTAGCGTGCTAGGCATTACGAACTTAGCCAGCAAAATAATGAAATCCCTTCCAATCGGTTTCCAAGAAGGCTACTTGGTACGATATTCCCAATAACCAACTCGGAAAATACTGACGTTCTCTAGGATCTTCCGACCGAGGTGTTATACAGAATTGGCACAGGAGCGGTAAATGAAGCTCGCACATACTGGTCACACATTTACCACCGGCAACCTTCCCTCAAGAAGTCAGACAACAATATATTACTGCTTTTGATCTGGAGCTCAATAACCAGCGATGTCGCTCGAAACTTCAGCGAATGGGCAGCCTCAGATGATGGTTTGAATCTACGTCGACGACTTCTCAAAGACGTCCAGAAATCTCAAACAACGGAGCAGCTCGCATTGACCCTAGCCGCCTGGCTATGTTTTCAACGACTTTTCCCTTGCTCTTCCGATACTACACAGCCTATCAAAGGTTCTTTCTTGGCGGATTTCCATGCTCTTCTAACAGGCGAGCGACTCAGCAACGAGTGTACGGTCCTTGAGCATATGATATCTTCACTCTTTCGGGCTCTCAATAACTTGGGAGGCGATTATCAAGATACATGCCAACTTCTTAACGCTGTGCTTGACACAGACACCCTCGCTCTGTGAAATCCTGACAGAACTTCGGTTCAATATTGGATATACAGGACGAAGAAGAGGCTAGCTCATAAATCTGCCAGAGCATGGACGCATGGGTTCTGCATACTTCAGAATTCCAAGAGCTTCTTGGCCGGTGTCTTAGCCATTGTGCTTTCCGCGAGGCACGATCTGATCTGTCGAACTCGATTCTTTCTATTTCCTATTCTATGCTATCACTTCTCGACGGTTATCTCACTTGTCGTGCTTTATGCGAGGTATGATCAGATCAGTGAAAACATTTGATTTCCCACTAAAATTACCGACAGTATTCTTCGATATCTTGAGTCATCCTTGGCTTGTAAAATTCTCCTTTTTTCGACCTGTGGAGAATTCTTTGCTCTATTCAAACTTGTATATGTACGCCACAGTCCCCAGCAACCGGATCGATGGTTCTTACTTGTCTGTGCTTCTCTATCCTTCCTGAAGTTCATTCTCACTTGCGTTCTCTTCTTCGTGGACCGGAGCGAGTTGATTGGGATTGGTGGATTGCTAGCCTTCTCTGCACTGGTGAGTCAGAAGCTTGTCTTTAAGAGGACTAGGCTAACACCAAATGAAGATTGTTTGTGGCCTCCAGAGCGCTCTTCCTCAGATCTACCGCTTGGTGGCTCACTCGGATTCACCTGTTACGTGGCGTGAGGTGCGGGACTTGAAGAAGGTATTTGACGTGGATGTGGAGAGTGGGGTGCTCGACTTGAGAAAAGGTTCTCTCGCTACATTACATTCGGAGTTTGATTACATGTGGCAGCTGAATATTACGTTTGCTTTCTGGAACGCAACATAACCTGGTTGAGGAAAATGCGCCGCATGGTAGAATCGAAACGGAACGTTGTTGGGTGGTTCGAAAGCGGAGTTGGCGGAGGTTCTTGTCTCTCCTTTCGTGGAAAGACATCTGCTGAGGGAGTATACCCTAGTGTTTGAGTAATTTAGGTTCCCTGCTCTTCATCTGTTAGGATAGAAACTTATCGTCCCCTTTTGAGCTTTAACTGCATATCGTGTTTCAGTGACTTGGAACAGCATATTTTCGCTGAAAGGGAATATTTTTGCGAGGCCAAATCGCCGACGTGAGGGGTCACATACGCTCAGGGCATTTCCAATCGATCGGAGAATTCTTTTGCGATGTGCAACAAAACCAGCTGCCTTACGCACAGTGATATGGTTTCTTTTTGGAAGTGAGGCAAAGTGAGGTGAAGCAAATGAGTTGGGCTTGAATTGTGTGCGATGCAGACTAGGATAGCAGGTCAGAAAGTATTGTAAAACTAGGTGAGAGCTCCACAGACAGAAACAGAACGAGACTATGTCGATTAGTCGAGCCGAAAGCGATTGCATACGTGTCGTGATCCGGATTGTCTGCGACGCCGTGTTCTGGTGGATGATGCGACCACGTCAATTGAGCGGCGGTACTTCTGGTCGTGAACCGTACGTCGCAGCTTCAACGGCCTGGCATGTGCGATGTAGCGCGTTGCGTGCGGGATGGAACAAAGGAAGGGTTGCAAGCCCGTTGAGTTGATCCCAGTGAAGGGATGCAAAAAGAAGGTGCTGAAAGCTTGATTGGGAAACTGGGTTTGACGTGACCGTGGTCGAGAGTCGGGTTTAGGACTGTCTGCCAGGGGAGACAAGGGAAGGAGAGCAGCAGCAGAGGCTGGTGGTGTGCAGAGAGTTGAGGTTTGCTTGTTTGTTCGGTGAGCTTGGGTTTTGTCTGCTGGCTGGCTCGTGAGGTGCTGGTGCTCGTGCTTGGTGAAGACACTTAGATGATGGTCAGAATGAGCGCAGATTTAGAATCTGAAGATCAATGGCTAGTGCGCTGATTCACTGGAGCGATTCTCGTTTGCGATGTTGCAAGCAACGCAGGTTGAGTTTCCAGGAGTTGTTTTTCGTTTGGTACACAGAGGCAAAGATTCTGTTCCTCTGCAAAGGGCAGCGCGAAAACAGAATTTGGTTTGGAAACTGCGAAGCTTGGCACTTTCTGTTTTCGTCCAAAGCAGAAGCCGAAAGGCAGAAGCCGAAAAGCAGAAGCTGAGGTGAGAGGAGGTGAGGTGAGAGGAGGTGAGGTGAGAGGAGGTGAGGTGAGAGGAGGTGAGGTGAAGTGAGGTAAGTAGAGTAGAGTAGAGTAGAGTAAAGCAGAGTAGAGTAGGGTAGAGCAGAGTAGAGAAAAGCAAAGCAAAGTAGAGTAGAGTAGAGCAGAGCAAAATAGAGTAAAGTAAAGTAAAGCAAAGCAGAGCAGAGCAGAGCAAAGCAGAGCAGATTAGACCAGACTAGACTAGACTAGACTAGACCTAGGTAGTTTTTGATTTGCAGAAGCGTGCAAGCAACGAGAATCACTACTGCAACTTGTTCCATCTTCCGCGTCTCGAGCTGCACTGACACCGCCACAGATTCTGATTGGAAATGCCAAAATACCTGATTAATTCAGGGTAACACAACGAATAGCGTCTATCTACTACTGCTACCATACCTTACAATCGGGAACTGCTCTTTCTTAGACCGCGTTCATGCTGTTCGCAAACAGTCTGCAGCGTTTCAACCCACTTGCCAAGAACTGCCTGTATTTTCTCTGCTGGGTTACGGACAGCGTTGAAGACCAAGCATAGTGTGAGCTTATCATCCCACGAATGCGCGCGACCAGAACTGGGAAATTGCGTTAGCATACAAAATTCTTTCGAAACAAGCAATCTCTGAATTTGTGCATGAAGTGTGCTTACCAAAAAGACTGGATCTGATCCGTAGCCATTTGATATGACTCTAGCACCAGACTTAGATCCTCAGTACCAGCGATGGAAAACGTCTTGCTCAGTATTTGAGAGCCGGGTGGGTCGGAAACGAAGTAGGGGCAAGTTTTGGGGTAAGTTGGCCCGGCATTGAGGACGGCGCTGCAGGATTCTTCAGATGTCTGACTGAGGCATTGTGTATGTAACACTTACGATTTATTTTCCGAAGCCTCCACCACAGCTTTGGCACCAGCTTCCATTGTCCTCGCTATACCCTTCATGCTTGAAACTCCAGCCCAGACCTTGGCAATGAATCTCGCAACTTCCCAGAAAGAACTGGGATCCTTGAAGAGAGCACAAGGGACAACGATTGGAAGACTAGATGTAGCGATATTTACGAACACTCTGCGGTTCGAGTACGGCTGTGACATCCATCCATTGCGCAGGTCCAACACTGAGCCGCTTCTGAAGACATCCTCTGGGCCTGGCTCTACATCTGTGGACTGGTGGACAGCCGTTAGCAGCGCCGCATGCATGACCGATGCTAGTTTAAGTCCATGCTGCCTGCTTGCATCAAGAAGTCGAGGCAGAAATGCAGCCTCAAACGTGTGAGACACGAGCTGGGTGCCCCGATGTTCGGATTTGGGAGGCCCAAGTTCTGGTCGATATATAGGAAGTCCGATATCTGGCTTTGAGGAAATCTGTTAATATCCTGTCATGCTGTCATAGTGGTTGGGAAACATACTTTGGTGAAGCCTGTCAATGTGGAGAGTGTAGGAAAAAAGGGGGTATTCGACACAGGTTTGGATGTTTGCTCCTCCGCTTCTTCCTTCATAAGGACAACCGATGGTGGGAGAAGCCTGAAGATTTCTTGGCCCCAAATGATCTCGCCCTTTCCCATTGGTGAAGCTAACCGATCCAAGAACTCGTTGAAGATACACTTCACACCGGTTCCGTCAACAAAAACATGACTCGTGTGTAAAACGACATCGAAATTGGAGACAGCCGATTGTACGGCCTCGTCCGGAGAGACGACAATGTACGCTAGGTGAAAGTCACCAGCCCCATTAGGCAAGGGGGAAGTACGGCTAAGGTGTTGTCTCAACCCAAGCCAACCTCCCTCTCTGATCACCAAAGAAACCGTGCGCTCTGCCCAGTGATTGATGCCGTCGATGGAATCATGCTTATAAATGGCTCTTTTGTCGTCGGCAACAGTTGCAGCAAGAGATGGAAAACGCCATCTTGTCTGCTTGAATGCCTCAATTGCACGAGCGTGTAGTTGAGAGGTTGCTAGAAAGCGAGCTGCTGCCCCAGAGGCGTTGGATTGAATTTGAATGGTGGCACCGATAAACCCGCAATGTTGACCATGAAGCTCTCTGTTGAGAATCGAGTACATACGTTCGGGGTAGCTGAGCAGCCGCTCCATTCCAGTGCTGGTTTCTCGCCATGAGTACTGTTTTCGGCGATTGCTTTCACCCGCAACTTCCTCGGAAGACATCGAATAGAGAGATCAAGATGTGTAGACAAAGAGATCAAGAATGAGAGCTAGATGAAAGATGTTTTTGGAATCGTCGAGGGACATGAAGGCCAAAGAGGTTGGCAGCAGAGGCCGCGTTGCTCAACGAGCTGAACAATGTGTTGTGTGATGGTGAATGCGCTACGTGACACCATTTTCCCGAGGACCACAGAATAACTAGCATTGGCGGTACAATCTGAACCACGGGAATACCTTCTGTTATCGATAACCAGTCAGAAAACAGATCTTTTCCACGGCCATGAACACATTGAATTAAGGAATATGACTCCAGAATCCTGGTAGTGCCGTCCAACGAGATCAAGGCCGTCACCCGCAGCTAATAATTCTCTCCCACGCCCTGGCTATGTCTGTGACAGTTGCAAAAACAGTGAAAGTGGCACTGCTGCAGCAGAATGAGAACAGCGTCTAATGCAGCAGAGGTCAATCTTGACTCGAAACATTAATAAGATTGCTAAGGTGCACCAAAGACACGTTTACAGCTGTAGCACTTGCACAGTGCGTGTATGATTCTGCTGTGTGACAATGGTCTGATACCTGGTGCAGTGGCAGTGGCGTAGTCCAAGTCTCCAGTACCAAATAAAAGATGCAACATTTACTTTCCAATCCGCGGGGACTAGAGGCATGGATTCTTACATTCGATCTGGAGAGACCCCTTTAAAGCTTGAACGTTTCAGATAGTACTTTTCAAAAGAAACTGTCTGTATCACCCGCCTCTGTCACAGGCGTACGATCATGCTGAAGCACGGTTTCTCGGGTACTCTGGTTGCTGTGAAACATGCAGTGGAAGCACTAGCAAAGACATCGCCCTATCAAACTCACGGATGAAGTGCACTTGACACGAATTGCAAAGAGGCAAGACTCCTTGAACGTCGGGAGACTTCTGAACTCAGAATGGTCACGTGTAATATCTTTCCCCGCATGGCGATAACCCCGATACAGCAAGTGACAATTGACAACCTGCAAACTCCTTGATCCTTGTCAGGCATGTTCTGTAGAGAAGAAGAAGAAGAAGAGGAAGGGCGAGAGACATCCCAGCAGAGCAGAGCAGAGATCGCTTCTCGGTCGCCAGGAGGGACCGAGCCTCCAGGAGCAATTAATGGGTTGGTGATCTTCCAGAATTTTTATTACGAATCCTATCCAGGCCAATAACGCAGGAACATGCCAGTCCTTCTTTGGATTAATTATACTTCCAGAAGGGTAGCAAGTCAGAGTCTCTCTGGATTACTTACATTTTGGTAATTCCTATCCATTCACGACAGCACGTTCACGTCTAAGACGATCATTGTCCACGCTTCACACGCTGCACGGTGTATCCGCAGACCGGTCCCCACACATCGCCGAAATGCCTCCAGGGAGCAAAATTACTCGCTGCAGTGGACGCCTGCAGGAACTCAGGAAAGCTTGATCTTAGTGCATGCAAAGAATAATGGCCCAGTACGCATACGCCGCCCTGCCCTGCTCGTGGTAGATTGATTGATTGATTGACTGACCGGTACCGTAGAACTCGGTTGACGATTCGACGACCACCCACATGGGGCACGAGCATGGCAAGCCAGACACAGAGACACAGAAGCGAGAGAGGTGATTTCGCATCTGGCCTCGGTTAGCCGGACGCTCAGGGGTATATCAGGTATTTAATTTATATATGCATCTCTCCCGGGGCTAGTCAACGGGCATAGATCCAGATGGAGCAAGATCCACGATCGATAGAAGAACCATAATATAGGACAGCGCGTGCACGCGGTGGCTCGAGATGGGAAGGTGGGCGGTATGCAAGATCATAACACTGATCGAGTGACGAATGTTAAGCTTGGATTTTCCGTCCGTGTGAGCCTGTTGATGATTGATTGATTACTGTATAGATAAGTACCAGTGGCTTGCTTTTCGAGTTTTCGAGAATCTCCAGCAGCCAACTGCAACAGGTTGTGACTTACTTCGTACCCCGAGAGTCTCCGTCTCCTTCGTTGCTAATCATGCAACTCATCTCCATTCTCGCCTCTTTGCTGGTTCTGCCCACCCTCACTTTTGCTCTTGCCATTTCGGATACGACTAACTCTGCTCTGTCTGCATTCGGCAAGCGCTCTACTGTATCTGATATCTTGACAGATATTGAGGATGCTGCGAGCTGTACAGCTTGTGAGGCTTTGTTGGTGATCCTGAAGGTTCTGGCACATACCGGGAATGACAACTTCGTGGATGTGATCACGGAGATCTGCATTCTTGCTGTAAGTTTTAATTCCTTCGTTCGTACCTGTGTGATACAGACTAACCGGATTGGAAAGGGGGTTGATGACGATGATGTCTGGTGAGTATCTAGCTATACATCTTTCCTCGCTCCAAGCTGACCCCAAACCAGCAAAGGAGCTATTGCTCTCGAAGGGCCAATTCTTGCTCACGATCTTCGCGTCATGACAATCGGCACTCGTACTTCAGAGCTTTTCTGCTTGACTGTCTTCGGGCTCTGCCAGTGGCCAAATGTTGAGGCGTACACTGTCTCAATGACCGACAAGCCGGATACCAGTCGTCCTGCAGTCAGCGGGAAGACTCCCATCCAAGTCGTTCATATTTCCGATATTCATGTGGATCTCAGCTATGAGGTTGGTGCAAGCTATGACTGCACGAAGAACATCGTACGTTATTTGATATTTTTTTTGATGACTTTCTGGTTATGAGAACACCATGGTTGAGAAGTGTCTCAACAACTGAAATATGAAGCTAGACGGGCCTCAGCTCCGAGAACCTACAGATCTGAATTATGTTATCATGCTAATTGTTGGTCAGTGCTGCCGGCCTTATACTTCTGCTGATGCACCTGGCAATAATTCCTACCCCGCTGGAGAATATGTAAGTCTCGTATCCACGTACAAAGGATAGATCTCAATAAGCATGTTAGGGAGAGCCAACATGCGATTCGCCTGTGACTCTTGAGGAAAGCATGTATGCTGCGATTGAATCGCTTGTCCCCAACAAGAGCTTCACGTGAGTATACTATTTGACTTGGTTTGGACCATGGCTGAATCGCAACAGAATTTTCACTGGAGACGTCGTCGAGGGGGCAGTTTGGCTGGTCACTGGTAAGTCGCTCAATGATCAAACACTGAGAAAATCTTGCTGACAAGGCGCCAGATACTGAAGTAACTAACGACCTCAGTGAGTCGAATCCTACCTTTTCTTTCAGAGGATCTTGGGAGCCGAGCTCTTGGAACACTCCTTCTGGAGGAACTATTTCCTATGCTCTTCGATGCTCTGATAGAACGTATGCTAACTTGCTATTAGATGACGCATATACCAGAATGAGCAGTATCGGTCAGACCTATGCTGTTGTTGGAAACCACGACTGCAGCCCTGTGAACTCATTCCCTCCTGCAGCTGTCGACACCACGATCACCTCTCAATGGGCTTACGACACCATGTCCTCGGACTGGTCGACTTGGAGTACGTCAAACTCCGCCTTTGTTTTTGTTTATCCTAGGAGCCGAGACCTTCGAGATCATCCTCGGGAGCTGCGCATCAAAGAAAAAGTGTTTCAATCCCTCGGACTAGCTCCTCGGCTCCTGGGTCTCTATCAAATGCGTATACTGATTTGTCTATAGTTGGAGCTACTGCTGCGGCGGAGGCTGATGACAACTACGGATCCTACTCCGTCCTGACCGCTGGAGGTTTGCGCATCATCAGTGTCAATACAAACTTCTGGTACAAGGTAAGACTCGCTGAGAGATGAAAAGGGCAAAAATGGCAAAGAAGTTGCTTATTCGTGACTAGCAAAACTTTTGGTTGTATGAAGCGACCATGGAGAGAGATCCATCTGGTCAACTCGCTTGGCTTGTGACAGAATTGGGAGCTGCTGAGACCGCTGGCGAGCGTGTCTGGTTGATGGGCCATATGCCCTTGGGTACGAACTTAATTTCAATCTGATGCGCAAGTGAGATAGTGGCTTATACTCCCGTTCTAGGCTCAACAGACGCTTTCCATGACCAATCTCAATATTTTGGTAGGTTTTACCTTGATCTAGCCGACTTGCCTAACACTTTCAGATCAAATCATTCAAAGGTTCCATGCCACCATCTCCGCAGTCTTTTATGGCCACACCCACAAGGATGAGTTCGAAATCGCCTACTCGACTCCCGAAGCCCCAACAGCAGCGACTGCAAATATGGTGTCCTACATTGCTCCAGCATTGACTCCCACATCTGGGAACCCAACTTTCAGAGTTTACTCCGTGGATCCCGAAACCTTCGCCATCCTCGACTACACGGTCTACTATGCCAACATCTCGTCTCCAACATACCAAAGCGGACCTACATGGGAGAAGCTCTACAGCGTCAAGGAGGCCTATGGTAGCTTGTTGACACCCCCGGTCACCGACGCCGCAGCCGAGTTGACCCCTGAGTTCTGGCACAATGTGACCGTTCTTTTCGAAGACGACGATGATGTGTACCAAGCTTGGTACGCCAGAAGAACCAGAGATTACAGTGATGCCACGTGCACTGGCACCTGTAAAAACACTTCAATCTGTGAGCTGAGAGCCAGTCAGAGTCAATACAATTGGTAGTTCGCTCCGTCCAACGACATGAGATGCTTCGCTGACGAGAAAACTAGTGGGACTGTGACTGCAGGAATCAACTTCAAGCACAAGCATAAGCGGGATACCACCACGACCACCGACCACAGCGAGTGTGAAGGTTCAGCTATCATTCCTATCATGACTTCATTCACGAGCACCGGGATGGCAGCTTTCCAAAGCGCATTGACAGAGACCATGGGAGAGTCGTGGTTGAGTACGACGATTCCTAGTAATTATACTGTGGCGGGATGGAACTCGACGACTTCTTAATTTCGTGGTAATTTTAATTTTTGAGACGAGTATAGTAATGTTGGATCTCGAGTTTCCATTAGGTCCTGAACTGAGCAATTGTCGAGGACTTGTGCTCATGTCTCCCCACGGTGTACTTTGGATGATATTTTTTGACTGCCGAGCCGTGATGCACTTGTTCAATTTTGCTTTCAAATCAGCCATCCGGTCCTTATTTTTGTTGATATCGAGCAAATACCGAAGCACTGTTCAACTACTGCTCGCGCGGAACGACTTCGTTGGAACATAAAGTATGGTTTCCCTGCGTCAACCTTCGCAGATCACAAAAAGCATAGCTGCTGCAATGTTTTTTTTAGAAGCAGAGGATGTGAGATAAAAATTGAATGCGAAAAGAATATTGATACAGTGGTGCAAGGGGATGCAAGTCCACGACCGTAGGCCGCTGTATCGATTCCGCTTCGGTCACAAAACAACATTATTATGTGAAACTAGGTGTTTCGTATCTTTTCCAGTTCATAAAATCGAATTAAGTATCTCGTGTAAATGAAGCGGAGAAAGGCGTCCAGTTCTATCTCCTTTGAGCCAGCATTCTTTTCTCTCATCTTGACATTGCTCATGAAGTCTATGCTGCAACGAAATGAACAATGGACGATAAGAAATTCCTCAATTTTCAAACTCTGTTTCCTAAAAGGCAATCAGATGATCAAGAAAGACTTCATTCCTCTTATCAGTGCAGGTACTTCAAGTAATCCAAAGTAAATAGTACCGTTCAATACACGCACGTATTCCCGTCGCTGGTGTTAGCATTTTCGTGCTTTTTTGAAGTAAGAAACCGTTTCAGGTTCAGAAACATCACGGACCAGATACTATGAGAACGAAGACTGATCCAAGAGGATCCCCATCCAACCCATTTGAGGATCACTTTCGCGAAACCCATGTACACAATAATCTCATTTTGATCACGTGAAACAAATTTGACGGTTTCTGACTTAAGTACAATGTGAAGCGAAGAGTATCGGGAGGAGTTGAAAGCTTCTTAGAACCTTCTTCTAGCACGTCACATTTGAAGTGCTATTGTTGACTTATTCAGAAGCTATTGAAACTAAAGTGGAAATAGCCTTAGCAAGCATTATCTTGTGGCATAGCATCAGACATCTCAGACTTGCTCTGACTTCAGAACTATTTTGACTGGACCCTATATGCACATTCTCTAAGTTCTCACACTTCACGCAAGGAAAATGATTCAAGACAGCTGCACTAGCTCGGGTCACGTGCACAACATACAAGACGAGACTTCAAGTGAAAAGGCAAACAACTCTTCATATTCATACACATCTCCTCTCGACCTCTCAAGAACTCAAAGCCAGATTTCAAATCCATCGCATCTCTAATCCCTATCATACAACTCTCCATCACTTCCGTAATCATACAATATGAAGAATTAGGAAAAAAAGGTCATCGTCAGGTAGAAATACAAGGATATCGCCCAAAGAGCTCAAACCGATCCACACACCAAAAAAAAAAAACAAAAGAAAAATGAAAAGGAGAATGATATAGAAAAGGGAAATCCGACTCGCGTCGTAAAACATCTAGAAAGGAAGAGAGAGGAAAACAGTCTATGCTAATGCCAGTAGAAAATCCACCCGGAGAAGAAAACAAAACTAAACATTGGTCAATTGCTTGCCGCCCGGCCCAATCCAATCCCAAACAATTATGCCCTATGCCCTATGCTAATGCCCAACACCCAAGAAAAGCCCATCAGAAATCCGTGCCCAAAACAAATGGAAAGAGGTGGATCCTGGTCGAACCGGTGACGGGAACAACCAAGGGGAATCCTTCGAAGCGTTCAAAACGAAGCGAGGTGTCGAATAAAGGGGTCGGTTTGGTTGGTTGATGATTGATTTAATTCGACATAATTTTTTTTTTTTCGTGTTGATGCTAGGTTGATGCAAGTGCATGAAATACCACAGACAATCGCTCTCGTACATGATCTCGAGCAAAGACGGTGATGTAAGGTGGGTGGGTGGGTGATGTGATGACTAGCAGATGCAGTGTCGTGCAGGGGTGATGTGGAAGATTCGCGGCTAGGGACATCCGCAAACGAGAATCCGAGATCCAAAGTCGGTGTCGAAAAAAGGACATGCAGAGTTGCAGCACGGATGGTTCACGACCCTCGGTGCATATGAAAATCTGACTGAATGTTCAGGCGTTTCGTCGAATCTGTTCTAAAAGGACTTCGTCAGCTGAGGTTCCCAGGGTCTAGATTTCCGTGCAGGGGTCGATCATCAGGTGATTGGACGTCAGGTGGAGATAGACGAACGGCAGCCTAAGATAAGAAAGGAGGCGGAGACCAAAAATAAAACAGCTTTCGCTTTCTTTCTGGTCGGAGCCTTGTCTTGTCTTAGGCAGGATTGAGGACTCAGACACCAAGAGGAGAAATGTGACTCAACCTACCCAGCAAAATGGTTATGGGCAATCAGGCAGTGCGAGAGAGAGCGCGTTCAGCTTCCATAGTCTGTCGGGAGAAAGGGCCAGTCAGTCAGTCAGTCAGGCAGGACTTTTGAGGGGATTCGCAGTAGGTGAGGACTTGGAGGTACGTACCCGTGTCTTTCTCTGGCTTTGCTGGAGCAGCTTTGGACAGCCTTGCCGTGCGTCCTCCATAGTCTGTACAAGGAAGGCCAGTTAGCAGAAGGTTCAAGCAGGTACCGGATCGGTGTTGTGGCAATTGGCGTGCCCTCCATTACAAAGCAGGGTTGACTTACCAGTGTCACGCTCCGACGGCTTTCCTTTGGGCTTTGCCGCAAGTAGCAACGGTGATGTGTATGAAGCCGACATGGTGGGTGGATGGATGGATGTGAAGTGATTCAAGACTTGCGACGTTGTCAAATTGTTGATGTGAGTTTGAGAGTGAGAGAGAGGTGCAGTATTTGTACGTTTGCGAGCGAGACAAGTCCTTTGGGGATATGAAGAAGTAATGATGTTTGAAAGATGTGAGAGAGCTTCTCTTTTTGTACTACAGGCCTATGAACGAGCATAACACAACCAGGGCAACCAGAAGGGGCTATGATTAGCTGAACCTTGGGGGCCCTCCTTGAAATCCAGGTGAACACTTCCAGCATGGTTCACCGTTCCTAAGCTTCCGCCTTGAATTATGCCTCGCTGGGTCATAATATCATGGAAGGGGGCCTTTCTACTTACCCTTCGTGTCGCTCTCGCCTAATGGTTCCCAGGCGGCGACTCCTGGCGGGCCAGTAGCGAGAGCCCCGGGCCTGAGAAGGGCCTGAAATGGGGGACCAGGATGACTGGGCCTGGGACGAGGAATGGGATAGGATGATGGGATGGGATGGGATAGGATAGGATGGGATGGGATGTGGGATGTGAGATGGGATGTGAGATGGGACATCTGGGTATGGCTACGGGGTGTGGGTGTGGGTGTGTCTGTCTGTCTGTCTGCACAGCGCCATCCGTTTGTAATTTGCCACCGTGCCAGTGCGTAGTGAGTGAGTGAATACTGTACTGTACTGTACTGTACTGTACCGTACAAGAGTGAGTGGTGAGTGCATCGTTCGCAGCCACTGCTTGTCCCTGCGTTTCATCGTCGGGCGTCCAGTGGGAGGGGACGGGAAGCCGGAGTTGGCGGGTCTTTGCGGACGATTGATTGAGGCCCAGCAAAAGAAGCGCAGAGCAGACGGGGACGATGTGCTGCTGAGGTTGGTAGGTGGGCTGGGATGCGTTCAGGTGAGGGCGCGCGCACACCAGAACCAGAACCAGAACCAGAAGGGATGGATGGATGAGTGAGTCTTCGGTGCTTCCACCAGTCTTCCAGAAACCTTCCCCATCGGGTCAGCGAGACACGCAGGGCTGCCGGTGTCTAGGATGTAGGACCCTTCGATACCAATGAAGCCGACCCGAGAGGACGTTTCCTGGATGGGATGTAATGTAATGGGGCCTCATGGTGACGCGCATTAAGGACTGCCCCTGACCGTGCGAAGAACCATGACTGACTGCGAGTATCCATCCGCCGTCACCCATCACCCACCACCTATCACCCACCACCCATCACCCATCACCCATCACACCCATCACGACGATGACCACGGTTCCACTCCAATCCCGTACTTGCTTGCTGGCTGGCTGGCTGGCTGCGAGGTGGAATGGAATCAGATCATGCCGATCGTAAAGAGATCTGGTCCTGAAAGTCCCGGACGCAACCCGTACGCACGCCTGGCAGACCGGCTGGATCCCGTGCTCCCAATGCTCCCCCGGCAGCCATCTCCAGTGCTGCTGCGGACAGCCCGTCGATCACGGAAACAGGGCCGTTGGGTAAGGTACAGTACCTATCGTTGGTAACAGTGATGTCACCGTCTCATCACGTTATACCACATCCCACGCGTGAGTGGACAATTGAGTAAAGAAAAGAAGAAGTGAAGCAAAAGCAAAAGCAAAAGCAAAAGCAGAGCACACCACACCCACCACGATCCGAAATGTCTTGACTGACGCCCGTGAGGAGAGCAGAGGAGAAGCCGACCGTTGTTGATGCTGATGAATTTGTCCGCCCCGTTCGTGTGGCCTTGCTGCTCCTCATCATCCCCTTCCGCGCCTTTCGAGGTCCATCATTCATCATCATGGATGGCCATGGAAATATTGGAGATCAGAAAAGCGCGCATACAAACACACACACAAATGCAGACTGACTGACTGACTCATGCCGCATCACCACAGCAATCGTTTATTCATTCTCTCACCTCCTTTCCTTATTCCATCAATCGTATGGACCCTCTTCGTCCTGGATGTTGTGCTTCGCTGTCGGCGTGCGTGCGCGGTGAGGCTGGGTTGAATCGTTCTTCGACCTCTCAACGCTGCGACTGCGCTGCTTCTGAGGCTGATGAAGAACCGGCGACTTCACACTCTTGTGGCACAGCCCGCTCTCTTCCGTTCACCGTGCTGGTCCATCCCGAGCAGAGCAGCGCAGCGCCTCTAACGGGTGTGGGGGACTGACAAAAGACTGACTTGGCGGAGGCGTGCTGGGATCATCGGTGCCTTGCATCAATTTACGATGAACACATTGCACACATCGAACACACACAGATGGATGTTGTCACATCATACATACATACATACAGACAGACAGACATACATACAGCGCACTACTTACGTGCAGGGAAGGCGCTGCCGGATGCGCCACGGCTCCTTCCTCATATCCAAACATTTCGAAACAGGCCCGCTGAATGGTCCCCTTCCGATATGCCAAACTACTGCCACGAGTGTGTGTGTGATACAGGGTGCGTCATGGATGGACAGTCATGTCAACAATGCCGTGCCAAAGTAAAAAGTCGGATGCTGGCTGGATCATTCATTATTGGGCTCACTTCGACCCTCTACTTCCTAGCCCAATCCTTTCCTTCTTTTCTTTTATTTATGCCCTTAACGTACACAGTCTGATACGACCAGTGTCGTCCAGTGGTACACATTGCGTTGCCAAATACAGAAGAAGAGATTCGTCGCGGGGAATCCGAGGGTTGATGCTCCCGGTGCTCCCCTCTTTTACATCGGTCATAACTCATCATTCATGTCGTCGTATCTTCATCACCTCTCGTCTACCCGCAAGCCTTATCGACTGAGGAAATCATCCAAGAATATACACGCCAGCCGTCCTGCATCTGTGTATTCCGACTCCGTGTCTGACCTCGAGGATCGATGGGATCGTACGTCCAATTCTGCATGATGTCAGCCTCGGAAAAAAGCAAATCTTAGGGAGCGAGCAATCATACCAAACTCACCAACCACATTCTGCAAATCTCGGACGAACTGCATCACCTCAGGATCGACCGATTTAGACTTGCCGTGGAAAGCCTCGGCCCCATCTCGAATTGGGTTGCACGCCTCCTTTCCACCCTTTCGGGTCTTGAATTTCCAATGGAATATCTCTTTGCATCTCTCGAACAGCTCTTTCTGAGTCAATCTAACCAGATTCTCGAACTCGGCTCGCTCGGGTCCGGCTTGGTGGCCGTGGTGTCGAATCCTTCCTTCGCAGAAGTAGTATGCAGCACCAAGTGTCTTATCCATGACGAGGATCAAAGTGACGAAGACGCTGAAGGCGAGTGCCCACTCTTTGTCCTTGCTTATGCTTGAGTTTGTAGCCCACATCATGCTCCCCCAGTCTTTCAGAACTCTCATGATTCGTCGTTGTTGGAGTAGAAAGAAAGCGAGTTTGATCTGCCGTTGTGCGCATCGGGGAGCTGATCGTTCTGGATATTGTTGTTGCAGATACTGTTCGACCTGGTGTAGGGAGCTCGAATCGAGAATAAGACTTCTTTCGAGGATCACCGCGGTGACGTGCATTTCAAGTGCGCGACGGAGAAGTTCCGACTAGAAAATGTCAAGTGTTGAACAGCGTGGGACAGGAAAAAACATACCTCATTATCCATCTGGTGGCCAGCACTATAGAAGTTGCCAATGACGCCAAGAAGACGTTCTGCAAAATCGGTCTCTTGGTCAGGGTATGCCACAGGCACATATTCGGGAAGATCGTTTTGTACAATGTCCTGGATGTATCGCGAATACATGTCTTGCATGTCGTCCATTGCAGCGAGAGGGATTCCGAGTGGTGGGCTCTGCTTTCGGACAAGTGCTGGTCGTGTGCCCTCCTGCTCTAGAGTTTGATGTTGATATCCCATCTCTGAATTATTGCGTAGAGCAAGTGCAACGACTTCTGCTGTCAAATACCTACGATATCCCCAATCCATTCGAATATGGAAATATTGAGTACCCCAGCTTGATGCATTCTTAGCAACAAATTGTGCCACATTTGCTTCGGTGAAATGTCCCATGAGGTAATCGGGGACTAAAAATGTAAACAACGTCTCCAGTGGATCATTGAAGCAAGAGAAAAGACAAAATCTTCTCTTGCCAGCGAGTCTTGCACATTGTTCGCATGGTTTGCCCGGAGAGCAAGGGGAACATTTGGTCTTCGATATATGGCAAGCCCAGCACGCTTTAGCTTCTCGCACATCCCGAGCTTCCTTCTTCTCTTTGGCCGTGAGCCCTCGTTGACGACCCCGAGGAAGTTTCTGTTTCGAAATACCGGATATGGTACTGAAAATATGGGAGTGTGGCCGCTCATGGTCAAGTCGAGGTGGTGACTGAGGTTCGACTTTTGGAAGTGGAGGACTAGGCCGTGAGATGACCACTTGAGTCTGAGGAGGAGAGGGTGGCTGTGCTGGTGGTGAAACTGCGGCTTCTGGAGAATCTTGCGATGCAGCACAACTACTACCCGGATAGGAAACCAGACGCCAGCCATCACTGTCACTGTCGCCCGGACTGGTTGGTTGCGGGGGACTGAAGAACCTAGTGCTTCTCTGGCCAGTGTCCAGGAGTTCTTGTCTCGCTATATGAGTTTTGTACGGATCACCACGGGGCATTTCGAAGGCAACCATGCCTGGATCAGCCTGTAACTGGTAATTGCTCACATTCTGTGAATCCCATGGGTCGTTTGGTACGAAAGACTCGCCAGGTAGTGTATGGGGACTCTGGACCTCTTGCTGCGTAATGAGATTTGAATCATATGGTTGAAAGCCTTCTGTGGGATAGACTTGATCGCACCAGTTTGGGTTGTCAAAAGAGATACCTTGAGGGAATAGGGACGACACAGGATTCATTTGTGTCTGATTTGCAACATCAAATATAGGTCCTGTTTGGAAGTATTCATCTGACCGGTGATAGTCAGCATCGCGATACAAGCTGAAAGCGGAAATTTTATCCAACCCCTCACTCGAGTCTAGGCCTGAAGGAAAGTAGATTTTGGCTCCAATGGTAGAAAAGAGTAAGCATACCCGGAAGTGTAAGGTCCCGTAGTTGATTAGTGGTCATGGAAGACTCAATGGTCGAGTCCAGGATTGGGAAGTTCCAACCATCTGAGAGCGATGATGTCGCGGAACCTCGTGCAGAGAAGACCATACTGTTGAAGCTCCCGAGACTGCTTCCTAATTGCATGTCGGAGAAAGACATCTCTTCCATCTCGGAAGCTCCCTGGCCTGTCCCAGGGGTTGCTGCGTTCCAGGATAGGGATTGACCATTGTTGGACATTTGCAGCACCTCGCTGCGTGGAGAGTAGCCATCGTGACCCGCAGCGGTCTGAGGAGAACTCGGCTGGTTCGATGCTAACGTATAAGTAGGCGAGAGGGAGAACCAGGAGCTATCGTCTGGGAAGTTTTGATGGAGGATAGGGCTGAGGTTCTGATTTCTTGTTGAGGGGCGGTCTACCTCGAAATACTCACCCATCAGATCGTTGATTTGAAGCTGTGCGTTGGGAGTCTGAAGATGGAGCTGATTATTCTGTCGTGGAAAAGATTCCTCAGGAGCCAAGGGGTACGATGAGACATTTCGAGCAGTGAATGCGGCATTGTTGTTGTTGTTGTAGTTGCGGTAGGTCACCTTCTTTTCTCGCCTCCGCTCAGGGCTCTCCCTGGCCCTTCTGGGCATCACCAGCTCGGCCCGGGCTTGAGTGATCATGGTCTCCATGGTGCCGAATTCATTATTTATCAGAGCGACGATCGCGAAGCATCCTGATCAAAGCGTTTGCCACGGACAAGGAGACTGTTGTTTTGACGGGTGGTGGTGGTGGTGATACTCGCGTATTTCTTTTCTTTGGGAAGAGAAGTTGGTCGAGTTGCGTTGCGAAAGTGCGTGCTGGCAGTACAGCAAGCGCAGAGCCGCATAGTCAGCTCTGTGAGGGGTTTTCCAGGGCGGGATTGGGTGAGAAACTGCCTGACCGAGTAGCCTTGTCTGTCGGCTAAGCGGTGCTAACCCCCTTCCAGCACACCGAGTAGCGGACGCGAGCGAATGAACGGCCATGTACTCCGTACATATATACATTCATACTGTACATACATACACACCAGTGTACAGGACGCTCTCAGGCATGACACGCGAAGGAATGCGACTGCTGCTGCTGCTGCTGCTGCGGGCATCGAGATCGAGTCGTGCACGAGGGCGTGGAGTTAGTTGTCTGTGGAATGCCGATGCGATGCGGTGCGATGCGATGCGATGCGATGCAATGGGATGGGATGTGTATCTCCAGACTGCGGTCGTGCGTTGCGCTCTCCGTCCGGTGGGCGGTGGGCGGGAGGAGAGCTGAAATTTCCCCACATTCAGTTTGGTGGAGGCGGTGGGGAGCCCAACAACAGGCGACTCCCGAAGTGCCGTTCCCACCTTGTCCTTCCTCTTCCTCTTCCTCTTCCTCCTTTTCCATTCGTTTACTGTACTCACATATATGTGCTTTGCTACACTGGTCGTTGTCAGTGGGTGGAGAAGTGGCTGCGATCTCGATTCGCTCTACCTCACAGCAATCCCAAGACATCTTTTGGTAAGAGGTTTTCGTTTCAAAATCGTTCGTTGCTCTATACTGGTGTTGAGTCACGAGGAGTTTGCGTGTGCTGGTTCAAATATGGAGGAGAGATATCCTCAGTGGGAGTCTCGACACTGAAGACACCGAATTTTCATGGGAAAATCGAGGTATTTATCTTCAATCTTCCCAAATTCAGGGCAAACATGCCCTTGAGAATTCTTTGATGCTAAGGTCATCCCAGAAAAGTTTGCTCAGAGACAGACATGGCAAAAAACAAGCGCTGGTGAATGGCCGTCACTTTCGATACTCGAGGTTTCAAGCAGACCTCGAACATTGCTACTTGAATCTCCAATCCTGCTGGGTCATTCAGTCAACATCCATTCCGATCCTCACGAGACATGCACATTAACGAGAAGAGTCAGCAAGTTGTGAGGCAAATGACACTTTCACTACCGTGACAGAGGAAATCCTCAACACTCCAGATGCAACGCTCCTGATACGTAGCTACAATATGTTGCTTCCCTTCTAAATTTGGCACCGCTCGAGGTCTCCAGCAAGTTGAAGTACACGCTTTGATGCTGAGAATGAGAAACATGATAGGTCAGCTTTGTAGATCTTATCTGTACACACTTGCCGAGACAGTCGTTACCCCTGAGGAGCGGTCTAAGAGAGCGGTCAAGATTGATGGTCTGCATCGCAGACCATCGAGACTGGACCAGGTAGCCGGGTCTGATCAACTGTGGCTCAAGCGTGGGGTGACGCGTGATATTTTGGATTGTTTCACGCGCCTGTGCATTACTTGGGGGGCCAAGTAGGGGTTGCGCAGAACAAATGTTTCGATTCCCAAAGCTCAATGAACAAGAAATAACGAGTAGACTAATGTCCCAACATAATATGAGATGCAAGCATGTGCTCCGTAACAGACGCTATCGTGTTCTGGATAGACTCCTCCGCAAATGAAAGACGCTTCAAGCGCCGTCGTATCCAATCCCATCAGATCTTCCAAATATCGTAGGAACGCCACTCTCGGTGAGCACCTAACGTAAGTCCAAGTATTCAGTGATCAGGCTCGTGAAGTTCCTTCATCGTGCCACTCATTGGTAACTGTCAGTGGAGATGGTTCAACCCTTGGGCCTTGATCTCCACTACGATTTCCTCTCTCGACCGATTCGTCCGGCCCATCATGATACCCCTCACGGTTAGCATTGTCTTCAATCAGTCTCCTCATTGAAGCTCTATGATCATCTTCTGGGTCCTCAGCATCGCCATTTGCTCTTCGCTTGAAGCGGCGGATCCACGGAGTGCTCCAAGAAGAGTCCTCTCTGGTTGTAAGCAGAGACAGAATCGACAAGACCTATGCCAATGAATTCAGCAATATTCACCGTCACCTCGAGAGAAATACTACTGACCTTGACAATAAAAACTATGACAGCAACAAGTAGCAACAAACCGGCATTGGTTTGCTCCGCTTGCCGCCACTGTTCCCAACAACTCGAGCTTCTGTGATAGTCCGCTGCACACGTCGGTCTTTTCGAATCTTGGAATGGAAATGAACGATCCCCAACAGTCTTGAAGCCACAACAATCGAAACTGTCTTGGATTGTTCGAATAGCACTGGATTTTTGTGCATAGAGTTTTTGCCATCGGTCATGCAGACCACAGACTAGTGAAGAAGGCGGCAGGATATATGTCAGGCTCAATGTTACGACGATAGTTTCGTAGATGAGCTGGAATCCAATCACAGCTATGAGGGGGATCGTGAGTTGATATGGCTCATTCTTCGATCGCTGGATCAAGCCGTAGGCACCCCGTGTTGATATACCGGTGATAAGGGGAAGCACCAGTGTGAAAAGGGCTAGTGCTGGTGGTATAGGCAGTGAGAGGTAGCGGATCTGAGAATAGGCATAGCTAGGAATCATCAGTCAGTTCAATAGTTGCAATTTACGTTCAAGTTCTTTGACGGACGACTTCGACAACCACGAGGCTTGTAGCCGAGTCTCACATGAGTGAAAGGGTAAGTAGAATAACTGAAGATGGAAGTCTCTGAACGATGTGAACAACCAGGATCTACTCACCCCGCGATGCCAGTGAGGAATAGGAGACTCTATCTGTATTAGCAGGCGTAGTCATGTTGCCAAGCTTGAATGCTCACGAGGGGACCAGCCAGAAGCAGGATCCTTTCGAGAATAGCCATCTTGACGTATCACTGCCAAGAGTGAAGTTCTAAGAGCCTGATAGAGCAACAATGGGACGAATCGACGATGATGGTAGAGAAGAACGATGCTGAGATAGCAATAGAGGTTGTGATGCTGGCGACACTTGAACACGCCACCATCAACATGAGCAGGAAAATGTGCAATGGGAGACAACGTTGTTGCACAACGTCAATTACCAGCAAGCAAGCAAATGGTTGGTTAGTGGAGTGAGGGGAAACTTGCAGCCTCGTTTTGGTCTGCAAACTCTCGGCAACACGTGACCACTTTTACTTGCCCCTCCCAAGAATTGCTTCTGCTTCTGCTCCAGTCTCTCCCGTTCACGAATCACAATCATATCTGATCTAAGACCTCAGAAATCACACGACGACCTTTCACTGTCCTCTACCAGAGCCATTCTCGACGTTGAGAGTCTCAGCGATTACAGGCAACACCGCAACGACCAGGCTGCTCGTCACCAACACCGCAAAGATGCAGGCAATGCCAGATTCGCGACAGCAGAGCTTCGAGGAGATTTATGGACCACCTGAGAACTTTCTAGAGATAGAGGTGAGCCGGTTCTGTCGCCCTCGCTGCGCAGCGACGCTGGGCGTTGCTTCCAACCATCATCAACAGCAGCTCACCCCACCCTAGGTCAAGAACCCACGCACGCATGGAATGGGCCGCAGCATGTACACCGACTACGAGATCGTATGTCGTACCAATATTCCCGCCTTCAAGCTCCGCCACAGCAGCGTAAGGAGGCGCTACTCGGACTTCGAATACTTCCGCGATATCTTGGAGAGAGAGTCTGCGAGGGTTACGATTCCACCGTTGCCTGGAAAGGTCTTCACGAATCGGTTTAGTGATGATGTGATCGAGCATAGGAGAGAGGGCCTGCAGAGATTCTTGCAGATTGTGGTTGGACATCCACTTCTGCAGACTGGAAGCAAGGTGCTGGCTGGTTTCGTACAGGGTGAGTGAAATTTGATTGTAGCCTCGTTGATCTGGGAAGAAGCTATACAGGACAGAGCCTCTGGGGCTTGCTGAAGCAATATTGGAATCAGCTGCTGACGAGTCTGCTTTCAGATCCAAATTGGGACCGCAATGCCTGGTGAACCTCTGCAAATGTTGATCTTGGCGAGCGAAGACCACGAAAACTGCAGAAGCCTAGACCAACTACCATGATTATAACACAGCACGACCTGGCCCTTCTTCAATGGTCCCATACGGTATGAGTGTATGATGAAGGAAGGAAGGACGACATACGGAGGCGCTTTTCAATTCTTGTGCACAACTAGGGACTGTTTCATAGAAGTTAAATAATCAAGCGTTGCTCTTCTTGCTTTCGCAGGCTCTTGTTTATAGGATGGAAAAAGTGCAGCGATTGTCGCGTGCTTTTCTTCAGGAGTGGTCTTAATTACATACTACGGGAAGATGTCTCTAATGTGTCTAATGTGCTCATCGCTCATTACTTCTGATTCGCAGTCCTACCAGAGTTGTGATAGCGCAAACATCCAATCCAACGCCAATTATCCAGACCAGCCATTTATGAGTACCATGCCATATATCCTGACACTGAGTCGAGATGTTATACACAAAGCGAGTCGAATATACACTTTTGTACAAATGCCAAAGCAACGCTTCCTACCTATTGTACAAGAATGCCCTCATCCTGTTCATGATGGCGCATGTAACAACTTCAGGATCCCTTCATACATTCCAAACATAATCGCAGCGTTTGGGATCGTTTTCAAAAGATGAGGGGTTAGTCCTCCATACAGGGCTACCATGCCCTCCTCTTTCCATACCAGTTTGAAGCATTGGATCAGACCGGTATATTTGAGGTGCCCGTTCTCGTAAGGTGCTTGTCGAAGACGTGTTCGAACAACCTGTGCAAAATATGAGCTTTACAAAGTTTTTCTGGAAGGCAAGGATAACTCACCTCGTGCGGATATGTTGCGAGAGCCGCAACGAATTTTGCACTTCCTGCAGCTCCCAAATTACCAGTCCACTCCACGGTATTATCCCATAGTGTCTTGGGCCTTCCATTATGGGCCACTCGATCTTCTCGTGCTTTCAATGACTTCTTCATCTCCTCATAGAGCACCCACTGAAGCGTGCTCTCTGTCACCCCCAGATAACTTGCACTCATGCCCTTGTAAAGGCCCCGAAACCCCTCTATTCTCACAACTTGCTTGATACAGTCCCAAGAATTCTTGTACTGTCTCTTCGTAGCGCCACCAGCCTCTACCACATTCTTATCCAGCTGTAATCTCGTTTTAATCAACCATATAGGATTCGTCGCCGTCGAAGTGACTATCCCAGCTACAGCCGCTGCCCATAGAACAACCCAGGCTTCTTCTTTCCCATCATTAAAGTTATTTGCAATGATTCGTTTTCCATTCCCAGTCATAAAGAAGTTGATCGACCTTGCGGGTACAACGCCAACCAAATTTGGACCCAAGCCTTTGAAGAGCGCTCTCCATCCCTCTACCCTATGTACCGAGCCCAGTATCTGAAATGTCTCTCGAAAATGTAGTATTCCACTTTGGAGTGGAGATAGATGCGCGTGGGGCGAAATGCCTTTTGCTAGTCGAGTTTGTGCCAGCTGTGCTTGATAGAAATCGGACTGGAGACGCGTTCTCAGGACATCAAAGGGCGCAGTCAGAGTGGCTGCGGTCATGCTCCCCAACCTAGAAGCAAAATTTTAGTTTCTCTTTTCACGAATAATTAAAGCATGAGGAGACTTACCCTCCTGCAACGAAATGCGCCCATGATTTTGCCACGGGCGCAGGCTTCGTTGCTAACGAAGCATATCGAGGCTGGCGAGGCCCTAATTCTCCTGTCTCTCGCGATTGTAGAAGATGTGTAGGATGGGCTTGCTGTCTGTCGTGATCTGAAGGAGCCGGTGAAGTCTTGGTATTCATGAAGAGACCGAGAGAACGCTAGGTTCTCGGAAGGACGAATGAAACAAGTACTGCTGGAAAGGATCTAGAATGAGTTCATGTCAAGAAAGAATTTGATGCTGGCTTGTTGGCAGAGTAGTGGGAGAGTTCTGCTGGAGAAATATACAAGGCTGCTTGAACTTTTATCAGAAGCGTCATATGGCCGTACTCCTTTAAAAAGTTTACCCGACGAAGAGCCGCGTCGCGTCAGGGGTAAGCCTGTGTCAGGTGTCAGAAAAGCAACTCGAGTTCATGTATTTTACATATTTTTCAGCGGCCTGGGTACGAGCTCACGAATTAAATCACGGTCAAGTGAGTGGGCTTTTATGTGAAGTACTTGATTCTTAATGTACTCAGGTAGCCTGTGCTGAAGAACCAACTATCAAAAACACCAAAAACACCATGCGAAGAACCTCGCTACCATGCTTAGCCATACCTGCGAAACTGCGAAAATGAGGGAGATAGTCATACATAGAGACTGCTGTTGAAGACAAGTCACAACGAAAGAAATGTTCCCATTTACTCCAGCCACCGGATGAGGAATTCGCAGCAACCGTATGCATCCAAAGATGAGTGTCTATTCCTCATCGTCTTCACTACCAGCAACAACTCGAATGGTTCCTGCACTAGCATCACGAGATCCTTTATGGTTTCCTCGGATGCCTTTGGCCTTATACTTTCGTACACTTTGCTTTCCTAGACTCGAGGCATTTCCTTTCGTGCTAAGCGAGTTGCTTTCAGTCGCAACAATCGTCAAGCTCGAGTTGCGAGAAGATGCATTCTTTTGGCTCTTTCCGTATGCCTGCAACGCACTGGCTTTGATGGTCTTCTTGATGACTCTCTTGGTACCGGTTGTTCGTCGCACGTTGAGAAGTGAACTTGAGACCGTCTTCTTGATGGTTTCCGCAGCACCGCTGACCAGCTTCATGCTAGCTGAGGAAGCAGATCTCTTGACACCCTTGGCCTCCTTCATCTTTCGCTTCTTAGGACTGCGGTCTCCATCATCTTCCTCGTCCATACCGAAGAGCTCCTTGAACTTTCTCTTGCTGGCTTTGACCCCAGCCTTGATGGCCTCTTTGACAATTTCCTTGGCCGGCTTGACATCCTTGGGCTTCGGGCCAAGGACACCACGGCAATTGTCACTACCACAGCGGCACTCCTGGACATTCTTTGCGGAAAACGGATCGAAGTTATAGTCGTAGGTCAGCTCTTCGCCACTCATAATGGGATTGTCTCCAGCGAATAGTGCCATTCGAGGTTTTCCTCCAACAATCCACTTTACCATACGGCAGTTGGGCATGCAAG
Source organism: Mollisia scopiformis (assembly GCF_001500285.1). Classification (NCBI taxonomy): domain Eukaryota; kingdom Fungi; phylum Ascomycota; class Leotiomycetes; order Helotiales; family Mollisiaceae; genus Mollisia; species Mollisia scopiformis. The sequence continues at coordinate 361,969 of NW_017263617.1, forward strand.
AGTGGTTGATAAATCGTGCAATGCTTCCTTTAGTTGCATCAATGATCATACTTTGATCAAATGACATCAAGTAGTAGCACTTCAGTGCCAGTTAGCTGTGTTCGTTTCTAATTGCCAGACCAAGACTTACATCGTTGTCCTTGTAATCTTCATTCATTCGTCGATCACATTCTTCTTCAGTGATGATCTCTCCTGTATACTCAACGATGATCTGGTGGGGCCCAAAGCAACGGTTGCTTCTCACTCCATAGCCACGATCTTCAGTCTTGATAACTTCTACACCAATTCTGTACGGTCCACCTAGCTTTCGACGTTCTTGAAGGTCAGCGAATGCACGATTGGTGCAACGTTCAATACCAGCACCACAGTTCTCATTGTCACACTCATACAGCATGACCCTATTCTGACAGTTGTCGTCACATCCATTCTCAGGCTTACAGACGCATTTAGAAGAGAAGCTGTCGAAAAGGCTTGACGTTCTCCAGAGAGTACCGGCATTGCCCACGAAACGGTCTTTTCGATTTGTCAATAAACTGTATACAGGGGCAATTATTGAGGAACTTACTTCTTGACGTCTTTTGCCATTCGTTTGGCTTTGGCTGTCCATGTGGTAATGGGTTGCAGACATCAAATGGTAACTTAAAGTCTCTTCCGGTTTGTAGAAGTCTCTGTCCGTGCCACATAGGCAATGGCATGAATCCATTTGGTTTGTAAGGAGCAATATCCTCCATCTTCTTTCGCATATCAAGAGAATCGTCCTTGAACCAGTCACGGTTCACTTGTGGATCCTGGCCGGCGTACAATCCTTTCTTCAGCCAAGTCTTCGCTCTCTTGCCTCCAAACTTCTTCTTCTTCTCGATAGATTTTGCTTCCTCTACTCTGGTCTTCTCCGGCTCTGGTGCTTCAACTTTCTTCTTCTTTCGGGGAGGCTCTGCAACAACCAACTTGCCTTTGCTCCAAACCTCATGGACGACAGGCTTTGTGTCGATCTTTGCGAATTCTGGGGTATCTGCAAGGTTTCGTAGTTCTCGTTTCGCCTTCTTCGGGCCAGCTACGGTATCCTCCTGCTTCCTGCTTCTCTTGCCCAATACACCAGTCAACTTCTTCGTGAAACTCTCGATCTTCTCTCCGGCAGAGCGTGTAGAGCGACGGCGTTCAAGTTCGATTTGCTTGGCAGACTTCTCGGCGCCTCCACTCAACTCAGTCTGACTCTTGGATTTATAAAGGCCCTTCACAGACCACTGGAGATCCAAAGCTTCGATACCATCGCGGACAAGTCTGCTGGCTTCCTTTTGTACCGATTCGGTGGAGGTATTACCAGAGGCGAGAGCTCCAATAAGTGTATCTCCTGATATAGTTCTTCGGCGGGCCTCAGTATCGTCATTGTCCTTTCTAAACTTCCTTGGCGCATGGATAGCAGTGCCACTTAGAACCTTGACGTTGTACGTACCAACGCTGGTGCGAACGCGACGGCTGCGGCCAGTAGAGGGTTCAGCAGGAGTAGCACTGGTGTCATCAAGTTGTAGGGAGGTAGAGGAAATGCTGGCACTGTCACCAATGCTGGTGGGAGGAGTAGAGGAGAATGACGGAGGCGCGTTCAAATCGTCGACGGTAATGGCACTGAGAATCGAGTCTGAAGAGGATGCTCGAGCCATCTCCATGACTGGTATCTCTACCCTCGGAATCATTAGAGGTTGAGGTGTCGCACTCATGTTGTTGTCGAAGGCTGAAGTGTGAAGTCGCGTGTGGTGTAGACGTCCAGGTTGTTGTTGTCGCGGTAGCGCGACGACTGTAGGTGGATGACCAGGGAAGGATATTGGCAATGAGACAGCGTGCGTGCCTGGTAGAAACGAAAGAAGGATGATTCTGATGCTGCAATTACGTGTAAGACCTTATCAGAGTCAAACAAGTAACAATTGAGGGTATGGGGGTCGAAATGTGTTCTCGGATAGTGTTGTTTGGTGAAGGAGGAGATGCTTAAATGCAAGTGGCTGGGAGCGAATGAGAGGATCCGAATTTCAACACGGAGGAACTTTGACAAAATTGGCAAACCCCATCCAGATCCTCACGGAAGCCACGACATCATATCTGACCACATATACCAACGACATCCTTTTCAGGCTGTAGCAAAAATCCACGGATCCAGAGCGGTCTCTTGCATTTTATTACTCTTTTACTCTTGCAACTTTTTTCTAGATCTTCCGTCCAACTTGTAGAATTACAATTGACTGCCCAAACCTCTATTGTGGGCAAGTCTTAGAAGGGGCAAGCATTAATAACGCAGACATAATTTCGTCGTCGTGCTGTTTTCCTTGACAAGCCCACCTGCGAGACATGTCATCTTACTTACAAAGAGCCAACCGCAGAAAGCGCTGAGATCAGCTGGAACACTTCAATGGAATCAGTCTCCCACTCCCGGTATGATTTTTACTACTTGTGAATCATTCGCGCCCTGAATATCGAGTCAAGATAATGCAGATATAAAGATACATAGTCTCACTTACTGGTACCAACGGGATTTGACAGAACTCCCCTAGTATTCTATTTAGTAGTGCGAGCGCATTGAGCTTATTCATGAAGGATCATAGTTCTCATTGCGGGTAAACTTTTGATTTCATAAGTGGGATTCAGTTCGGGCTTCTGTCTGTTATGACCTACCACTCTCCAAGAACACTTTCAAAGAACGAGCAGCGGAATTTAAGAATGTTCATGGATTTTCGATCATTCATCCTAACATAAAGCCAAGAATACGATAGGAATAGTTTTGGGCATTGTCCTTTCAGGAATGTTGTTCTTGGATTCGTGGAATAAGATCTCGTCTAGATGTTTGACGTTTCCACCTGCTGCCATGACAGCAGTCGGAATCGCATGAAGTGCCTGCAAGTCCTTCAATGTTGAATATCAAGTTGTTTTTGAGACGTAGCATGCTCGTTATTTATCCCTGGACCAGAAACGTGATGGCGAATGCATCGACGGATCTCTTACTCGAGGCGGGAATATTGGTTGACAACCTGGAGGAAAAGTGACTTCGCAATTCCTTCGCAAGATTTTCGAATTACGGACTTGCCCAAACATCATCGATAATCGAGCAGATCGACCAACTCGAGCCCCGAAAACTTTTGATATGATCATGTAGATGTAGGATTCTGCCTCCTGTTTGCGGCAATGACCCCACATAAGTACCAAACATATCTCACACCTGACAGCTCCCTACTCTAGAAATCACGCCCACCAGCGTTCACACTCAACAAGAGTCAGATACAAGAATCTCATTCCTACCATGCGCACCGCATGAGGGTCAGCGGCGTCAGGAGCACTCCCGAGGCCACGCCCATGGGTTTCAATACACGATATCCGGACTCTTTTTCATTAACACAATACAATTGCCAAGGACAGTAGGAGCAGATCATACCGCAATCGCATGGGAGACGTGGAGGTTTTTTTCTCCTGCAGTGCGAACATTAGATTATTTTCTGCTCCTGTGTTATCGTATAAGTCATGATCAGATCACCCCGCCGAAGACCTAGAATACGGAACATTACGAGTGAACAACGGATACCGCATCGATGCATATGGAACGCTGTCGCGCAGATGCTAGGATAGGTTCAAGCTTACGAGGTTGAGAGGAATCCCCACAAGTTGATAATCTGAGGCAGATGACTACGCACCCAGGGCCTCCAAATTATCTACAGCCTACAAGTCTTCTAGAAATGTCTTCAGCGCTTTTGTGAATCTGCGAGGAGTGCTAGATCAGTGGAGTTTTGAGTTCGAGCTCCTTCACATCGATATTCATCATGAAGTTGTTCAACTCTCAACCATCGTCCCTAACACATGAGGTTTCTCATCTACGCCCAACAGATCAACTCAGAATCTCTGACACGATGGTAAATGGTATTAAGAAGACGGACATCTATATGAATCGAGTGAATCACAATGTTTATACTTACCTCCGGCCTAGCATTTTCGACTGCTCGAAAAAGAACTCGCACTCGACCTGGTACCTTGTCGGTTCTAACATCCAATCAAGACGGGATTGGATCCTCGAGACTCAAGATCGAGTTTCTTGTTGTATTTAGTGATCATCACGGGAAACTCGTTGAGAGCGAGAAGATGGTTTTATTGAGAACTCCTATCCCTTGAGACTCTCTCATGTTGAGAATAATTTTCATCCCAATCAGAAATCTCGGCTGACTATACCCTTTATTTCAACAATAGCACGTGTAATTATGTGTATTGTTGTCCTAGTGATACCTCCTGCTTGATGGTAGCTTGTGTCGCAATAGTGACTCGTATCTTCAAACTGTTATCCTGATGACAGCTCTGGTCTGGTAATGGCTTCCCCCCCTAGAGTGTCGTAGTCCTCCACTCATGCTCAATATTCGTTCATCCTGCATGCTTGGACGAAAACTGATATGCAGCTTTCAAGAGAACCAGACTTACCGAATAAACAGCCAAGTTGGAGGTGACTCCTGTGACTGACATTGAATATCTCAGCAGGAAAGTTCAATGAAAGACTCAAAGAAGAACTCAACCAAAAGCCTAGGTATACATAGACCTCGGCCTAGGTCTTCTCGCAACTCGGTGTACGGAATCGGTGCCTGACTATCGTCCAGCGGCAGATTGAGACTCTAAGCTGAACTCGAGGGGGATAAGAGGTCACCTTGAGATCCGATCATCTTCTGAAGGGACTCTCGGCAGTGTTTACTGTCAACTGTAGACTGTTCGTTATGAAGTGAAGCTTCGTTGACAAGAAACGGTGGGGTAAGCTCTGATATTGAACATTCAGACCTAGCAAAGTTGGAATTCACCAAGACAATATCCTGCATATTCAGAAAAAGAATGTTGGGCTCGAGGTCAATTTCAGAGACCACTTGATCAGCTCGCTTCAGATTCACGAGACTTGGCACGAATAATAGGAGCTGTATTTGAAGCTACAGAGTAAAATGTTGCCTCCAGCCTCAGTGACTGAAGTTCATCTGAATCATACACATCTCAAGCCTCAACTGAGCAACCGGTACTCCTCCCCTCCAACCTCTATTTATCTTTGAATCCACCCGCCAATCCATTTTATGATACAAAGAAGTAAGACTGATGCCACCCAGCCTCATTACTTCCAATAAGCATAAACACACATTAAGTTACCCCCCACACAGTATAATTATTGTACGCTATCCAAAGGGCTTGCAGCCAACACGTCTTTTTTTTATACCTATAATCATAGAACAAGCAGTCGCTAAAATGCACACACACAAATACACAAATAAATCAAAGAACGCTGGCAGTGTCGAAGCATCAATTCGCAGGTGTTGATCCTCTCAAAGCGGAAGGCCCCTGGAAGTCACGCTCCAAAGGAACAGCTTGCATTTCCATGTTCAAGCCACCACCTTGTGCCTCTTTGGTAAGAGGAGCGGTGCGCTTTCCTTTTCTCTCGCCAAACCTTTGATCACCTTCTTCATACTTTGCCTTGAACCTGTAGTAGGTTGGTGGTCGAGGTCTCCAAAGAACAACGGCCCAATTCTTGATGATACTGCCTTGCGTGAATGGTCGATGTCGATCCTTTTTAAGGAATTTATGAGAGTTGAGATATTCTCTCGTTGTTTCGCCACGGCCCATGAGAAAAAGATGGTAACCCATGAGTGCGGCAGGGTACGGGAAGCCAAGGAGTCCGTAGATGACCATTGCGAATGGAACTCGGAAGTGGTTGATTGCTGCGCCAAAAGAAATGTCTTGCTGACTCCTATAGACGAGGATTTGGGCCAGACTTGCGCCGAGGAGGTAAAGTCCAAGAATGGTAGTGAAAGAGACAAATGTGAAAAAGTAGCGGTAATTGCGTCTTCCAATGCAATTGTTGAGCCAGACACAATGGTGGTCTTGAGTTTCAATGCAGTTGTCGCATATTCGACAATGATGACCTCGGGGTGGGCGCCAGATGTTGCAAGTCTTGCAGTACTTTGTAGGTACTTCCATAGCGGCAGTCTTGGACTGTGCGGATTTGATCATCGTCCAGTCGTTCATCGGAGGTGCCAGACGAAGAGGATCTTCATTTTCGTCGGGAGGTGGCATTTGGTGGAGATTGCGTGGTAGAATCTAGATCAGTCAGTACATAAAGTAACAGCGTATTTCGTTGAACTTACCCCTGGATCAGTTACAGTAGCATGGACGAAGGAGGACATGCAAATATAAAATACATAGGCAAACGTAATGGGTATTGCTGGAGAAATGTTGTGCCATATCCATGGCGCTGAAAAGATAAAGAAAAGAGCTGCTGGAATAACGACGAGCATGCCAGTCGCGATGTTGACCGGCCTATCCCGTGTATTCTGTAATCGACCTCCCCAAAAGAAGATTGTGTTTCCAGTAAAGTACTCGTAATTGTTTCCCAGCTTTGGTTTTGGAATTCTTTTCGAAGGCTCGACGGGTGTCAATCCAGGCGAAGATGCAACAGAAGATAACTTTTCCCGTCCCTGTGTACTTCGGTTTGGGCTGTTCGGAGCAATATCACCTCGAGTAGGAAGTAAGAAGCTTGAACGAAAGGATCGCGGAGACTTCGATGGAGTTGGAAGACCGCCTCCATTCTTATAACTTTTGTCAATGTTCAAACTGAGACCCTTCGAGTTTCCAGGAGTTTTTTGTAAGGGCCGTACACTCTCGGAGAGACTACCAGTAGCATGGTGGCCTTGAGTCGGGCTCGTATTGGCAGTGACTCTTTCAATGGTCTCCTGCTCTGTCATCTCAGTACCTCGTGATGGTGGAGGCTGTCCGTCTGGATCAGGGCTCCCTGCCTGCCTCATAGTTTGGGTTGAGTTAACGCTTTGTCTGATACTGCTGCCACCCTCCGCCGAACTATCCTCGTTCATGCCCTTTTGCCCCACGGTTGGCGGTCGAGATCCTCCACGCTGTGCCTGTAGCCGTTGGGAGCTCATCGGACGAAAGAAGGCATGGGATGTAAGGGAAGGGACATGCGTTCGACTTGTGGAGCTCTGTGGCCTGCCAGTCGAACCAGACACACTGCCGAATGCGCTCACTCGACTTGCAGAATTTTGGGCTGCATGTCCTCTTCTTGAAGGAGGGGCCTGAGCCCATGCGCCTCGATGTGATGACACTCCTGTAACTCCAGTATTTGGTCGCGAGGCATTGGTTTGTATACTGCGTCTCTGAGCTGGTGCTCTGGCGGTGGACCGCGTCGTTGAGTCTGCCACTTGTTCCCCTCCGTCATCTGAGGCTATATCCGTCATTCTGGAAGACAAGATGCTTCCTCCATCGCCAGCCTCAGACTGTGCGCCATGCGGTTCAGCGTCGTCGATATTGGATGGAGGTGCGGCATTGTCTTGTGAAGCCATCGCGGCGTTGAAGGGTCCTCCTTCAGTCCCTTCTATCCCATAACATCCCTCAGACTTGAATGACACGCAAATGTGGTCGAAGCGTGTGAAGTATCGTGTGAAGTATGGTGTCGAATTAGCGCGTCACTGTCGGAAATTATGCGCAGCGTAGTGCACTTGAACAAGTAATAGAAGTAGTAGAAGAACAAGTTACGATCGACGAAGTGAAGTAAAGAAGGGGTATCAATCGGACGGTAAGGAGTGTATGAAATGGGAGGTGGTGGTGGTGGTGGTGGTGAATGGTTTTGAAGTTGCGTTCTGAATCTTGAAAATGTCCAGGAGTCGTCCAGTCTTTTGAAAGGGGCCCAAGCGCGGTATCGATCACGGTCACTTCTAGATTTGGCAGCGGACCAGGGGAGCAGGAAATGAGATCTCCCAGAAACTTGGAGGCGCATAAATCGCACAAGATGGCAGAAACACTCCACGCCGTTTGCCGTGTGATAGTCTTCGAGATCATGCAGGTACGTGTACCGAGGGGGGCTCACCTAGGGACGACGTGTTTGAGGATCCTGCGGCGGCCAGAGAGAATATTCATGGAAGCTTCTTCTGTTGTATATGCCATGTATTATCACTCGCCCCCATCACAGGTGCTGACCAAGAATTGTCAGTACAGTACTGTACACTTTCAATTTTACCCTGTGGTGGTCTTATGTTCGTTCATGCAGAGAACTTGTTTCGTGAATAGGAGGAGACTCCTGCGTCAGTATGTATGCACGTTCCGTTTGGGAAACACGGAGGGTATTAATTACTTGTGCATAGCTAGCTAGCTAGCTAGCTACTATAGTTCTCAGTCTCCTTTGGAGCAAGCTGCATATTGCCCTGGATCTCATCATTGGTGAAGGAAGATCTTCTATCTTTCCACTCGGGCAAGCTGCCCAGGTGCATGAGAGCGGGAGGGAGAGTCATGTGACAGTGGTCTGAAGCCAAGCTTTGACGAGGTCTCCAAAATATCGTACCATCCATCTTAAGAGCTTAACTACAACTCGACCGCAACCCTCACATACCTACAACACATACAAGATGAGACCTACACTGGGAAGACTCGCTGCACAAGCAGCTAAGGAAAGCCATGTCTTGAATAAGGGTGCAAAGCGGGATCCTGAACTCTACGTATGTCCCTCGATCGTCGTTCCTCTTCCTTTCCACGACCGGCATCGCTGGCTGGAGCACGGATACCTACTATAGAAGCTCTGGATCAATTGCTAATCTGCGAGATGCTCGTAGGTTCTTCTCGCTGTCATGTCAGGAGCCTTTGGTCTGGCAGGATTTTACTTCGGTAACATCGAACCACCATTCCCTCGATGCCCTGGATTCAATTGACCACGATACAGGCCGCAAACCAACCTCCGCAACCTCCGAAACCAAGGTCAATGTTGCAGCTGGCGGTATGCCATGGCAAACCGAGAGCTCAAAGGGTGATTCGGCCCGCGAGCACTTCAAATACCGTACGTCGAAGAAACCATTAAACCTACAATTGGACAGTACATGGTTCACTAGCAGTGGCTCTCCTTTGTTAATGTTGGGACGGAGGTTGTTCTGGGACCTCCGAACCCACCAGAGATCAACCCAATACAGAAGCAATTGCTAATCTCGTCTCTTACTCAGAATACCACCCTGGAGGTGACCCAAAGAACCCTCCTAAGGATGCCCCCAGTGCTCTCCACAGTGTCATTGTTCCCAATGTCAATCTGCCAAAGGTACCAAATGCCATCTCATATCTAAATTTGAAAGGCTTGTATGACTCTTGAGGTCTTGCAGGCATATTGCGGAATCGAAGGATATTATAGCAGTATTCGGCAAACAGTTCAGAAGTTGCTAATGCCGGAACCAGGAACTACACGAGAAGTACAACAAGTGGGGAAAGGATGGATACTAGAAGAGCACAGAGGGTGGAGGTTTGATTGAGCGTGGCAAGCGAATAGAGGGGTGTATTGTAGATAAAGATGAATTGGAGACACAATCTCTATGCGCTGATCCAGCTAGTGATCACCCAACGCTTCCTTGCTGTCTATCCCTATGGACTATGTGACATTCAGAGCTGATAGCTCAAATCACACTAGGACACCTACAAAAACTGAGAAGAGCTTAACTTATAATCAGGTAGTATAAGTGCTTGTCTCAACAGTGCCATTGACTAGCACAATTTTCTTTTAACACTACACATGCATCAGTTACCTCAATTGCCATAGAACTTTCAGTTGACGGCTTTCACGCTCCTTTTACTGGTAGCCAATGCACCAGAATCTCAGCCTCGTCAGACCCCTGCTACCACTAAACTAATTTGAGCGGGAATGATTCTATTTTGGGGAGCTCTCCAAAGGTCAGTTCAACATTTTGGACATTCTATGAAGTAGAATGTCCGATTTTCCATTTGTCCACGATATATAGATAGCCCTGGAGATGCACACAGTACTGATGTTGGTGAAATTCTAAATTTGGACCAGAAGCTCATCTGCAGCCGGGACCCGGTGCGTCGGCTGAAGCTAAGAAATCTGGCTTCATGTGTAAAAGGGATACGCGATCCCATACGTACTTTTTTTCACCCCCTACAGCGCGGACGTCCACGACAACCCAGTCTGCAGTCCTTCAACTTCAATGCTGCACTTTTAATCTTCGTCGCGAGTTCTTCTTTACTTTCTTTCAAGGACTGCAACAATTGTTCAAGGGCCTGGCCGACTTCCATTAACGCGTGAGCTGTGAAAGCTCCAACGTCAGGGTAGCCTCACCCTCTTTCGACAATCAACGACTCTGCGAACATGGCCAAATCAACCAAACCCGCTGTCAAAGCGGCGACTCCAGAACCTGTGCGAAGTCACCAATCTGAGAAGGTTGTGCCCAAGTCTACAAAGCCGACAGACTACACCTCAGAAGGCGTCCAAGATCATGACATCTTCCTCTTACCTATATCTGACTATCAGGTCATGTTGGTAGCTACGCTCATGGCAGCAGTAGTCAGACTTTTCAGAATATACCAGCCTAGCAGTGTTGTCTTTGATGAGGTCCAGTAGGTGGCGCTATTGTTCGTGGTTCACGGCGCAAGCTAACATTGGACAGTTTTGGAGGATTCGCATCGAAGTACATCAAGGGCAAATTCTTCATGGACGTTCACCCTCCGCTTGCCAAATTATTACTTACACTCGCTGGATGGTTAGCAGGATTTGATGGAGAGTTTGATTTCAAGGACATTGGGAAGGACTACGTCGAGCCCGGTGTACCATACGTGGCCATGAGATTGCTCCCAGCCGTCTGCGGTATTCTTTTGGTTCCTACAATGTTTTTGACCTTGAAAGCTTTTGGATGCAGAACAACGACTGCTTTCATGGGCGCCTGTCTCATCATCTTTGGTAAGACGTCTAAATGACAAATGGATCTGCCAATGCTAATGGCTTCCAGAAAATGGTCTACTTACTCAAGCACGATTGATTCTCCTCGATTCTCCCCTTATGATCATGACTGCCTTCACCGCACTAGCTTGGGTGTCTTTTTCAAACCAACACGAGCAAGGTCCTTCGAAGGCCTTCCAACCAACTTGGTGGTTCTGGCTTGCCATGACCGGTCTAGGATTGGGAGCTACCGTTAGTGTTAAGTGGGTTGGTTTGTTCACAATTGCCTGGGTTGGTGGTTTGACTGTCCTACAACTATGGATTTTACTCGGAGACGTTAAGACCGTCACTCCTGTAAGCAATCCCATACCTCTTGATAAGAAGCTAGCTCATCAATCTAGCGTCTCTTCACCAAACACCTAGTAGCCAGAATCTTCTGCCTGATTGTCATCCCAGTTTCATTCTATATGGCCATGTTTGGTATTCATTTCCTCTGCCTCGTAAATCCAGGTGATGGAGATGGATTCATGAGCTCCGAGTTCCAAGCTACCCTCAATTCGAAGGCCATGCAGGATGTACCAGTCGATGTTGCACTTGGCAGTCGAGTCAGCATTCGTCACCACAACACTCAAGGAGGATATTTGCACTCTCACAATCTTATGTACCCTACTGGAAGCAAGCAACAACAGATCACTCTTTATCCTCATAAGGACGAGAACAATGTATGGCTTCTCGAGAACATGACACAGCCCTTGGATCTCAACGGTGAACCAAACAACGGCTCGCTTGCCTGGGATGCTATCACACCACCTACGTACATTAAAGACGGTGATACTATCAAGCTGTTACACCTACCTACTAGCCGCCGCCTCCATTCACACGACGTCCGCCCTCCAGTCACCGAGGCTGATTGGCAGAATGAGGTTTCTGCGTACGGGTATGAAGGATTTGAGGGTGATGCGAATGATTATTTCAGAGTCGAAATTATCAAGAAGATGTCAGATGGCGAAGAAGCCAAGCACCGTGTCCGCACTATTCAGACCAAGTTCAAGCTGATTCATGTCATGACTGGCTGCGTTCTCTTCTCTCACAAGGTTAAGCTTCCCGAATGGGCATCGGAACAACAGGAAGTTACTTGTGCTAAGGGCGGAACGCTTCCCAATAGCGTCTGGTACGTAGAGCAAAACGAACATCCTCAACTTGGTGAGGGTGCCGAGAAGGTCAACTATAGGAACCCAGGCTTCTTTGGCAAGTTCTGGGAATTACAGAAAGTCATGTGGAACACCAATGCCGGCCTTGTCGAGTCTCACGCTTGGGACTCTCGCCCACCTTCCTGGCCAATTCTCAAGCGTGGTATCAACTTCTGGGGTAAGGACAATCGCCAGATCTACCTCATTGGAAATCCAATCATCTGGTGGTCATCGTCTCTGGCTATTGTTGTCTACGTAATCTTCAAGGGTCTGGCCGTCCTCCGTTGGCAACGTAGCTGCAATGATTACAGCAACACCGTATTCAAGCGCTTTGACTACGAAGTTGGCACGATGGTTCTTGGCTGGGCTCTGCATTACTTCCCTTTTTACCTTATGCAACGTCAATTGTTCCTGCACCACTACTTCCCGGCGCTCTATTTTGCTGTCATGGCTCTCTGTCACATCTACGACTTCGTCACCGCCCGTGTCCCCGGCATTGGCCTCCGTGAGAATCCTTTGTTTGGACGTCTGGGCGCTACGATCTTTGTAGCTTTAAGTGCTGTTGCTTTCATGCTGTACTCCCCTCTAGCATATGGAAATCCATGGACCCAGTCAGCTTGCAACAAGGTCAAGCTATTCGATTCTTGGGACTGGGACTGCAATACTTTCCTTACCGAGGTAAATTCATCTCATATCCCTGATCGAGTCCTCCCAACACGTGGCCGCAAGGATTGAAAACTAACCTTGGTAGTATTCTCAATACTCTACTCAATCAATGCACGCCAACGCTGATGTCCACAAAACTGATTCGCCATTGATACCAACCAATGCCGCTGTCCCACCTCCACCACCCCCTGCCGGCGAGCAAAAGCCAATCGTTCAGGAAGAGAGAGTTGGTATTTCAGAGGCACCACCACTCGTTTCGCCGCCACCCGCTGGCATGGCGCAAAGCGTTCTCTCGAGAGAAGAGAAAATCGAATACAGGGATCAGGATGGCAACCTTTTGAGTCCAGAGCAGGTCAAAGAGCTGGAAGGAAAAGTCAGCTTCAAGACCCGTTACGAGACTCGTACACGTTTGGTCGATGCCCAAGGCAACGAGATCAACCCACCTCCAGAGGCTGCAGGCGTTGCACCTCCCCACCCAGACGTTGAGGGAGTTGACTCTTCAACTGTTGGGAAGCCGGAGCCAGAGTCGCAAGGAGAACCAGCCTCCCAGAAAGAGGTCAAGGCTGATGAGAGCAAAGAGGAGAGCATTGTGAAGTCCGACTCGGGTGCTGCTAAGCCAGCAAGTGAGGGTAACGAGGCAACAGCCAACTAAAATCATTTCATTTGTACGGAAGGAGTGGGCGAAGGGGTCTGGGACTAGGAACTTGTCCTTTGTATACTAAGATGCAAAAGAGGCATCTATATAATATGATGGCTTTCGCGATTCGAACCTCATCTAAGATACAGACAATGTTTTGTGCTTGATCCTAGTCTGAACTTTTGTGAAATGTTAAAGAATCATAAGGTGGCAAGTGCCTAAACAAAACAAGAGCAGAAGACTATTCGCAAATTCTTTACCTCCACTGGGGTACTTCGCAGCTGGAAAGTTTGTTCTGATCTCAATATAATCTTGCCGGCGGCAACTTGGTGCTTGGTTTGCGGATTCGAGGCCGACATCCTAGCTCGTGTTGTGCTGCTGCAGAAGTCCATTATTCACCAAGTTGAGTGAGTGGTTCCGTGTTACGTACACAATGGATGACTGGAGCAAGATCTACTTCTATTATCTGTATATTTCATAGCTATCCGTGTTTGCTTTCTCCGCATGAATTAATAAAGTAAATGGGAATCATGATTGAATGTACTCCAGTTTGCCTCCGTTCCTCCTCAAGGCCTCAAATAAGGCTGAAACCTGCTCCTCAAAATACCTGTTGCAAGCTCCGTAGTCGGAGCCGGTGGTTGCCGCAGCAAAGTGGCCGAAGAGCTTGCATCGTCTATTCTGGCAATACCACGCGTCCATCTCTGTGTCCTCTGTGCTTGCTCATGGCCATGATCAATGTCGAATAAAAGGCAAGTCTGCATTTGATCAACAAGATATTCTCATAAAACTGTGGGACACTTACGCAATGAACACGATGGACAAGATACAAGCCACAGTCATATGGGCATCGCTGCCCCATTTGCTGACTCCACTCTCAACCACCATCCAAATCCACAACGCTGTCACGATCCCAGCTTTGATCCATTCGAAGTCGAGGTTCAACTTATGGCTGCGTCCAATGCAACGGATTTGAGTAAGGACGATGAACAAGAGGAAGAACCCAAGAAGTGGAGCAACGGTCCAGATGCTATCAAGCTGTTAGTGGGAGTCTCAGCGAATATGACAGATGGGACGAACGCAATTTTATGGGCATCTCTATATCCGGTGAAGTAGAAGAATTGTGTGATTTGGAAAGCATCAAGTGCTGCTACAAAAGCCTGAAGCAGATAAAGTGCTTCAACGACAGCCACTGCAAGTTCAGGTGTCATTTCGAAAGAGGTGCTCGAGCAAGAAAGAGCTTGAGAAGGTTCAGAGTTGAATGAGGGAAAGCGATGGAAAGGACTCGGGATCTGTTCAAATATAGGTATGCTATGGTTCCATTAGATCTATCTCCGAAATTGCTTGATTTCCATTGTGCGAGGTGGTACAACAATGCTGTGACCTGACATCATTGTACTCTCTCTGGTGATCCGCATTGTTGGACCGTGACGCCCTTCCGTCCTGCAACATCCAGAAGCTGAAAATCCGCAGATTGTCTTCATCGGGGAGCAGCAAAACCATCCTCCATGATACGGATTCATATAATTGATATTTCAAGCCAAATGGATCTAGGGAAACCTGGAAATTTGCCGAAACAACGCCAAACTTGTTGTTGACACTCGGCTGTACCCTGTTACTCTGTTAATATCCCTCTCGTGTAGCAACAAATCAATTGTCCAAGACATAATCTTGGCATTGTTCTCGCCCTGAGATCCTGGGACATTGTCAAGGCTGAATCGAGGAGCCAAGACGTGACACTGAAAGAGAAAATCTTTCCACGGCAGTCGACCTAGACCTCATTCTCCTGACTTTCTGCAACATCGGGTGAATTTGTACGGCGCCAACCAAGTCTACCAAACAAAGAGTATTCGGTCGTCAACATATATTCCCATTTTTTGCCCGACATTGCCACCTTCATACTCATCTCGTCATCATTGATTCAATATCCTCTGCATCGGCCAAGCGATCCAGGGACGCCAATTTCCTCCAAAGATGTTGTTATACACTTCACCGATGATCCTCTTAGCGGCCCCTTTGATATACCAATTATGATCACACTGGTGCAGAAGGACGCATTGGTATGACAAGAGTACCAAAGCTACTGGTCGTAATATGCTCAGCAACTCCAGGTACCTCTGTGGAACGAGATCGACCCATATGAAGCACGAGTACTTGGGACCTAATGTGTTACCAGGCTGCCACGGCAAGGCGAAGCTTCTTCTGAGAAGAGACAATGCTTCACGGAAAACTTCGATCTCCTCATCGTCATCAGGGCTCGATACAGGCAAGCTGTCTATTTGCTGCTCTAACGCAACCAGATGGTAGTCATCAGGACTCAAAGAGAGGTCAATGGGCTCATCTAAAACCTGGTTCTGAAACACCAAAGGACCAGAACTTATCCAGTCTTTTGCGATCGTCATAATCTTTCGACACCCTCGGAGCAGGTACACCCATTCGGGAACCCCAGTCGAGGCGCACAGTCCTGCGAAGAGAATGCTGCCTGGGGGATGAGGCGAAGCGAAGGCGTAAGCTGTTGTTATTTGGGCGAATGCCAAGATTGCACCCGCGTTCTCCTTGTTCATACGGGCATTCAGATCTTCAACAAGATACCGGTAAGACGGTAGAGCAAGATTTTGATGATACGCGGCCACCTGCAGATAGTGTGGCTTCTCTTCAGGCTTCACCCGACTTATATGCAAAGCAGACACTGCCAGAATCCCCCGCATGAGAAACGGGTGTTGCAGTGCCATCTGAGGAACCTCGACTTGCCAGAGATGCTCGCTCCCAGGGCTATCGGCAAACCCTGTGTAGGCACCCGAGGGTAGAGTCCAGTCATGAAGAAGTCCCAGATCTCCAAGATTGAGTTCCGAAGTACTGTTGTTGACGTCTTTGGGCACCTCGATGGAGCGAGTAGGCCTGGTTGGTCCCGATATCTCGGAAGCAGTGGTAGACCTAGATGATTTGGACGAGGATTCACCAGAGACCTGATAAATACATTCTTCGCCATATCTCACGCAACGTGAGCATCGCGGTTTTAATTCATCACACTATCGATATGTCAGCTTCAGCACCTTCATGGGTGGTGGAATCTTCACTTTGATGCGCCGACTCTTACACTGTACACACCCAGTCCGGGTTTTGTGGTGAGGTCTCATTGTCGGTTGCTGCCGCCCGCTCATGATGGATGTATGCCAGTGCACAGCAGCACTTCAACGTATCACAATGTCAATTATCCGTGTGGCTTGGATGAAGAAGACGAAGGAGACGAAGAAGATGAAGCTCGTCATGTTCTGGGCTCTCAATACCAAAAAATTTTTTTTTTGATGACTTAGAGCGTCTGCCGGCATTTAGAGGCGGATCAGGTGTTCTGAATGATGTAGTAAGGCCAGGGGTTCTTTCGGAGCCGATTTGGATCCCTGTTCGCAAGAGCCGCACCGAACGACTTACCGAACCTCGCAAATTTCAACTGCAGCGTATGCAAAGACATACCGATCTATTAAGCACTCATTTAACTCCTGTCTGCCACAAGACGTTATACTCAAACACACACAATACTGCACCTCAATAGCAGTCGATCGACGATTCTATACGGTATCAAAGGGCCAAAGGGACGACAATACAAATCCTGGGAGTCAACGTTTGGCGCTCCTCATGAGCATGCTACCCATCATACAACCCCACCATATACTTTCCCTGAGCAAGGTATTGTTCATGCAAGATCATAAGCGTGCTCTTGATGACAATGACGGTGAATCAGACAGAAATCTTCCATTTCTCGAAGAGCGGACGGCGCTACATCCGAAGATCTCGACTATGACGACGACTTGGATAAGGCACGTGCTGAGGGTCAGGCCGAAGGCGCTTCCGGTGAAGTCGATACCGGGCGTATTGAACTAGACGCGAGTCTACATAACTCCCTTCCAACCTCAGAACTCGCCTCAGCACCGACAGACTCCATTGATACATCTAGTCCATGGTATGACGTTGAGAAGGGCCGCTATGTTGAGGAGACAGCCCCGGGACTTGGGTCTCACTAGCAGCACAGCGTGCCTTCTGCTCCCGCACAAGCCGTTGGCAACCACTGCAAGATCAGACCCACCAGCAAGGTGTCGGCAGTATCACTGGAAGCACGTCAGTGGAGTCTGCGCTCCACTCCCTCCCCAAGTCTTCCGACAGCAGCGATGATGGATGGACAGATGAGAACATGGCTGAATTGGAGAAAGAACTGGGGTTGGCTTTGGGAGAGCAACAAGTGGAGTCATCATCGGCCCGCACACCTATCTCCCCAAGTCCTCGTCGGCCGAGGCACCATAGGACGAGATCCAGAGTCGAGAACGCAGCGAAACCACTGGTAGTCGACCAGAAGAGTTGCGAGATGATTGTTGATGTGGTACCCTAGCTCAGGGCCTTGAGTGGGAGCAGCGGGAGACTCGGATGGCTGTACAATCACTTCGGAAGAGGGAACATAGCGAGGAAGCGCTAATGGAAGAAGCGGGAGGGGTAGAGATACGGCAGCAGGGAGAGTTTGTAGGGTGGCGGTCAGTGGCTAACTTTACTACCGGCTTCCAATCGGCTGGACGGGAGCCAAGAACAAACCCCTTTACAGAGGTCAAAAAGGATCCTGGTTTTGGAGAATGAAATACCCTGTTTTGTTGCATATCGCAAAAAATCCAACATTTGCCAGGAGGCCTCTCATCTTCAAACCCCCTGTTTCCCACAATCCCAACACGCTCACCGAAATTGCGCTCCTTCAATCACCATCCTTTCTCTTGCGAGGCTGCGTGGACGAAGATTCAAGATTGGATCGCCCAACAGATGGGAAGTTGGACCAAGATCTCGCCACATTCAGTTTTGAGCTTCAACCTTAAAACCCATACGGAAAGAGGATGCCCTCCTGTATGTGGTTTGTGTGGGGTGAACATCCAAACAGGTATGATTCGTGGGTCAACGAAGACGATGTGCGGATGTTAATGCTACCACGGCCCTGTGAACGCTCCTCTAAAGACTCGGCATTGCAGGTAGAATAGGACGTTGTGCGAGTTCACCGGATGCGCTATAGCTAGCTCCACAAAGGTAGGAAAGTTTTCGAGTATCTGGTCGACGAGCTTTCGACTTAGATCACTGAAGGTTAATTGGGAATCTTACTCAGTTTTATGTTGCTCGCTGAGCTTAGAGGTAAGTAGCTGATTGAAGAGAATCCTAGTTTGGAAGTATTTGAGGAACATGTCGCTAACGGAACGTGTCTTAAAGTAGCCTTTTCCCCCCTTTCCTTGAGCCAAGCATAGTCTCAGGTCCGTCAAGCACCCAGCGACTCCGATCAACGAGCATTGCTATATTTCACGAACTTCTCGGAGCCTCCAATTCCTTTGCTCCACCAGGCCCGGCACTGGGCGGCGAGCCTGCAGCACGGGAACGAAGAGATAAACGGGGGCGTCAGGACACGCAAAAAGAGATCAGCAGCGACGCCCACCATTCCGTAAACACCAATTACAACCATAACACCTGCGATACAGGCGACGAGGCCCCATGACCTGCAAAACGACGAAGGCCACGCTTAGCGGCTGCCACGACTGCACCTCTCCATCTCCGACCGTCTCACCCCCTCGTGGCGCCTTCGACCACCAGCCCTAAGGTTGACGACGCGCAGCCCCAGGCTGACCACGGATGTTCGTGGACTTCCGTCGATAACGAGCGGCACTACGTTTCGCGGACTTCTCCAACTCCCTCTGCGGCAACTGGGACTGCCCCAGTTGCTGAGTATCAGGAATGGCCCTTCCAAGGCTTCCTCAAACGCACCAGGATCGGGGATGGAATAACGTTGAACCTTGAGTTCAAACTGCACCTTCTCTTTCCGATCAATCCCGAAGCATTGGGCATCTGTCCGAGCAAGGAGGCGCTAGCAAAGGCTCCGATCCATTACGCACCGTCGCAGCCTCAAATGGATAGCAGAGGAGGATGCAACGGTCCTCCAGATGAGGAGAGATAGTTGTTTCTGGGAAGAGATCAGTACTGCCCTCCCTCATCGGAGTGAGAGGGCGATCCAGGTGCGCTATTCGACGAAGTTGAAAGGATAACCATGACGAAAGTCACCGCGCTAACTGCCTGATACTCTTGTTAAGGTGGGCAGCCCCTTTCAGGACGGCTTCCTGCCCTCCGATTTGCATGTCACTGCAGTACCAAGGTGAAAGCATTGCTCAGACATCTAAGACGACGAGGAAGCGCCGGAGGAATGGGTTAAGTTGAGTGTTCTCGAAGGGGCAGGCCCCCCCTGCTTCAGATGATATTTGCAATGCATTTATCGAATATTATTATGATCGTTTCTGCACAGGAGGTTGTTCCCTCTATCGACCCAAGCCCTTAGCACCCCGACCACGCACTGAAGAGTCAGTATCAATTTTCAATGCCTTCTCGCTGCTGAACCTCAAATACATCAAGACACAGTTGGCATCCCATGCGCGAAACCTCGCCGAAACTGTGAACAGCTTGGAGAACCGCCATACTATGGACTGGCCACGAGCTCCGTCATCTACCACGGTAGATCAAGCAGCGGCCTGGCTGCTTACCGATTTTAGATATTTGCTTCAACGCGCTGACGACTTGGCAAGGGAATGTGAACAGGGAATGACAACACTGACCAACAGCTCTATTTTGGAGGAATCGAGACGCTCAACACAGAACGCGATGAGGGTGCAGAAGCTTACCGTGCTGGCCACTATATTCATTCCTTTGTCATTTACCTGCTCTTTTTGGGGCATGAATTTCGTGGAGATGGGAACAGGCACTGTGCGTGTATGGGCCTGGTTTGCCACAGGGGTCCCGATCATCTTGTTTTGTTTTTTTGTCTATCACTTCGACGTCGTGTTAAGATCGTGTCGCAGAAGGTGGTCGAAAGGTGCCAGAAAGCTATAGATTGCTCTAGATGAATTAAAATTGTGTTGACTTTCGATGGCGGGTCATGAATCCAGATACATTCGAGCTCGTGGATTGTGCAACTTGGGTTTGGAAATGAAAACACTCTAGCAAGAACCAATTTCTCCCTTTGCTAAAGACGATGTTTTATATAGGAAACGAGAGTGCTGCCTCTGTGACTCTAGAAATGTCTGACGAATACTAGTTTGCGATCCTCATCCGTCATCTTGGAAAAGTATTCCACCTCTTTGTCCTTTACTTTGACATATTGCTCGAAGAGCTCGGTCCCAACCCAGCCCTGCAACTCTTCGTCATGTTTTGCCGCATCCAAGGCCTGTTCGAGTTTTGATGGCATGGATTCAGTAACTCCATAGGCTTGCAGTTGACGTCCCGCTTCAGCATGAGAAAGTGCTGATGGGACAAGTTGAACATCACTGATGGTCAAAGGCTGTTGTCGCTTCATGCCAGCTATTCCTGCTACAAGAATTGCTGCGATGGAAAGGTACATGTTCGCGGTAACATCCAGGAATCTGAACTCCCAGCGATTCGGATTGACTTGACGGACAGGTAAATCTTTGTTATGAGTTCCCCAAGCTACCCACTCCCCAGCACAATCACCAGAAACTCGGTAGTAGCTGTCATAGTTTGCAAGGCCGAAAGTACAGAGAGGCTTCAGCTTACAAAGTACGCCGGCCAGGAAGGATGCCGAACTGTCTTTGGTTCCAGGGTTCAGAGAAACGTGAACATGACAACCACTCTGGGGACCGTTGAAGACGGGTTTTGGCGCCATGGTAGCTCTCAGACCATAGCGAAGAAAGATAGTGCGGATCGTCTCCTGGGCCATCATAAGGGCGTCAATAGCTTGCATCGGTGGCATCGGAGAAAGTGCAACTTCGAACTGATCCACGATCTCTGTGTGAAAATGATATACTTCGATCCCGGACACCTCCAACGCTGCAACGATCTCCTCCATAACAACTAATTTCTCGGTTCGGAGACCCGCAGTCATGGAATAGCCAACTGTTTGATCCATAGATTTCGCAAGATTGAAGGTCTCGTCGAGAAGGACAAACTCAATTTCAAAGCCCATAAGCAACTTGGATTTGTCTTGTTTGTCGAAAGCATCTAGGACTTTTGATAAAAGCTTCCTGGGACACCTTGCAAAATGATCCGTGGCAGAGAGGTTTCGGTTTGCCGTGGCGCACATGACGGAAGCGTGCGTTGGAGCAAATCCGCAGACCCTGAGCGATGTCCAATCCGGGCATAAGTTCCATTCTTCGATTCCGTCCGGCCAACATCGTGGGGCTGTAGAGAGAGGGATGACCATACAGTTTTGAGCGAGTTGATAGTAGTCGCTCCCTGACGCGAGTTGTTGGCATCGACCCTTGGTGATGATCCGCGTGCGTAACACGCCCGAGTAATCGACCCATTGCAGGCGAACGAACTTCACACAGAGATTGCCTGTGAAGAAAATATTCACAAGGCTTTTATTTTGGGCGTCCATTTGTGATGTGTGGCGTCGGTATCCGAAAAAATGGAAGATGCGATTTAGGCTGCACGTGTCAACTCAGATCAAGCACGATTTTCGGCCATGAGTGCTCCTATTATATACTTGATACCTGAACGTACCTTTGAGTGGGTCTACGTTTTGGGCATGAATGGAAGACAGGGTGCATGAAGGGAGCTGCAAGGCTCCCCACCGCCATAAACTTTGAGCATGAGAGAGAAGCACGGTAGGTACATTTACCCTGCTTTGCCTTAATGAGACCGCCTGCATATATTATATTAACTTCTTGATTGATTATCTGAAGCTGCATTTTCAGCCAGTTTGCACCGTTAGCCACCAAAATTTGGCACATATCCCTTTGCCGCCGTGCATGACTCCAATTTGGACCCCACCTGCGATAATTTGGATGTATTACCCTCCCCCAACCTGAGGAACTTGCAAAGCGCTTAAAGCAAGGCTAATAAGGCTCGCAAAAGATTCGCTTAGTACTAATTCGTTTGCTAGAACTATTATATTCCTTTCCCGACTTTTATTACGTCTTTGATAAGCCCAAAAGAAAACCCCTCCGGCCGCACGGGCGAAGGTGAACAAAAGCATGTTATAAATTCCTATAAAGATTTAGTTGCATGTTTTGCGTGGGAAATTTGCCTAATATTTGCTTACCAATAGCAAATGAAACACCACTTAAGATCAGCTTCTGCCACCATTCCGTTAAGTATCGTATCTTAATAATTGTAACTAATATAGAGAGGGATGCAGCCCCAATGGCAAAAAGAGCAACCCTATCCGGAAGCCCTCGACCTATTACTAATCTTGCCGTGCTAAATACAAGAAATGACGAAAGTATTTTAAAAAAAGTTCTTAGTATAGGATACTGAGAGGCATAAAGCTTGTATATGCCACATGAATTAAGCGCACCGAATATTGACCCAATAATTTGCCTATAGACTTGTGCGTCGGATCGAGCGCTAACAAGACTCTCGATTTTAAAGTCGTAAGTAAGCTCACCGGCTTGATTCGCTCTTGTTTGGGCTACAGCTGCTAATAAAAGATTAATAATAATCCTATTTGGATTTGAACGGGATATTAGGGAAGCAAAGACTAATTAGGAGACTATAAACGTGAGAATTAGCAGGAAAATTTAACTAGTGCTAAGAGAACATACTTAGAGCGCTTTTTGGGTTGTAATCCGTTTTTGCAAGCGATCGTATGCCCACAATTGCCATTGGAAGCGAGATAGCTATTGCTAGAATTGTGTAGTACCACGGTATGATATTTCCAAAGATGAAATGTATTACCAAGGTGCAGACGATGACAGAGCAAAAAAATCCCAGTGCAAGTACTCGTGGTGAGAGTGGACTTGGAGGTAATTAGTAAGCTTAACTATATGGCTCAGGGTGTATGCTTGAAGACCATCCTGAGCCACTCGTGATATGATCTTGAGCTGTCTCCGACTCGTCCTGCATCTCAAATGGAGCAGCAATGAACTCGCCACCATGAGATTGAGTTTCTGAGTTTTGATCAACATTCTTGGAGACAGCATTCAGTGGCTTTTGCAGATTGCTACCGGCAAGATATTGCCTCCAGATTGGTCGGACTAGAAACCAGGCAAGCTTGACAGAAGCGTCTGCCAACAGTGCCGCCAAGCTGACCCATATTATCCATCCTCTTGACCCCGTTTCCCAGTCATCAATTTGGCCAGGTGCCCAGCCGTTGTGTTTAGCGTATGGTGACAATATTCCCCACCCAACAATGGCACCAAAAAGCATATGGAGGGGAATTGTGGGGCCTGTGATGATGCCTTGGCCAAAGAATCCAGGGGAAATGTCCAGAGTCCAGAGCCATTTGTTCGCAGCTTGGAGCCCAAGAATCGGGAGGGAATGAAATATCGGTACAAAGTACATGAAGACAGTCTGTGAAGAATGATAGCGTCGTTAGCATATGTCAAAAGATAGCGAAAGGAGTTCAGAAGATACGCTTACAATGATTCCAGACACCGTAGCCCCTCTGAACAGACTGTTCATCCTGAGCTTCCACTCGAAATCATTCTCGCGCGGAAGTAAAGGCTCTTCGGCAGAGGGACCGAAATACTCATCTCCATTGGGCCCAACCAACACCGTCGAAGCCAAGCTGCTACCAGGAGGTGCTGAGGACCTTGGAGACCTGCGATGGAGAGTGTTTATCAGGTGGGCATTCGCTTTCGGTCCTGGCCACGGTAGCCTCTCCTGTACAACAAAATGCTCTCGAAGCAGTGAAGCGAATATTAGACCAAAGAAGCAAAGTCCCATCGACCACAACACCAGGCTCTCCCAATGCAAATGAAGTGGACCATTCTCCTCTGCGCCGATCAGATACTCGAGCGCTGGAATTATACCAACGAAGCCAGCCGTAATTGGCATGCACCCTGTTGCTGTGGCTACACTGATGACCAGAAAATTTTCTGCGGCAGAAAATCGTACTGCAGTGTGTTTCGAGAACAATTTAAACCCAACGAATCCCAAAAGCCCGGAAACCATGGACATTTGACTGCCAGCACCTATCCGAAGTCCATAGTAGGTATTGGAGAGATTGACAAGAACACCGAGGAAGAGCCCCGCAAGGAGGGCGCGTAATGTAAAACTCCGGTCCATCTCCATCTCCATCTCTGCGTTTCCGTTATCCTGGTGGTTTGTGTCAACGACAATCTGTAGGACGTCCGAGCCGTCGGTGTCGGTGTCCATGCTAGCGCTCGTCTTGTGCTGTGCTATCGTAGAATGGTGTGGTGTTGTGTTGTGAAGCGGGCAGTCGTGGCAGGCACGACGTAAGGACAAGGATTTAGAACTTCAATCATGGGTGCCTTTTGCGGTGAAAGCTCGAGGCTGATGGCTGTATTATGAATCCAGGCCAATTAGAGGAAACCTATAATCGATACCACGTGACTAAAGTGTATACCTATGTGATATTAAGAGGTTGAAAAGGCTTGATTGAAAGGCTCAGCGGAGCTAAGCTTTTTAGGCTCCGAAGGAGCTGACTAATCTAGTACGTGACCGAAGGTCATGTGACAAAAATGACACCTACCTAGGCGAGCTAGGTATTCAAAATTGGTTAATGGTACCGGCTAGGAACCAAGCCCTTAAACTAAAAGAATACGGCTTTATAAATTACAATTTAATAAATAATTAATAATTATATTAATTAATTTACGCGGGGTAGAGCCTTGGTCATCACCATCCTCATTTCTACTTCCGAGGTCCACCTCGCCGTTTCTTTCGGTGGTGTTTCGTCTAACGTTGAATTGGTGCTGTTCGGTAAATTGTGAGGCTGAATTTCCAAAGTCAGCTGCGGCAGGAACCCTTGTAAGGGACCAGAAACGGATTCCGGGCAAAGTTCGGTAAGGAAACTGTAGCCGGGACACACAAGAGGCCAAAATGGTGTTCCACATTATGACGCGCAGGCTGACCCAGGGCGTGCTCATGATGCTCAGGCTCTGCTCAGGCTCTGCTCAGGCATGCTCAGGCTCTGCTCGGGCTGCTCACCCTTGGCTCAGGTTAGCTCACCCTCAGCTCAGGTTAAAGCAGCCGTTGCTCACGTCCGCAGACTAAAACGAAAGCAGCGAAAGGGAAAATTAATCCTGAGTCTTTGGGTATCCTGAAACTGGAGACTTGACATTCTCGAACCCAAAATACGCACCGGTCCGTCTCGACCCGTCCATTACAGTAGCCGAATCATCGTCTTCTGCAGGTTAGATACCAGCTCATCAACAAGCATCAGACTGGGTATGGGACGAAGGCGCCCAGCAGTACAAGTATTGGAATGGTTTTGAGTGGGTCTGGCAGGAGTAGAGTTGAGCAAGCGATCGCGACCCTTGGCTCGTATAATTTTATAGTTGTTTTGAATTTTTTCCCTCAAGGGTGGGACGGGGAGAAGAAGAATAGGGAAGGAGAACTGCCGGAGCGTTCACTATGGACTTTTGAACTTGGAAATGTGTTTGCTAAGGTGTGCTATTGACTTTGTCCTTTGCTAAATCGATTTGTGGCTGAGAACACCGTAACTTTGCCGCTACCATCTAATTGCCATCCTTTCTTGCCTTTCCCCGTGTTGTACTTGACTGCTGTCTCTTGGATATTCCCTGGGGTTTCGCTGAGACCATGGATATCGGATTGCCTGGAACCTTCCGCTTCGGCCTTGATCGGGCTATGCCTTTGAGTGAGTCTGTAGAAGCAATCTCGGTTGAGCCTTTGGCTACGATAGGGACAGGCGGCTGTAGCCGTTTGCTTCTTTCGTGGAGGTATGCTACCAGTCTAAAGTAGTGGTTCAGCAATATCTAGGCCAGATAGCAATGGTGGGTCACCGGAGGACACCCCTTGAGAGGCGTTCGGCTGTCGCTGAGGTCCAGGCCTTTTCTTTCCGGTGCTGTAGAGCGACGAGCTATACGGGAGCGGGAACGGGAACGTGAGGCCTCACGTCCATACCATTAGCTTGTTTATTAGATTTCGAAGGAGCGCGAACGAATCCAAGACGAATCCGCTAATGCGGAAGGCGCTAACGCTACTAACATCAACACAAAAGCGTACAAAAATATTAAAAACACTTAAATAAAGCGAGAGATTTGGAGCGGAAAATAGAGTATATTGCTTAAAATGTCGTAAAAGCATGAAAAGCCTTTTAAGGAAGAGGCCGCCGACGATCTTGCGCCTATTCTAGCGAACTCGCTCGTAAACAGCAGCCATAAAGCGAGAGAAGCTCCTCCCAGACGAATTTTTGGGTCCCTTTCTCCCGTTGCTTCAAATCATCGCCAACCGCCTGGTATCATGAATACGTTTTAGCAAGAACTGTTTGCAAACGTTGATTCTGCCAAACTAGAGAATAACGACACCGTGCGCTCTCCCTCTACATTGAATTCACCTCGCCCTAGAACGGGTAAACGGATTTTTCGTCCTACAACGGGGCAGGCGTTACGGCTAAGCAGGAAAGAGCCCTCCTATAAAGATGGGCAGTTGCAGCGAGTGGCAAGTGCATCTCTTGGCCCAATCTATTCATCAAAGGTATCAAAAGCCGTTCGTTGCTTCTCGTTATCGCTCTTTTAGTATTAGTTAGCGCTTTGGCTGCAATGTGATTCGAGTGACTCAGAATACCCGTCGGCTCTCGACCCCAGGATCGCGATTGCAACCAACAATCCCCGACCACCCCGCTCTCATCGAACGACCTCACTCGCACTGGCATATATACATTCGAAGTCTGTTGTTCACGGCGATATGAGCTGCCGCAATATCCTTGTCTGTCAAGATTGGATTGTTAAGATTGGCGATTTTGGAGGTTCTATGATCGATGATGGAGAGTCGTTAGGTATTGGAGAGGAGATCCGATACGAGTTGCCTTTACGTGGTAGGACATGGGAGGCTCGGCCATCTATCAAAAAGGAGCTTTTTCCTTTAGGCAGTGCTCTTTACGAAATTGCGGCCTGGAAAATGCCCTTTGACGGATTGCAGGACGAAGAAGTCGAAAAGAACTACGCAGAGGAGAAGTTCCCTAGTGTTGAGGCGTTAGTACTCGGAGATATCATTCGGCGCTGCTGGGATGAACAGGTCGATTCAGCAACAGATGTACTTAAATTTATCGTATTGTGTATATTGGGTAAGATGGTTGCATAAATAAAGAATTGGAATTCGAATTGCTGTCAAGAAACCCTTTGCACAAAATGAGTCCACAGAATTTTCCACAGTACGATAGCCCACACAATGACAATCCCTATTCTTAACAAATCTTCGTCATAGAGTTGATTTATCGCCTAGATTTCAATTAGTAAGAAGTTGCATATAAAGATGAATATACACATACTGAGGACATAATGGACATGCGGTAGTAACAGAGCTCGAGCCTGTTACGGCGCTCTGATCTGCTGTTGCATCGCGACAGAGTTAGCCAGAGGGTTTAGCAGGATCGCAAAGGGTATATTCGCGCTTAGTCGTAGTGTGCTTTGGAGTCCGAGTACAAATCATAACTTATTCTGCCAAAAGCTAACAAGGGCAGTATTGCTACATCATTCATTGAACCACGCTTGCTGAAGAAGCTCGGCCGCCGAAGCGCGTCTCTTCGCGTCAAGTTGCAAAGGCCAGCCGAATTAACCACACAATCTCCTCCTCTTCTCTCTCACCAATGTCGGCAGGCTTTACGGCCCTAAACCGCTCTTCAAGTGAATCATAACACTGCGAAGAGGCTGGGATTTGCTCTGTGGAGCTGCCAGTATCTGACTCATCATCATCCCAATCACCTCCACCCACGTCGGATCGATCGTCTTGGATGTTTTAGTCGCTCTCCGTTTGACCCTCCATCCGAGTTGTACACTTCATCTTGGATATCCAGTCGCTCCCCATTCGGCCCATAGTAGCTGCTTGCCCTACGCCATTTGTTGAGTAGTGCATCGGGTAGAGGCTGAAGCATCTCGGTGACTTGTATAAGATGCTCGTCGTTAGTCGTTTCGTCAAACCGATTTCCTTCCAATCTCTCAATATTGAACAGCGGATACCCGATAATGAGCTCGAAAACAAGACACCCAAAGCTCCATATATCGAGGCCGCGTCCAAGCCGGCCATTTTGAATTACCTCGGGAGCTCGTAGTGCTGCCGGGGTCACAGTGGTACGAGGAGGACTATCTTCTAGGAAGGCTAAGTAAAGGTGTTAGCCAGGTATCGACTAGTCTTACCCGACCCCAGATCAATAATTTTCACGAGAGGATCTAGTTCAAACGATATATAGTCGTAAAGCGAATTTGGTTCCAGAAGATACTTCGGAGCCCAAGGATCGATTTTGCCGTCCAGCCGTCGTAGAGGGACAGCTTGATTAGGACGTTGTTGAAGAGTTTTAGGCAGATCGGATTCAATATCCGAGAGTGTGATGGTGAAGAGGATATTGCCTAGATGCAAATCGCCATGAACAATGCCATTGGCGTCTAAAAAGTGTAATCCCAAGAGGATATCTTGCAGAATACGTTTTGCCCATTGTTTCGGCAATCGTCGTTCCCAGGGCTCACCTATTTGGCACTCCGGAGACAAGCGCATCACGGAATTAGGAGTTGGCCCCATGACTTCAAAGACAAGACACAAATGTGTCCCGTTCGGCCCGTGGTGGTCGAAAGAGTCAAGAAACTATGTATCGGAAATCGGTAGCGTCCGTGGCCGACTTTGCGAGACGATGATGCAGCGAGATTTCCCTCGACACAGCTTCTTGGGAATTTGCGGTAGCAATCTTTAGTGCCACGTAGCGAGAAGAACTAGACGGTAGAAATCATATTAGGAGGCCGAAACAACAAACAGAGAGATAAGAGCCGACGAACCGTAAGTCAATCGCAAGCCAAGCTGTAGAGAAGGAGCCATAGCCAAGCTTTCGAATTACACGATACCGATTGTTGAAGATATCCTGTAAGTGAACCGGGTGGAAGCCGCCGGGGTGGTATGACTCGCCCCATTCGCAAGCCGTGCCGTTGGTTCGGAAACGGAAGTCCCTTTCTCTCTCCGGATCTTTGTTCGCGGGAGTCTTTAGCGGTGACATCGCTAGGGTGAGGGCACGTTGTCAGTGAGCGGGGAAATGCAGGATTCGGCGATCTAGATGCGTCAGAGCTAAGAAGGAAATATGGGAGGTTGGGAGGTTGAGGTTGAGGTTGAGGTTGGTTGAGGTTTGGAGAATGTCAATGTCGTTCGCAACAATGGGCGACATCGAAGCTGCACATGACTCACTCCCCACGTTCGTAGTAAATATCTAACCCAAAATCCATTGCTTGTAATCTTTCGAAAGCTGATAATAAGGATTAAATTTGTCTTGTCTGGAAAACCCCAAAAATCTGCGGCAAACAGAGGAACTAGGCGTAACATTGCAGTTGACTTCTGTATCTCCTCCCGATTCAATATGACTGGGAGGTTCTGACCCAGTATATTCAAGGTTGGCATAGCAAGGCGTTTGGGGGATTTGACAAATCCTCACAACCCGAACGATAGGAGCAGTCCCTTTTGGGCATTGCTTTCACAGAGCTTCTGTAAACATGTCCTCCAGGGCTTCCCATCTTTGCATCAGCTCGAACCCAAGTGCCCATTTGGAATCATCGGATACCAGATCTTAAGAGAGCTTCCTAGTTTCCATACGCGGCGGCAGCTTTCTGGAGGGCCTTATATTCGGGTGATTGAAGAGCTTGCAGAGCCGAAGGTCTGTTCGTCGGGTTAGGAACGGCCAAAAGGCGTATAACGTCTAGGACTACCTTCGGGATGCCGGCGTCCATAGCTAGATCAGCCCATACCTCAAATGAAGGAATCTGCAAAAGTAATTCGTCCGAATCTTCCTCTGCTTGTGTTGTCGTAAGGTTTTGGGCCAACTCGAAATAGGCCTGTAAGGTCTTATCGACGTCAGAAGGAGGAGGAATCGAGCTACAGGATGGATCGAAGAGGAGTATAATCTTCGCTAGGCACCATGCCATTGGGTGAATAAGCGTCTTGTCGATGTTGTCGGCATTGCCTAGGATGTTGGGATCAAACCGTTGTAATATCTTCCTTCTTTAGTTTGGGTAAGAATGAGAGGCCGGCAACTAACCATAGCAGCAATAGACCACACATCGGCTTTATGGAAGCAGCGCACCCCTGTCCAGACCTTAGGAGCACGAAATGCTTCGGGCTGAACCCAGCGTGGATTGCCGCCCTCTGGTCCCGCTACAGTAAATTAGCGTAACCCAATTCTGCGATGTGTGCTTCGTACCTAGCCCCAAGTCTCCGATTTTGACTTTAGACAGCCCGTCAACGCTAGATATAAGAACATTCGCGGGTTTCAAGTCTGCTCTGCTTAGTGAATGGCGATAGAACTCTCTATGGGTGAATGGCATACCTGAATAAACAAGGTGCTCTTTTTCTAGCTCGACAAATGCTTCCAAGCATACCTTGACAATATTTGCGACTAATACAGGATCTTTCATGTGTTCCTCGAAAGGAACCTCCGCCAGAGTCGTATCCATCCATTCAAAGGCTAGACAGAAGGGCTTTTGAGCTGTCTAACTTATAGGGTCGTTGATGATGTCACACAACTTTCGAAAGTTCTTAGACGATTCGACACAAGGATTCTTGTAATACTTGTGTTCCTTTACGAGGCAGTCCACCTGAGTCTGATTTTCAAGATCGGCGCTTTTCACAATAGCCCTGGTACGAGAATTAGCAGACTCCTACATACAACTGAGTTGTAGACGTACCATCGATTTTTTGGGAGAAGAGATTGAACGCCAGGCAAGACCTCGGCCTTGAACACAGGGCTGAAGACAGTCTTATCGCCAAGTTTTTCAACCAGACGAAATGAGTATTTGCTCCCACGAAGAGTGGTCCCAAGACGCAGAGCCATTGTCTTTGATGGAAATGTGGTGTGTGAGTGATGTCTGGAATGAAATGGGTTGTTGAGAAGGTGAATGCTAATCGACAAAGACGGACGTGCTCCGACTTTGTGTTCTCGCCCATGTACCCATGTACCTGCACCACGGTCCGATTCTCGCGGTGTCACGTGCTAGAATATACCCAATCGGTCAAGCGCTTAATGAACCAATACTCTCCCACGGTCTCTCTCTTCCACTGCCTCTCCCACATACTCCACCAGACCTTTGGCCGACCTAATCATGTCATGGCAAGGAAATAGGTCCCGGTTTGCACCGCCGCTTCCAACAAATGGACTATCGAAGGGCTCCATCAATATCCGATTTGTCCGAGATCTTTGCACACGATAGCCAGAGTGCAGTGACTGAGCGACCTTCAACCTCATGTATTGCAACACTGCCCCATCGACGTCGAATAAGTGATTGCCCTTGTTCCCCGCTCTCTCCAGCGCTCC
This sequence comes from Mollisia scopiformis, assembly GCF_001500285.1. Taxonomy (NCBI): domain Eukaryota; kingdom Fungi; phylum Ascomycota; class Leotiomycetes; order Helotiales; family Mollisiaceae; genus Mollisia; species Mollisia scopiformis. The sequence goes on from NW_017263617.1 coordinate 393,387, forward strand.
GAACGAGACCCAGCTCTGCCAGTGCGTCCCTAGCTTTGTATCCCGGAAGTTTCCAACATTTCTTGACGATACATCTCAGCGGCAGCGCTACCATCGATAAGTCAGGAAACTCCCGGTCGCGCAAATGTCGATAGATGTCCCGGCTGCTCTGACCCTCGAAGAGCCGTTTCCCACGGTCGAGCTCGTATAGAACTGTACCAAGGGCAAAGATATCATCCTCCGCCGTGGAATAGGGGTTCCGCTACGCTGCGGATTTGCATATGGAACACCGGTGCTGATAGTGGGGAGGAGGCCTTCCATACTGGACCTGGCGAAGTCGCATAAGATCAGCCTGCCGTCGTCATGGACGAGGAAATTATGAACCCCGATATCACCATGCACAACGCCCCGGGAATGGATGTAGTCGACCGCCGATACGGCTTGATAGGGCCAGCTAATACGCGCGTATCAGAACCATTCCTCAAAGGAGAAGGGGGGGGGATATCACGAACCAGCGTCGCTCTGTCTCAGGAACGCCAATGGCATCCAGCTTACCAAAACAAGCCGAATGAGTTCCACGAAGGTGGTACTCTAATAAGAGCCCACTGCGCAATAGCTCGCATTCTGGAGGGCTTCTACCAAAGTATTTGAGGATGTTGGGGTGTCCTTGGCCCCGGTTCTGCAGGTGCTCATATCTCCTCCTCTCAGAGTCTTGGTCCTTGTCCAGCGCGGGAAAAAATTTCCCCAACCACAAGCGCCAACGAGAACTACGTGAAATTTGAGATATGAGACCTTAATACTTTCGCTTCCAAGTCTTTCGCGACTTGGAGTTATCAACAACTTCCCTCGGCCCCTCAACAGCAACAGCAACAGCGTGGCGTATTCGGGCCCGAGTCTTCCTATGAGCACGCGCATTAAAGTCAACATCTTCCCTAGGTTCTGTAACAGTCGGTACCGACAGCTGCTGTGGCTCGAGTGGAATGGGTTTTTGGAAGTAGCCTGAGACTTCCCGCTCGGCCGTCCGTTTTGAAAGGAGTGGGTAAGCGGAAATCTCTACTGCAAGTTCGTTTTCGTAATCCTCAGTGAGTACCAAATACCTGTTGTAGGCTAATTGATTAGGTGGCTCGGATGCCCGTGGTTGATCTAACAATTCTCTGATTTTGACGGCATCATCTGCAGCTCGTGCGTCGAAGGCAGTATAAATGATGTTATTTTGTTGGAGTTTTGTGCCGAAATCCTTGTCGTTGGTTGTGGTTGTAGACGATTGTCCAGTAGACTTCTTCCCAGCAGATTTCCTTTGTCGCCCTCCCATTTTTTCGAACGTTTCCAAGTTTTCCTTCGTCAGATGGGCACGTTTTAAAGGTCTCTCGGCACCGGCCTCGACAGCTCTCCGTTTTCAAGTCTGGGTTTGTGGTGGGTAGGAATATTCTAGCATATTATAGATGTATTAGCACGCTGCTTGTTCAAAACAATAAAAACAACCAACCTTGAAATTGTGTTCTTGGAGGTACCGTCGCTGACACTTCGATAGGACCGGATGTTGGCAGATGCGTATGTGAGATGTCTCTAACGGGATGCGAGGTCCTGGGGTCTGCTGGCAGCTGCTCGAAGAGGGTTTGAGGCTTGCAGTTGGTTTCTAGGCTGTGAGGTATCGATATAGAGCGCAATTTTGCTTCCAGGCGGGAACTTTGTCTCCGCGGTACTAAATTCTATGTCAATACTCTCGCAGTCATCGACGAGATAAGCTATCGTGCTACAACGTACCTGGGATTGTTTGATGTGAATCCGACTGCAGTCGCAGAGGAGTGCGAGGCTTACAGATCCGCGTAGATTGCAGCTTCATGATGAACTTGGGCAATCGCAGATAAAAGTGTGGTGATAAGTGTTTTGGCGTGCGTGATGTTTGGACGGACGAAGGCCGAGTTTGAGAGAAAGCTTGTCGCATCCTCGGCAAAGGCGGTTATCTTAGCGATTTGATTTGTTCGCATTCAACTTGGAACATAATTTAGTCGGGTTGTGTATGTAGATTGAATTTTCTTGCATACGAGACTGGTGTGGCAGGATTCGTATTCGAAGTCGCATATGTGATGTCTTCGAGGTTATCAAGAATGATACAAATTCTGTCGAAAGATGATTAGCGCGGCATGACTATCCTCGACGCTGCCCGCTTTACCCCGCGTTTTTTTTACCCCACCATCGCAAGTAATTATGTGACACTCGGTCCAGCGTCCAAATAGCAATAGCAATCTCAACCTCCAACACTCCTTCAATGAGGCACTACAACATCATCATCTGTAAGTCTTTCCTCCGGCATACGAGCTCCCGACTCTAATCACTCGCAGCAATGCCTCCACTTCACCTTTCCGAAACCGTCCTTACGTTCCTGCAGAAGATCACCGACGCGACCAATGCTAAAGCAGCCAAAGATAAAAGCTTATTCCACATTTACTTATCCTTAGTTCGCCAAGTGGATTAATCCTAACGCTATACCAGTGGCAGGTCACGACGTGTGGCAAGTTAATCAGTGACACTCCGGGAGGGAGTGGCCTGTGCGCAGCATAATAAGGGTAGCATACCTGGAATCCTTTGGTCTTGCACACGGCGATTAATTCTGTTCTTCTGCGTAGCGATGACTTCGTCACAGTTTTTTTTCTTTGTAGCCCTACGAGATATGGCGTTATGTGATACCACCAGTGGGTTCGAATTACAAAACCTACTCTCATATTTCAAGTGTGCCTTTTAATATTGAATACCGAAATTCTTGACAAATAATTTCGGAGGCTGATGATGATGCTGGTGGTGGTGGTAACCCGACGGGTTTCAAGCGTCGATGAACATTTGGTATCAATTGTACTGCTTGCTACTTCTCCTCAACTATTCTCAGCTCCATATATCTGTGAACCACAATGAGGGCGAACACTGCTTTCCTCAAATTTGTTGGTAGAAGCCAGCATGCTGCGCTGCCCGAGAAGCTTGCGTGCGTGACATACCAAAGCCCGTAGATGCCATCAGAAATGGTTATAAGTCTGCCAGCTACATCTCCACCCCTGGTATGTACGGTCGGGTGAAAGATACAGGTGAGTTCGAAACAGATCCTCTATTCTGCTCGATGGAAACCACGTTCTCGGCTCCGCCAAGATATTCTCTTCGATATACATTGCGAATGGACTTGCTATCTCATTTCCTTTAGTTGCCATCGCGATCTTTGTTAGTCTCCGTTTACTTTGTCTACATGGCGAGGTAAAGGAAGTTGCTGTTTTTGTTGGTTGACGCAAATTTTTTCCTCAAAGAGCACTTACTGTTTTCCCTTAGGTAGGTTCTCATAATAATGTTGTTTTGCCACCCAGTCAAATCGTGTCTTTGTTTTCTAGAGGAGCAATCTGACCTCAAAGTATGGGACACAGAGCTAAAAAGCTACTATTTAGGTACGCATCTCGACTTCAGTACCACTGTCCTCCCTACCCCTTTCACCAATCATAGCTAAGCGAAGGGCTATGCGAAATGCGAAGTGCGATCAGCAAAGCTATCACGAATAAGCTCTTGATGATTGGTGCAAGTGGCATGCACCACGGCATTAGTTTCCGACTATGCAGCTATTTAGCTTTGTCTAGATGCCGTGCCAGCTTCCGGCTTTACCACTTCCGCAACCTGTCACCCAACGCAGAGTTGAAGATGTTTTATATCTGTACGAAACTTCTCTTCTTGCGAGTTGAGGACACACTCGAATAAATATATGCTCAGTGAACTATCGAGTTCATTATCGAAGTTCATTACTCACTTGCACTCCCCAAGCTCCAGATTATCATGGATCCAGCCGCCAACACCGAGGTCGACGTCGCAGCCTACCCCACAGCACAGAAACTTGTCACAACGTGCAAGCAGTTCTTCAGTGAGATAGATAACCTGTAGGCCACTCTGATCCAATCCCACGCAATCCATATCGCTGCTAAATATCTCAAAAGCACGCCAGGGAAAGATCTCGAAGAAAGACTCAATAAAGAATACGGTCCTGGTAACCCTCTTTACGACACAATGTGCGCCTGTGTTCGCACCGGCCTCAAAGAAGGATGGGTTGCGACAACACAACTTGACGGCCCCAAATACCGCCGTTCAAAGGTTCTCCTCCCGAGTGCAGAGACCGGGTATTTCAGCATCACGACAGTATACATGGACTCCCAAGAAGAGTATTCTGGACAGTATCATGTGCATCCTTATGGCGAGATCAATTGTGTTGTGCAACTTGATGAGGGATCAGAGTTGAAAGGTATGCAAGGGTGGCAGGGAGCTGGTTGGACAAGTCCTGGAGCTGGCACGCATCATTACCCTCAGGTTAGAGGAGGTGCTTTGGTCGCCTTGTTCTTTTTGCCTGCGGGGAGAATTGGTTATGATAAGAAGCCAGGGGAACCCCAGCCGCTGTGTGTTTAGACAGATACGAAAGGGACATGGTGATCATACCGGTGACGATTGTACGTCAATCATGATTAAATCGATCAATTAATGGCAATGGTCTCTTTTGAGAACTCCGTGCCGTCCGTGATTACCGTTCTCTTCTTTCCATATGCTGTGCCAGAAATCTTATATGCTGCATTCTGTAATCATGATGCAGAACGCACTATCCAGTTGCGGGTGGACTTTCAATCATATGAGATTTTTGAGATATGGAGGTCAAGTTCCCACGATGATAACCCAAGCGACTCCTCTGCTTCGCTCTTCGCACTCGGCTACAGTACAAGCTCAGCCAGGGGAAACTAGCTTCAGCGCTTACCATCATCAGAAATGATCTACAACCTCGACCACTTGCTCTGCGATTCCCGCTTCTCGCACCTGCAAGTACCAACTTAGATTCCTCTCCGGGTCCTTTCTCCGTCTGCTCAGGTCCTATTCTCCTGCGGTTCAAGTCCCCTCATTGGCCCGGGATTTTGGGACTTTCAAAAAGTTCGACAGCGAAAGCTGGGGATAGACCGCGAGTGCAGATGTCGTTGAAATATCTTCATGCGTTTGTGGCAAGTGTCGAAGATCTCGGCAACGTGTACCGTCACCAAGCCGATGATGATGCTGTGCTGAGCGCGTCATTGCTTTCTATATAAAGTTATTGTTTTCCAGTGTTGCTATTGTCAATTCATTGTCATCTTCCAACCATTTCATTCCCACTTCATCAGTGACCATTGACTTCAAAAAATGGCAACCCAACCAACAGGAACAATGAAGGAAGCCCACGTCTCAGCCGAGACCACCGTCTCACTTCACGAAGTTCCAATCCCAACCATCATACACCCATATTCCGTCCTCATAAAAGTCGCTTGCACGTCATGCAACCCCAAAGATTGGAAATTGCCCACCGCTACCCTGATGACAATACATTCTTGTCCCAACTCCGGGGACGATATCGCTGGCACAGTCGTTAGTGTTGGCAGCTCAGTCCTCTCTTTCAAGCCTGGAGATCGTGTAGCTGCCCTTCATGAGTTGGGGACTCCTCATGGGAGTTACGCGGAGTACGCCGTTGCCTACGAGTGGACTACATTTCATCTTGATGATGGAATGAGCTTTGAAGAGGCGTGTACTGTTCCAATGGCCGCTTACATTGGTGTCATTGCCCTCTGCGGGATGTTGAGAGTCAAAGCTGGCCCTTGGGAAATTGTTGAGCAGTCTGTGAAGAAAGGTGAGAAAGAAGGAGAGCCATTGTTGGTTTATGGAGCGAGCAGTGCTGTCGGTGCTTCCGTCATCAAATTAGCCGGGATCATGGGAATACACCCCTTGATCTGTGTTGCAGGAAGAGGAGGGACATTTGTCGAAACGTTGATTGATGAAAGTAAAGGGGATGTGATTATTGATTATAGGCAAGGACCGGAGAAGGTGCTGGAAGAAGTCAAGAATACCTTAGGTGGGAAGAAGCTGAAATACGTCTTCGACGCTATCAGTGAAAACGGAAGCCATGAGAACTATTGGCGAGCCATGGACGTACAGGAAGGGAGCGTTACCTTCGTGCTAGGCGGCCATAGAGAAGATATTCTAGAAAGTATTCATCAATCTACGACGATGGCAGGCAGCCTTTGGAAGGAGTTGCAACCCCTTGGCGAGAAAGATAGGTTGGGGATTGGCGCTGGTGGAAAGGATTTTGGGTTTGCGTACTCGAGGTTAATTGGGAGCTGGTTGCAGGAAAGGAAGCTCAAGATCCATCCTTTCGAAGTCGTGGAAAATGGATTAAGGGGTTTGGAGAAGGCATTGAAGACACTAAGGGAGGGGAAATCCTCAGCTACGAAATATGTTGTTCGTATTGCAGATACACCGGATCTGAGGTCTACAGAGAAACCTGAATCGCAATCCTCTTCCTAAACTGCGAAGATTGAACGGCAAAGTCGGAGTCAAGGGAGGAGGTAAGAACTTCGGACAGACGTGTATCTCGAGCAAGCTTTTTGTCACTTTGTGAGATATTCATTGAGAATTGTCCCTCATGTTTCCTAGTGTAATTGATGCTTTGGCTCATATGGAAGGCCGTGTCTATTGCTCCGTATAATTTGGGACATCCGATTCAGAGGGAATTGTGAGACGGCATTGTAGGCGTACTATTTGCACTTCCTCTTGGAAGGAGGATGGAGGATGTCAGACGATAATGATTTCGATACGAAGACGACGACAAACGACAGCTTGATCTTATCCTTTGTCAACATCGTCAATGTCCTACATTGTGATCCCATTTTACTATTGCCCCTCAGTGCTCTCACAGCACCACCGGGAGAGACTGCATAAGATAAGATGAGACATCTCTTTCGACAATCCAATTCTCCGGATATCAGGTATTTTGCCCTGTAGCTCTAGGGTATTTGAGGCTTAAGTAGCCTAGCAAGGCCCTAGACCTTACCTCATTAGCATTTTCAAGTGCTAGGCACTAACTTCGTAAGCGATCTTAGAGTTAAGATGCTGGAAACACGCTGGTTGCGCTGAGTGCGCTGAACTCGCTAAACGCGCTATAATGCAAACCCTGAAATAATTCGCTTGGGGCCGTACAGCCTAGAAAAAAAGTGTGTTTTGAATGGCACCCTGGGAGGTACCCACTCAGGCACCGTCATTGTCCCTGAAATTCAGAGCCATGGCCATGGCGTCGCATCACCTTATGCCGCAATTCTCCGCATGTTGAAGTCCACTGGCAGTTCGAAGTATGATTACCAGGACAGACTTTGTAGTATAATTGCTACAAATTATACTTCAACTATTTTATCGTCATCATCCTCATCGTCGTCTTCCCCTCCTTCTTGATTTGCCCAGCCACCCAAAACACTACTATTCTTAGGGGGCTCCAGCCGTCTCTTTGGCTTCCTATCCAGAGCTGCCATGCCAGCATCGACTTTCTCTTCACCCTCTTCATCCCTCATAAGCACCTGTACTAATCTCTCACACGCCTCCCTCACATCATCGTCCTCAACCTGCAAATGCGTTTCTCGGATGATGGGATACACCTTGATATCCCGCATGATATCTCTTCCTTCTCTCGTGGTTGTCAACAACATTAGTGTTTCCACATGTGTTTGTATGATCGTCGGATTCGAGTCTCGAGTCTTGTCCGGAGGCAATAATTGTAAGTCGGGAAGCATATTTAACATATCATCCTCCTCGTATTCCTCATTCCCTGTGATTGGTAACAGTAAATATGGGAGAATGTTGATTTCGTCTTCGGACAGGAATGATGGATGTGCTTCCACTTCAAATGCTACATTCTTGATCGTAGATGCGACGCCTTTCCTCCGAATGTCCGATTTATGCTCCGTGAAAACTGTGAGTTTTGTGAGCGGTACGACACCGTCGTATTCCTGTTTCGTGAGAAAGTATTTCCGTCCTTCCTTATGCTTAGCAAGATCTGCGAACAGGTAGGATAAATAGTCGAAGTCTGCTTCCTTGTTATAGGTTCCATCAGCGCCCTTCACAAAGAGGTCGAGAAGCTGGTCAATGGCTCGATTATTGGAAGACAATTCCTTTGGGGCAGGCCGCTCAAGAGAAATTATCTCTTTCAAATCGTCATATTTTGCTAGGTTCGCCAAGAGCATCGAAATGAGGTTTGCGTTCGGTTCTGAAGGGTTCTGGGTCGAAAGTGTCAGTAGGTGAAGGATAGGATTAGAGGGGAAGACTGACATACTGTCACTCTATCAAGAAGCGTATTCATGAATTCTTGATCTGACGCAAGGTGATTCAGAACCTCGCGGTCTGTCGAGAGATTTAGGAGAATGGTAATCGCATCTCGAGCTATTTGCTGGAGTGTGTAAGTCGCAAAGTTGAGTGGAGGATTGATGCTTGACATACTTTGTAATCTCGTACTAATAATTTCAAGTCCTTTATTGGCAGTAACTGATTCGTTTTGAATACCGTAGGCTGTGAAAGCGAGTATGGCACAAGATTTTCGACAGCTGTGGCAAAAGGTCAATTCTATTCTTCTTCCGCAGCGTCAAGCAACTCACCAAGCTGCCGTATCTGTGTATTGCCGTGAGAGATAAACTCAACAAGCTGTTACACGGTTAGCCATCGTTTCCGTTACACTCGAGCATAGACACACTTCTTCCAGTTCTGTAGGCATGCTGGGCGACTTGGACTTGCTCGGTGTGAGTGTCTAGCACGAGAATAAATTTGGAGAGGTGATTGACGAATCTGGTCTAGTGTATCTTTCTGCCGTCTTGACCGCTTATTCGAACCCCGCAGGTGAGATTCGGATCCTTCCAGAAAATTAGATTCAAGACCAAGTTCTCCAGACAACAAGAACATTGTGTTTTTGATCTCAACAAGAATAAGTGTTGTATATATCACTTGTCATGTTTATGCTGGTCGTTCAATGCACATTGTTCGAAAAGTTTAGTGACATCTCGTCCATGAGTTTGGCTTTGGTTCATACAATCGAGGATTGAACAATCCAAAATGATCGTTGACACGCCAACATATTGATATGGCTCTTCACAGCGAACACGGTAAGTGTTGCGCCTTCAGGATCAGTGATACCCTGTTCTCCACATCTTTCCCCGATCATTGGCTAGTGCTGACGACGTACTACTGCACTGTGCTCAAACAAAGCGAACCCGAATTGTTGGGTTTGAGTATAAAAATGACCATGAGCGTCCTAAAGTTCTTCGTTCAACATCAACAAAGTCATTCAACATGGAATCCTCCCAATTTCCGATCCCCAAGGAGTTTCAGAATGCAGTTCATTTCGTCGAAGCCAAGGATCAACGAACCTACGAAGATATTCTCAACTCCTTGACTAATTTTACCCCTGTCAAATCCGAGAAGAATATCTGGACGTTCTGGCATTCTGGTGCTCGCTCAATGCCAAGCTGGTGTCAACGTAATATCATCAATTGGGTCCGTCTATGTGGCCCATCTTGGACGTTGCGCGTTGTCGATAATGTCCCAGGATCTCAAAACAATGCACTCAAATGGTTTTCAGCAGAAGCACTACCGGAAACTTTCGTTAAAGGAACCATGGATGGTCCTTATACAGGACCTCACAGCGCTGACTTCCTTCGTGGAGTGGCTCTCTACGAATATGGTGGGGTCTGGATGGATGTTGGTATCATCCTCATTCGTGATCTTGATAGGATTTGCTGGAGACAGTTGGAAGACCCCACTTCACCATTCGAGATATCAGTTCCTTGGATGTTTGGAACCCACATGGCAAACCATTTTGTTGCAAGCAGAAGAAAAGATCCCTTCATCAAGCGTTGGCATGATCTCTTCATCCACCTCTGGAAAGATCAGAAGAATTGCGACCATCTCATAGAGAATCCTTTGGTTCAATTCGGCAAAGCAGTCAAATTCGAAGATTCACAAGCTCGAGGCTTTCATTGGGACTTTGCTCAAACACCCACTATGGTGATGGGATATATAAGTCAGGTGCTGAGCTGGGATCGTCTCTGCATGCTGGAAGATCCCACTGATGGCTTTAACGGCAGGGAATATTACGCCGAAAAAGTACTCCTATTCGACTCCCTAACGGAAGATTGGAGCGCTGAAGCAACACTTGGTTTCGCTGGGAAGGATCTATTCAATGCATTGGCGACAAAGCTCGATGCAGACCCCACATCCGCGAACTATCAAATGGCATATAAAGCGACCTGGAGGATGCTTACACAAGGTAACCTTATTTCCAGATTGCTATTCTTTCCTATGGACCTCCGTGTTGGGAGCCTGCCAAGTTGCCCCCTGTATATTGGCTTTGCATAGTGCTAACCTTGCAGTAGCGAGTATGCAGAAGATTACCCATGGCAAGAATTTGACGAAAACGGAGGCATTAGGCGTTCTGTGGGACAAGAAGGAGAATGAAGGTAAAGACATTGAACTTGGCACTTTTGGAAGTCTATTGCGTTATGGTAGTGTTCATTTCGAGCAAACAAGGGAGCAGATTGACTACGTGAAGGCTGAAAAACCAGAGTTTGTGATAGCGAAAGGACTTTTAGAAGCATAGGTTCGGGTAGCTTTTTTATCTCCTACATAGGCGACCCAGACAATACTATTATCGTCTAAAGAAAATTTTCTTTTCGAAAAATTAAATAATAATTATTTTATTTTTTTAATCGTAGATTTTATAAAAAACTTAGCTTACTCGGTGAGTACTCGCAAACATCTTAGGAATTGAAATGAGGCCCACCCTGCTGAGTTTGCTCAGTGATCGGAACGAGATTCGTTTTCTTCTTGATCCTAGTGAGCCTCTAAAGGTCCACCCTCCTCTTGTTGCTCACGAGCTGCTTGTTTCCCCAAGCGACTCCTTTTGAATGTTGTAGTCGGATAGGGTGCGGCTATCTTCAAGTTGCTTACTAGCAAAAATAAGTCTCTGCTGGTCGGGTGGGATACCCTCCTTATCCTGAATCTTGGACTTGACGTTGTCGATAGTGTCCGAAGATTCAACCTCCAAAGTGATAGTCTTTCCAGTCAAGGTCTTAACAAAGATTTGCATACCATCTAGCACTAAGTGGTGGACTCCTTCTGGATCACCAGTAATTGCCCGAATTCGTGGCGCACAGGCCATCCCCACCAAAATTATAAGGGGGCCAGAAATCAGTTAATTGAGACTATATACACCTGAATTACCATAATGCAGTCTTAATAGGCTTTCCACCA